>NC_091094.1:2535000-2875000 GCF_024713975.1 Paralichthys olivaceus
TTACCAGTTAACTCTCCGTCAATACCAGGCTGCACGTGACGCCTCTGTCTCAAGTTCAGTGCTGCAACAACAGGAAGGAGCTGCGCTGTAACTGTTTGTCTGAATTTAAGTGTCCTCACTGTGCTAATCAATCCCACTCACTGTTTACTCTCTGTCCGTCCGTCAGTGTCGTATATTCTCATATTCATATATTCGGTCTGTGTGGTTGTTTGCTCAGAAAGTGAAGATCTTCTCTTCATCTGTGTTTTCATTCATCACTTGTCAAATTGTACATAACATAACATTACAAAACGCCCTCGGTTTACATCTGTATGTCCTCGGTGATGTTCCCGTTCAGCACGTAACAAGGAACTGTTCAGCAGAGCCGTCTGCCCCAGTTGACACTGGTGACGCTGTAAAGAGGGATGCGTATAGATCTCTATGTTCAAAGAGCTGCGGATTCTATTCGACGCTCGCCAAAAAAAAACTCCAGATCAACTCTTACTCACCTCTGGCTGAGGAGAGCGTTCAGAAATATGTTGAGCTGGTTCAAGGCTGACTCACAGCTGAAGCAGGTTTTGTTATCTCGAGCTGCAACACCCAGTTCATGCTCCCTACAGCATGCAGAGTTGAAGCGGTGCCAGCTGTACGGTAGCAGCCGTAAACGTCGACCCGAGGGACACGGACGATGTGCTCGAGGATCCGTGAGGGAGGAGGTTTGTGTTTGACACCTGTTGTGAGCTTCCACACGAAGGTGGGTGTTTGTTTACAGCAAAGCCACGTGTGTGGGATCGAATGATTAGATAATAACATGGTTCCCACCTGAAACAGGTTTTAATCGCTCCATCAAATAAACTCTGAACATTTCCTGAACTTAGAAATGTTGATATCAAATGTAATTTTAAGCTTTATTTATAGGAAACATGTGACAAAAGGACAATTTTCAAATATTACAACTGAGAATATTTGTTACAATTTCAATATATATCAAATGTTTTAATTAGGTGTAGTTTAATGTTTGTTTTTTTTTTAATCTGGATTAATAGAGTTCGGCCTTAAAGTAGTAGAAGTCTTGTGTTGTGACTGCAGTTGATCTTAGAATGAATTGATTTCTTTAAGGGGTTTGTACAGAGGCTTGAATCTTCCTGCAGCGGCAGCGGGGGGGTTTGACTCCGCACCGTTCTGCAGTCCTGTCCAAAAAAAAAAAAAAAGTACCTTTATTTACATTTATTTTGATTTTGTAATACAAGCACTTGTTAGCATGCTGTCACTAGCATGTAGCACAGGCCCGTCCTGCACCACTGACCATGACCTACACACATCACTGAAAAGGTGCAGACATCACATCCTGTCGCTGTTTTGACTCGTTTCTTATCAGCTCACTGAGTCACACTCTGTTTCAGAACAGACGTTCGTCAAACATTTAGAGTTTAAGAGTCTTCGTGCTTTAGGTTCATTCCGTTTATAGGTTTATTGTCAGTGTGTAGTTCTGTTCTCACACTTTATTACCGGCACAAAGACTGAAGCAACACAACCATCACCCACTCAAGGTTGCATGGACTTTGACATCACGTCGTAGTCGCTCACGGTTAATTGACCAGTTTGTCACACTCAGGAACGGTTGCTCAATAGTTGCGTGGATGCAAACAGGTTCACTGGGAATTAATTTAAACGCTAATGTATCAACTTGTAATGACGGACGTTAAATCACATCCAGTGACCCAGGGTTTTATTCTTTAATAAGCTGGTTAATAATTATTACTTCATGATTCAATAACATTCATACAAAACTCTGTTCAATGTGTCAAACACACAACAAGTCATGTTAACACATCTGCCACAGTTTCATAATATCCTGGAGGAAAATATGACCTAAAATGACAAACCAGGACTTTTCAGTTTGGTCCATGTCCCATCCACTGCAACACGTACTGCAACCAGCCACCAGGGCGTGATCCAGATGTTTTGGCTTTACATCTCCTGCATCTATGTGGAAGAATATATGGAAGAAAAGTCTCCACATGCCAACGTCACTCCATGCACCATCGAAAAGTAAAATATCTGATCTCCATCCGTTAATTATCTGTGGCCCTTATCCTCTGAGGATCATGGGGGGAGCTGGAGCGAGAGGCAGGATACACCCAGGACAGGTCGACAGCAGATAACAGAACCAGCACATAGAGATAAACAGTCGTTCACATTTAAATACGTGTCTCATTAACGTAACCGCATGTCCACAGCAGTCACTCCACAAAGTCACCAACGCCACATGTCTGATCTCCATAAGTTCTAAATGCATCCAAGACACTGAAGATGAGTTGGTGAAACTTTGTCCGGTGCTGGTGTGGGACCCACTCTAACCCCCGGGGTGTGAACATTTGGTTGAAGCCCATCAAAGCTGAGCTCCACCTCCTTCAGTATCATTGCATTGTCCACGTCTGCTTTCAGACCCGGCCTCATGCTGACCCGACAAATGGAGACTGAACTCCTTTTCTTTGACTCGGTTAAATAGTCGTGTCCGTCACACAGCACCAGGACTCTGGAGAAACAATAGATCCTCTGGCATCCATTGTAACTGTGGTGAATCCAAACTGGCCTCAGCCGGGGTCCGCTGCCGAACAGGAACCTACAAATTCACACATTAAGCCCACGGGGGGGGGGGGGTATCTTTAGATAGATCTATAATGGTAATGATTAAACAGGATTATCACATGACCACAATACTCCCCACATGTCCACACTGTGAAAAACACAGCGTCTCTTCCTCTTTTGAACTGCGGAGAGGTCGTGACACCCGGCTCCCAGGAGCTCGTGACTGAAACTGGGTGGCTTTGGCTGCCAAGTTAAATTAAGGCAATGAAAAGAAAATCAGGAGAAAAGGAGTTAAATAAAGACGTGAGAGAATAGAGGCGAAAACGGTCCGACAAGGGGGAGAAAAAGGGAGGAGGGAGGGATGTGAGACGTGGAAGAGAGAGAGAGTGGTCAGAATAAATGGAGGGTGGAGGTGAAGGTGCAGTACGGAAGGAAGACACTTTTTGATTATGGACATTTTCTTGTGTTTGGATTTGGTTTGAAACTTCGCTCCTCGTGTGTCTCTGACTTTGTCATTTCCTTCCGGTTTTCCCGTCCTTGTGACCGTCAGCACCTGATCCTCACGTTGAGTAATTATATATATGTCTCTCAAGTTTGTCATCTTGTCCCTCATCAGCTGACACCGGCCTTTCCTCAGGTTTCAGTTTTATTTTCATTATTATCATTATCTGCTGAACCTTTGTGACGAACCTCTGACTGGAAATAATTATTGATGACTTTTACAAAAGTGGAGCCAGAACATCTTGTACGTGGGGTCTGAACTGTGGTGAACTGCGGTATCGACGTCCTGCTGTCTCCAGTCGGTTGAGACGTCTCACCAGGTCCATGTCCTACGTTATGAGCACAATCAACTCATGTCGTCTTTTCAGGCCCTGCAGCAGTTTCCCAGTTTGCCTGTTTGACCTTGGAAAAGGAAGGGAAGTTCGGCCACAAAGAAAAAGTAGCAGGAGGTTTAATCCAGCATTGAAACAAGTGGTTTGTTTCAGGGACAAATAAAACTACAATGATACGTTAAAAAGAAATGCCTGACGAAATCTAACCCTGCACAGAGGTTTCTATACTGTGAGACTGGATTTCATTACCCTGAGGTTAGCAGAAGAATTATTTCATTTACTTCATAAAGTAATCCAGCAGGAATGTGCACTTGCAGGAATTTGCTCGATGAATCTCAGAAGGAGCTGCGTTCTGTTGTGGGAAAGACACAAAGCGACAAGGGAACTTTATTGACCTGCAGGAGCTCTGGGCTGGGACACAGTCAAATTGAAATCAACGGGAGGACGAGGGCAGAACAGAGAGACTCATGGTCAAGAAAGAGGAAAAGCCTGAGTAAGAGGGGAAGTGACCCGACAACCAGGAGGTGGACCGGAGCCTCGATCAGCCTCGATCGGGGATAAACACATTCCACGGGGCTGAGAGAGAGCAGGAGGTAAAGCAGGGAAGAGAGAGGTGGAGAGAATGTAAAGAAACCAACATGGATCACGAGAAAAAAACCAAGCACATGAGAGAGAAAATGAAAAAGAGAAAGAGGGGATGAGAGTTTTTGCTCTAAAGCTTTTAATGAGAGAGACGGAGAGCAGTTAGAGAGAGAGAGAGAGGGAGACAGAGAGAGGAGAAGACATCAGAATGTGCCCCCCCCCCCCCCCAAAAAAAAAAAAAAAGATTTGTGGAGATTAGATGTCTGTTTCTAAGGAGAAAAAAATAAGTGACTTAGGGAGCTTAATGAGCGAGTTGCAGAACAGGATCTCAGCCGAGCGGATAATGCTTCGCTAAGGAGACGCTGATTGGCCTGCGAGCTAAGTCCACTAGCAGCCGCACGGCAATAATGAGGTCTTTTGTTAAGTTACGAGTAAAAAGGGTCCCAGACGCACACCACACAGAGGACACATCTGCAAATATGGCAGGAATTCAGAGTAGTGCTGTGCTTAAAACGCTTCCTTATAAATGGAGTTAGTTCGTTTGTCTCGCTGCAAATTCAAAGAAATTGCAGAAAACTAAACGGGGATATTTTGCACAGATGATGGCGATGGGGTAAAATAAAAACACTCTCCATAAAAACTTCATTAAACACACAAGATGTTCACCAGTATTATAGATGATGTGGATATATTACATGGATGGATTATCATGTGTCCCTTCCCACAGACCCCCCCACCCTCCTCACATAAGTTATATTCACACTATGGGTTAAACACTGATCATGAAGAACATTTCATTCATCTAATGGTTCCAGAAATGTGTCCGTGTGGTATTTCTTGATTGACGATAAACCGAAAAAAAGTGTTTTCATACCAAACGAACCACGGTTGAGTTCGATCTGAACTGACCCCGCCCCTTTTGGTCGGGACTAAGTCTTTGGCACCTTTCACACATTTTGGTTCAGAGTAAGTTCGAACACGTTGGGTGTGAAAACGCCATAAATAAATAACCAAATGTCACTTTTCAGTTTCCACCTCCGAACGTGTGATTGTGTTTGCCTCTCGTTGTACTTCACAGGCCTCGGCTGTGTTTCGTCACGCGGTAACAAACAGAAGAACTTGACTGTATTCAACACACACCTGACATACCCTCAGTACCTGTCAGGGAAACCAGGAGAGCGTTACTCTCTCCCAGAATGCTCTGCAAAACAAAGCCCCTGCCATGGTAACGGATCGACTTTCTGCCTCAGACTCGGCACCGCTGATTATTTCCAAGGCAACATTATCAAAAGTTGCATGGCAACAATCATAATCGCGGCAGAGATGTCTCAATCCTAACGCCTTTTTCCTGTCCTCCCTGTATCATGTAATTCTGTGCAGACAGAATATTCAGGTCAGAGGTTTAACATCACTGGTTTCCACTGCAGGCTGTTATAAAACCTGAACATGAAAGTTACCTTCGTATTTCTGCTCGGACTGAAAACAGACGAATATCCAAATAGAGAGATAATCTGGCAACAATAAACAAAGACCTCTGGAGATCTTCAAGTTTAAACTGTGTTGATCATAAAACACGGCTCAGCAGCAGCAGCAGCAGCAGCGATATCTCGACAGGACATCCTGCACCTTATTTTGTTTGATCAGCCATAAAACCGTCTCTGGCATCTCTGACTGTCAAACTTGTTTCCGCACTTTCAGTCGAGTCTCTTCTGAGTCCTCGTCAGGTGGTGGCGGCTCACAGAATCCTGTAAACTCAGTTTGGACACGTGTATTTAAAGGAGTTTATGTTTTCTTTGTGCACGAGATTACACAAAAAACTTTTACTACTGGAAGGATGTTTACGTCAGAGAAGATACGTAACATTTCCCCGGGAATAATTCATGGATCTCGATAAAAATCTGGGACATTTTGGGGAACTGATATTTATAAGTTTGCGGAATTGAAATGAAGTGAAGGGGACTGTAATCAGACCTTGGTGGAGGTTAAGGTGCTCGTGCTAGTTCTGGCTGCCAAATAAATATTTTGCCAAGATATATTATGTTGTAAGAAAAGAGCAAATGTTCATATAACATTATAAAATGTCTGCAGATTTTCAAAGTGGTCGTGCAGGGAGAAAACAAATGGCTGCTTGAAAGGTTCTGTGTGACTGTGGAGATAATAATAAAAGCAGTGCTATGGTGCTTTAAATAATCTTGATGTCATGACCAGAGGTCTGACAGAGCTGCATGAAACCCTGCATGAATGGAGACGGAGAAACAGGCTGACTAATGAGATTGTGTGCTGAGAGAGAGAGAGAGAGAGAGAGAGATGGGTTTAAATCCACAGGGCATAAACGCTCCAACCTTTCAACAATGTAAAACCATTTACAATCCATCTATCCATCTATCCATCTATCGATCTATCCGTCCATCCCCTGCACTTTCTGCAGAGATTTAAATGTTACGTCATATCATTTGTTAAATAACAAATCTTATTTTACCTTAGCTGAGGTTAAACCATCTAAGTTTGTAGCTATAATGTCGTAGGGTGAGTTTTTCATCCGCCCCTAAACAAAAAGGATAAAAGAGAGAAAGAATCTTCACTCGTCCGATCATAAAAGATAATTTTCTGCTCAGAAACTAAGCAGCCCCCTGTTTTCCTGCGGTTCACTGGGAAGTGATGCATTTATTTCAGTTTAATCCCTGTGTCCGGGCAGCCGGGGCAGTCAGATGACAGGCGCTAATCTCTGCTCTGCCTGCCTGACTGCCTGCTCACTAATATGGGATTAAGACCGAGCACGCTTCCATCACGTAGCCGGTTCCCAACCCAACAAGTGGGGCGAGATGATGACGAACTGCGAGATGATGAGCAGCGTCGTGTCTCTCGTCCGTCCACCTTTCATTCTCCCCCGAGCTTCCACTCCGTCTCAGATTTGACCCGAACGAGAAACGAGGTTATCTTCAAGTCGTAGCACTAAACCCAAAGAGGCGGCTCTGCTGCTCAATGTTCGTACTCATGTCGGTAAACATTCCCACCTTTACGACCAACATCCATCCTCGTCACTGATTCACAGGCGGCTGGGTCTCTGGGAGTCCAGCGGGTCGTCCACTAACCGGAGACGTCTCCCAGTCTGCATCTTAAAGTGTCCCCAGTTCTGTCTCTTTGCTCAAATGTGATCCGGTCGTCACCTGAACTGTTTTTTTTTCAAACTGAGTTTTGGTTCTTGTTGTACTTTCGGTTAAATGATGGGTAGTTACCATGGTAACATATTAAAAACTGAAGAGACGAGAGAACGTGGATTCATATAAAAATCAAATACAGAGATTTAACTAATAACTGAACAATGATCAGGTCCAGTTCTGATAAATCTGTGTTCAGTGAAATAACAGGGACCGAACAGAGACGAGATCGTTTAGAGCCATTTCTTCTTTCTCTCTCGTTTTCAGGAAGTCTGCCATCATCTAGATGTTTGTCACTTTTCCTGTCACATGACCTCTCATCCACTGACAGTGGCCGTGTCTGAAATCTGCACAAGGAACAAACCTTTTACTTTCACTCACAGCAACTTATAGTTGAATGTGCCGATGCATTTATTTTAGGTCGTACACTGTGAACAGTCATTTTTCTTTGTCCAAACTGGATCTTTACGTTATGATTCTTAGCAAATTCTTAAGACTCTAACCCATTCAGACCCATTCAGACCCATTCAGACCCAATATTCCAACTATTTCATTATTTCTTTGGTGTTTACGTGAGTTGCAAATAGAAGATTTCGTTTATATTCTCATTTACTGTCACATCGATACGTCCACTCAACATTATTCTGTGAGTATTTAAACCTGCGCCCTGAAATCTGATGTTTTACCACTTTGTTTTTTTTTTTTCTTCAAATTTTGTAAAAGCTACAACACTTGTTTTAAATGTTCCCATCTTGTTTTCACCGAGGACATTTGTCTCATGCAGTTGTCAAAATATCTCCAGAAGGACATTTGAACGTGATGAAGACGAATATATGATGGTTGGAATTCTCCACATTTCTTAATTTGGTTGTGATCTTATTCAGGTTAAAGTGGTTAAGGTTGTTTTTTATTAAGACTAGTGACTTGATCAGGATAATATGAGAGTAGTTGTGTCCATGTAGAGTTTCTCTCTCGGCCGAAACTTTGATTTGCATGAGAGCAGAGAAAACAAACAACCTCGACTGCAGCGACGGGAAGATTATCGACCGTTAATTTGCATCGAAGCACATGTCTGCTGGAGCACTGACTGTGGGAGGCTGTGGCTCAGGAGGTAGAGTGGGTTGGGCACAAAGGTCAGTGGTTCGATCCCTGGATGCTGGATATTCTGCATGCTGGAGTGTCCTTGAGAAAGTAACCCTGTGTGTTAATGGTTGTGTGAGTGTGACCTGTGAAGCTGTTTGAGTGGTGCCAAAGTGTAAATACTGTCCATTTCCGCCCATAAGAGACTGACCTCAGGTTAATTATGTGCTAATGTACAATTAGTGGAATTATGTGACGCTAAGTTCAGTATTTCACATTTACTTTACTCAGCAGGAAAAGGAAATTGATTTTTTTCCCACAATGCTTTTGGCGTTCAACAACCTGCTTGGGTCTATTCTGGAATCAATGACCTCATCTGTTATTATAATATCAATCATTATACCAATTATTTTTTAATTATACGAAGAAAAGCTGAATTGAGACCTTGAGGATGAAGTTGAACATCGCGATGATGAAATTATAATTTAACGAGAGAAAAAGTCAAAACGATATGTTGATGAAGTCTATTATGAAACGTTTGAGGAAATTTCATCTGAATCCATGTTCAACCCTGTTTTAAAACACTGTACGTTGTCATCCTCACCCTCCAAACTGAAGAAGGAGTTTGCTGCAGACAACTTAACAATAAAAGTTCTTACAAAATCATCTGTCCCACAATAAAGTTTGAGATTAAAGTTCATGACACAACTGCCTTTGTCGTGTTTGTGGTTATTGCCGTAATCTCTTTTTAGTGACGTAGATTCTTTATCGATCCGGAGAGAAATTTCATCCTGTTAAACCTGAAGAAAAACCTACGTCTGGATAAAACCGTCAGATTCCTAAACGCTCTATCATCCCAGCGTTTTACATAACGTTTGTCTGTATAATGTTTTTACAGTTAAAGAGGTGCAGTGACAATTATATTGAATCTATGTTATATTATCATTATTTATTCTGCAGGTCATGGGTGAGTTTTACTTTGTTTACATGTGGGTTTGCACACGGCACTCTCTCATGTCGTTCATATGTGTTTCATGTTTTGTTGCTCTACTTCTGCACTGTGGCCCAGTTACTTTGTACGAGGTCGATGTCTACATCTCTGTTTTATAATTTTAACAACCCTGTGGCGACTTATAAAAGAAAGATCACGACTTCATGACTGCAACCAAAGTGTTGAAACTTACCAACTATCAAACACAATAACAGCTTCATGGAAATTTCCCTGACGCGTTGAATTAGACTCAAACCAGAGAGAAGTAAATTTCTATTTGGGGAACATCTTCAGTAAGAGGAAGTTGCACTACAATCGCCATAAACTTTGATTCAACTCACCTGGATTTTCTTCACTTCCCTCGTGCACGATGAACATTGCTTCATATTTATTTTGCTCGCCAACATGGCGTCACTGTCGATTTGAGAAATGCTGGGATGATTTGTGAGAGATCTCCGTCGCGTTGCTTTCCTGTCCGATCACTGTGCAGATTCCGTTTATCCGGAGCGGACCACTTCGTTTGTTTGTTTGGTTCCCTGAGCATCACACTGACTCATGCGGATGAAGCCTTTAGGAGCAAGTGTGTGTTTGTTGTGTTCGTTTGAGTGAAGCAGTGTTTTCCAGTGTGTAAACTTCAGTGTTTGCAACAACAAATCTGGACATTTGTGCTTATATAACATAGAGAGAAGCAAAACCAGAGCAGGGGAAGTGTTCCGCATGAGAGTGTTTGTGTGTGTGTGTGTGTGTGTGTGTGTGTGTGTGAATGCACATTTCTCTACAAACCAGGAACATCTGAGGCAAACTGGTGATATTGAACTTTGTAAATAAAATAAACTTGTCTACATGCAAAAACAGTTGGAGTGCATAAGGCACGAGGAAAACATTACGTCGATATATATCAAGATTAAAGTCACATCCCCGAAATCCAGTCAGCTGTTTGGTCAAAGTGAGGATTTTGGAGAGGATTTGAAAACAGACCGAAGTTCGTAGCTTGAGTTCTTCCGGTGAACTCGTCTTGAGGGTCGAGCTCCTTCGAGGCTGAAGAGTCTTCGGCCGCGAGGAGCGAGTTTGACCTTATCCAAAGGTCTCAAGCTGCAGGCTGGTGATAACTGATTTAGAAGCTCAGTGCTGAACCATACAATGACTTTCACATTTAGGAAGTACAGTATATACAGCACACGATGGTCAGTGGAGCTGCTCCCTGGAAGATGAATATTTAAATTTTTAAAATGTGTTTTTGCAGAGTGGAATGTGTCGCACGTCTGTTTGATGCAATGAACTCATGCACATCATCAGCAGACAGAGCAAACAGCTCGGATTAACAACGTCCTGAATCTTTTCACTTCACTGCAGAAAATTCGAGGAAAAAACTCATAATTTATCGAAACTGTCAGTGAATGAAATATAACAGGATACACATAACATTTAGTAATAATACACATGCTGCCGTCCAATGAGAACGCTCGGTGCAGCAGGTGACTTTGTATTTTCAGGATTTGCACCAACACACTTCTGCAAAATAAAAAATAAAACAACAGAAAGTCACACTGCAAGTTTGTTTTGCTTCTCTGCTTTTTTTTTTTTTGGGTGGGGGGGGGGAGCAAATAATGAGACGTTACATTCGCACAAAGAAAAAAAAGAGCGATCATTCTTATCTCCACTCGCTGCTGCGACCAGTGAAACCACATGTTTGGCTCGGTGCTAAATTCATGGTTAACTTGAGCAACATATGGCTGCTCTGCATAGATAAAACGTCATGAGCACGATCTGGAGCAGAGTGCATGTTGTGTCTGTTGTATGACGCTTCAAAAATCATATTTAATGATTAATGATCATGTGATCTTTTTCTTTACAGGTTCAAATAATTATTTTATTTTGTAAAAAATGGTCAAAACCGAAGATTGAGAGGAAATTGCAAACTCCCAGATGGAAAACAAGCAGGAATTTCATTGCAGACTGTGACGTGCATGAACTGTCCGACAGGGAATCGACTCTTCGTTCTTTGAAAAGTCGCTTTTTAAAAACATTTTTTAAAATCCTGTTTTTTTTTTTTATAGCCCCAGTTTGCAGCTTTGAAAAACAGTGTTGCATTCACTCCCAGTTAAGATAAGACGTGGCCATAAACTGTTTCCAGGACAGAGGTTAACGTTTGCTGTCGACACATATCTGTGTTTTATCTTTCGTGGACGAGCTCAATAAACAGTGAAATGCGGTCAAACGTAGATTAAGGAGAAAACGAGACACGTTATAAAAAAACACATATTTTTCAAAGTGAACATATCCTCACAATGTCTGTGAAGACGACGCACAAGTGTCTGTGACTGTGTGGGTAAAAGCTTCTATGCACCTTCACTCTTATTTGCAGACATCGGATATGTAAACCAGCCTCTCCTCTTGTGCTTGATCATTTCATCAGACATAACCACACGTCTGTCTGAGGATTCAAATCCTCCTCCTCCTCCTCCTCCTCCTCCTCCTTCTTCCCACAATGTTATTTCCTTGGCAACACTGACAATGCTTCAGCCTGCAGAAGAAGAAGAAGAAAGATGCAGCAGAGGGAAGAAACGAAAGCTACAATTTGAAATTGATTTAATTTCGAATCATTTTTCTAGTGAGCACGTGGAATAGAAAGCATCTCCAGTAATTCCTGCTCATCAGAAATGCAGCTGAAATATCCCTGAAGCAAAGATCACCACTGATAACGTCTTCTGGAGTCTGCACGGTAGCAGAGTCCCACCCATACACCGACATCGACCAATCTGCGAGTCAGTTTCAGCTGTCAATCATGATGTTTCATGTTGGTCCATGTCCCATCCGCTAACATGGATGAAGCAGGGTATATTACTCCTAGAGTGATTTACAGTCTGGTGCGACCCCACAAACCAGGTTTTTTACTTTGTTGTGAGTGAGATCTTGTGAATCTACTTTTCTTACGGTTGCTACGATGCTAGGTAAACGGACGACCATTGAGGGCGGGGCCAGTGTGACTGAGTTGAACGTGTCGCCTCCTACTTCCTCTGGAAAACTACAGACGAGGTTTTATTTAGAGAAGTTGTGAACTTGGGTCTGTAGATTGTGTCGGTCGTTTGACACACCGCTGAAGTAACCGACGATGCGATGCATAAAGAAACAACAACAGTTCGGTAAATTATTCAAACGTAAACAGATAAACCAGGTAGGATGCACACAAACTTTTCTGACTTCGCTCTGCACCATAGACTGTTTGAAATCACAGTAGCTCTGGGGCATAAACACGGGCGAAGCAAACATCCCATTCCAAACAGGAAGCTCTAGAAACAGGTTCGGTAAATATTCTAAATCATTGGGTGGCAGGAGACAGTTTGAGTTGCACTGGAGAAACCACATTTTTATTAAAGAGGACTGAGATGCAGCGGCTGGAGCTAAACGGACTCAAATAAATATTCATTGATATCAATAATTGCCCCTGGAAACAGAGCAACACAAGCTGCTGCTGTTCCTCCTCACACTGAGCACGTGCCCATGAGAGCCGGTTTAGATATTTAAAAAAAAAAAAAAAACACAGCTTGTGAAATGGGGGGGGGGGGGGGGGCTTTAATGCATCTAATGCTGCGTTCAGATGCTGCTCGGAAACCTGCCCTTCCCCTGTGTGAAACCTCAAAACAGCCGTGCATCGCTCAGCAGTGGCTTTAAACGCTCGTGGTTGGAGGTGGAGGATAAAACGAACAGAGCTGCTCCGCGGAGGATGATGAGGAGCCCGAGGCCTGTTTATGTTTCTAATTCATTTCAATCTGGCATCTATTGATTTTGGATAACTCCTCCTCTGTGGCGCTTCAAATCCAAAGTCCTCCAAGCGGTGCGATCATCGTATTCAACTCAAGTGGCCTTTAACGTGTATTTATAGTTTAATGATATATATTTAAAAACAAATATATATATACATATATATATATATGTATAAGAAAAATGCATGAAAAACAGGAGGCGCTGAAACCTTTCATGCATCCAAAAGGAAAATTACGCACAAAGAAGGAGAGGTAATCTTTTTTCACAAATGCGTTTTTTCAAGTTTGCACGAACCCTCAGGTGCAAAAAAAAATAAAATAAAAAAAAACCCCTCCACGTGAAGTCAAGAGCATGAGGAGCTGGCGCATTGGATAATTCCGATGCTATACGCAGGCCCTGAAGGCATCAGATACTGGCTCTCCTGTTGCTGAGGAGGCAGGCCAGTAATTTTCCACTGTTTCTGATCCCCGTTGCAAGAGACAAAGGTCACAAACGGAGGCTTATAAATAGGGTAAAAAATTAAGCTACCGACGCGTCCAGCCCTCAGACACAGGAGGACACGGACCAGAGGACACGGACAAGGGACCGCGCGTAAAGGACATTAAAAGGACAAAAATAACAGTAAAAGAAAATCACATCAGCAGGTAATGGAGAAAAAAAAAAAAAAAACCCGACAGACACCTACAGAGTGAGAGGATGAGTGAGATGCTGTGTTCAGGTCTTCTTTATTGGAATCGTCCTGTTAACGCCTGTGTTGTGTGTTGCGGTGAGAGCAGGTTGTTTTTATTGCATGGATGCTAAATTAAAAAAGAGTTTTATTTTGGAGCGTGTGAAATGTGAAATCTGTGTGTTATACTCACAGCGTGTGTGATTCAGGGATGTTGTTTCCTGATGCCGTGGATTGATTGATTGATTGATTGATTGATTTATTTTGGATAAATGCTGCTCTGTGTGTGCGCGCGCTGGCTCGTGCGCTCAGGGAGGATGACTGATGGATGTGTAGAACGTCTCAGCAGCAGCTTTGAATGCAACACGAGCAGGTATCACATATGTTGGGTTTGTTGCTTTTTAAAAAAAAAAATTATTTCTATTTCAGTTTGTTCCTCCTCGTGGCAGGAACACGCTGTTTCCCACGTGCACGCGTCAACACGCTTTCTCTCTTTTCGTGTGTCGAGGTCGAGCATTCAATTTTCTAACACTTCCAGACTGGCACGTGCACACACAGTTACCAGATGGGGGCTTCCTGTTTGTGCACAGCCTCCCTGTCAAACAAACATACTGATTGATTCCACAATCTCAATATCAGGCGATAAGATTCGTCTCCACCACCCCTCTCTCCCCCTCCCTCCCTCCCTCCCTCCCTCCTCCTGCACAGAGCTGTGGACATGTCCTGATTCTTACGAGCATCTCGACGTGGACTCGATGAGACAGAGACAGAATGAGTCCTGCTGTGTTGAGCTTCGTCCTGTTGGAAGTCTAAACTGAACTGAAGTCAGTGTGGAGAGGACACTGATTCAGTGTGTCCCGCCTTCAACCGCGTGGATCAGATCGCAGGCTGATCCTCGTCTACAGTCTCTCGTCGTTCCACTCGTGTTTGATAACTGTGTGAGGCTGTTAACATGAACTGCTCAGCAAGTTCAGAGACGCTTTCAGGTCCCCGCTGGTCATTTCCTCTGTTTCTTGTGCATGGTGTTTGTCCTGTTTACGCACAGCTGATGCGTCCTTGTGATATTTCTGTGGACTGTGTGATTAAACCCGTTATTGAGGCAGGGCAGTCACTCGCTCGGAGCGGTGAGGAGGCGGAGATGCTCTTCAGGCGCACGTTGCCCATCGTGCGCGCTCCCTCCCTCCCTCTCCCTCCCCCCCTCTCTCTCTCTCTCTCGCTTGTTGTCTCTCTACCTTTATCTCTCTCTTCCCCTCTCTGTTTGACTTGGTCTTTTTTGGTGAAAGGTTGACTTTTTTTTTTTTTTTTTTGATCAGGCCTATTTTAAGAACGTTCCGCCAGTGTGCAAATAAAAAGTGCAGTTGTGTTCATTTTTGCACAATCTCTAGACTCAGTTCTGTGGAAATCAAATATTCTATTTCTAACATCCACGTAGCTCGTGTGTCATCGTGTAGTTCTGTCATTTCTTTGAAACATGCAGTTTCTCCACCTTTGGGCGTATAAGTGTGTGTTATAGTGTCATCTGTGTCTCCTCATGCTGAAGTGAGAGAACCCCTGCCTCAGTGGGAGCCGCTCAGTGTTTTGACTGTATGGTTTGGTTGTGATAGCAGGTAACTGCCTCCATTTTGGATCAGTTTCAACATTGGAAAATTACCCAGTTAACGCCCACAGACCTTGAAAGATTAGCCCCTTTTCTTTGCATTAGTGGAGAGTTCAAACATTCAGACGGCCACGAAAAAAGACAATACAAGTAATTCACTTTTTTAATTTGAACATATTTAGTTTGTTTTTAAAAAAAAAATCAGAATTCCAAACATTTAACTTTAAAAGCATTGAAAGTAAAAACTGAATAAGAAGTCTTTGTTTTCAGGGAGATAATGTTGCACCGAGATAAAACTAAAGAGGTTTTGAATGGTAGGGTTTTTACAGAAGGTTTTTTTTATTGTGCTTTTGTTCTGAAATCATGTTTAAGATCACACTGGGGCTATAAAACAAAGCAACAGTACATTTAATGAGAGCTGGAGAAAGTTGTTGGTTCGCAGCTCTTCCACACGTGGTGACCTGCTACGTGAAGACGCTCTGAGTCTGGACAGAAACTTTGTGGACGGAGGCAGAGACACACCACAAACAAAGTGTGACACTAGATTTCGGGGATTTTTTTTTTTTTTTTTCCTCGGTAGCTGCTGTTGGGATGAAACCTCCGTTGTTTTGGAGCAGGACGACACTGGCTGAGTGTGTGTGTGTGAGTGTGTGTTGGTTCCTGCAGCCCTGAGTTTAATCTAATCTCCACGGCTGCAGAGTCCGACTCGAGCTGATGTGCGGTAACTTTCAGAATTACTCACCGTGAGCTTGGGATTGAATCAGACCCATCACATCTGATCTGGTTAAGTTCCTGTATATCTAAAGTGGGGTTTGGCTAATGGACGATGTCATCACCTCCCACAGCTATTATTGTCAAGTGTCAATTCAGCGAATCCCTGTGCAGTGTTTAAATCAGGTGGCACACAACATGGCTGCCACTCTGCTCAGACATGTGGAAAACTTATGAAACTAATGAGTTTCTGAGAAGCGAAACTTTTGCTGGAGTGGTCAGGGAGAGTTCCTCCTTCAGAGAAAGTTTAGGTGTCTGTGCCGGCTACTGAGGAGACCATGCTGTGTTCCACCGAGCCAGTGAAGAATAAATAAAGAAATCTGACGATCACACAGAGTTTTTAATGACATTCTGAGTTTCCTCCTGCTCCTCTGAAGCTCGGTAGTAAAGCTGGTGTTCGGACTTTAGTTCCTTCAAGTTCTTTTAGGTCCGAATGTGCACTATGTAATTATAAAAAGTGGTGTCAGGTGCTGGTGAGAGATGGACATTTAGTTTGAAATCAACATAAGAAGCTACGAGTCCGAGCGGATTGTAAAATTAAGTTCATCTGTTTATGAGCGATGACGTCGAAAAACTCGTGCAGCAAAAATTGTTGTTGCTCGGACTTGGTTGTGGGTATTTGTGTATTTTCCCAGTCACGAGGTCATTTTTCAGATTTTTCAGAACACCACATGAATGCATGGTCAAATACCACTTGAGTTGGCCCACCAGACTTAGCTCGCGGCAAGAATTCAGTTTTTCATCTGATTATGACAGAGGCATCACTTGAGCACATGCATCACTTCCTGTGCGCTGGAGGCTGTTTCAAGGGACAAGGTCCCAGTCGCATGTTTGATGTAGCAGATTAAACCTGTTTTCATTCACTGGAGAACTTTACCCCAAATCTAATTTTGAACCAATCGGACAAATTAACTGGAAAATGTTTAACTGGAATGTTTATGGTCTTGAGACACGGTTCTTTGACGTCTTGTGCGTCCGTCAGAGCGGCAGTGAAAGCTGCTTCATTAACAGCGGGCTTGTTTGCTGTTAAATCATTTATTAAGTCAGTAACCTGAGGTGAGTGGAATGTGTGTGTGTGTGTGTCTGTGAAATCTCAGCCACAGGCAGGGCAGCATTCTCACAGTAGCTTCTTGAAATGAAAACTGAGCGTCTGAGCCAGCGTACGCTGACACTGTGAATAAAAAAACCTCACCCAGCTACGTCGCAGGAGCCGCTGACTAACTTTTACGACGGGGGCGTCCTTGACCTTTGCTGCTCGTGTGCATTCTGTGTTAACCAGCGGGAACCACTAACCCACATACACACACACAGACACACTCACTATCGCACACGTCTTCTTAAATGTCATTAGAGCCGCCTCATTAGTCCTGCATGATTTTCTTTAATTGCATTGTAGTTGTGGTTTGAGCAGCTGATGTAAGTGCTCTGCAGCTTTTAAAGGTTTCATCTTCCTTGACGGTGAAAGTGTGGAACGTGTTGATTTACAACCGGCACCCACAGCAGGGTCACGGCTTCATTTGATTAAAAGAAACATCAGTTATTTCTGTAGCCTGGCACCAAGTGCGCATCTTCATTCATTGCCAGGATGACGGAATTAAATCATGACATGCAAGGTGAACGCCCCCTTGAGGCCGTGAGACTGTTCACCAAAGATTTGTTGGAATTTCCCAAATTTTGGACCAAAATTTATCAAATCAACAGGAATCGGTCGAGCAGCAATCAGGAGCTACTCTCACATAAAAGATGAAATGGAAAGTTTGTTAATTTGCAGTTTGTTGACAACAATGGAACCAGATACAGGTCCATATATTGATTCATATACTAATATACATTTTTAATTATCACAACACTTAATGCAACACCGTTAGTTTGAGTGCCATCTGCTGTCCAGTTTGCAATAGTTCCTCTTGGTGTTTTGAGAATCTCGTTACTCGTGGCCTTGTCTTACCTTTAGTGTCTTTACGACTTTCAGCCCGACAACATTTTGACTTTTTATAAAAGGCAAATGCTTCTGTGACCATCCGAGCAGCCTTGCACGAGCTGCTCTTAAAACAAACCGTGGTCTGACACATTATCTTTGACATCTTCAAGCAGCGAAAAGCAGTTTCGATCTTGACCGTGAAAAACATGTCATGGCAGGTTCATGCCGCCTGCACCCACATAGATATGCCACTTCCCACCAGTGATTCACCGAGGTGCCCGCTTTCGTAAGTGAAATGGCACAGAGCCCTCATCTGCTCTGATTCCGATGCATTCAAGTGAATGTGGCTGTTTGCGATTCCCATATTTGACACGCCACATGACTTCAGGGTTGGTCTCAGAATCTATGATGATGTTGGTATTGTGTTTAAACAGGACTGTTGTAACCTGTGACTGTTGACCTGCTGTAACCTGCGACTGTTGACTCTGGTTAGATAAGAGTGACAGGCTCTGTTTTTCTTTAACGTTTTATCTCTGCCGTGTTTCTGATTCTCACTCTTGTTATTTTCTGTTACACTCGACGTCTCAGGCGCTCGGTGTTATCAATGATCTTGCGAAGGTTTGTTTTATCGATGTCAGACGCCCAGCTGTCTGACTCTCACATTATCTCACTTTCTGTGACACGTTAAATTTTTAGTAGCCGCTCTCCATCTCGGTCCCTCCCCCCTTATTTTTTTTTTGCCTCCCCTTTTACCTCCTCACTTTATTTGTCAGTTAACTTTTAACAGCTATTTTTCAACCTGTTTTTCTCTGTCGCTTTCTTCCACCCACGCCTTACCTCTCCATGTCTCCCTCTATTCATGTCTCTCCTTTGTCCTTGTTTTTTTTCCTCTTTCTTAAACAGTGAAACGTCTTTAACATGAAAGTGAGAGCTGGCGTGGGGAATAAATTAAGAAAAAAGATGTTGGATAGAGGGAAGGAAAACATTGCAAGTAACACAAAGAGGAGAGATGGATGAGGACGAAGAGCGATGATATAAACGAAAGGAACGAAAACAACATGATGAGCAGAACAGGGAGTAATTGAGGAGAGGGTGAAAGAGGAGGAGATAACGGGGGGGGGAGTTTATTAAAAGTTAAAGAGCAAGTAAACATTCAAGGGCGGAGGAGAGAGGCATGGGAAGGGAGTGAAAGGAAAAGAGGGGACAGAGCATTGGAAGAGGACTGTGGATGGTTAACAGCACAATGATGGAAAGATGATGATGAGGAGAAATGAAGAATTTAAAACACAAGTCTTTTTTTAAAGCCTTGTCTACACTTCTGCAGATATCCCCTCCCCCCTTTAAAAAAAAACAACAACAAAAAAAACTGTGCGCACAATATCCGATTTTCAAAATCTCTCCGTACCGCAAACAAGCATGTTGGGCCAGTAGGAGGCGATAGAGTCTCAAGTACAAATACTAGAGAAGAGGTGGTCGACGAAATATCGGGTGAGGGTGGTGCGGTACCTCGACCTAGCGGTGCTAACGACACATTCAGGAACCGGTATATAGCCGCCATTTTTCTTTATGCAAAGCAACAGAGGGACATTTTAGTGAAATGAAAATGCTGCTTGTGTGTGAACGAGAGACTGAAACAGAGAAAAAAACGTTGTTATGGTTTAATATCCAGATTAGAACCCGAAGGCGTATCGTTGAGATGTGATTGAATCAAAACAGGAGGAGAGGAGGGGGAGGAGAGGAGGAGAGGAGAGGGGGAGTCAGAGAACGAGAAGACGGAGTGAAAGAAATTGCAGCTGAGTGTGGGGAGGAGGGGCGGATGAAATAGGCGGTCAGCCCAGTGGAAATGTACATGGTCTTAAAATAGGAGAGTGTGTTATGTAAGAAGTTAGGGTGTGTGTGTGTGTGTGTGTGTGTGTGTGTGTGTGTGCGCGCTCTCATTCGTTCGTGTGTGTGTGATCCAGTGGTGTTGGCTGGGTTCTGAAGTCACAGTATACAAGTCCAGAGTCTGTGTCCAGTCGTCTCTCTCTCCCTCGCTCTCTCACTCACACACACACACACACACACACACACACACACCACTAGACAATGAGCCTCTATGTTTTACACCAAGCTTTTGGCCTGAGCTTTAAATCGTCCCACAGTTCATTGCGGTTCCCACGGCCAGTCTCGCTCTCTGGACGTCGACTTATGGGCAGCGGTGCAACAACAACATTTCCTGTTGTAATATATCTCCTCTGTCGTTGAGAGACGCTGATGACTTTCACTGGCGTCATAACTTGCAGAAGAAAAATCTCTCCACTCGAAATGGGGATTGGCAAATCCTTCATCCTACGATCAGAAGTCAACAGTCCGGTGACCTTGTTGTTTTTTGGGATCACTCAAGGCGGCGTACACAGCAGCTGCTGCGGCTTATGCTCGACACGCCACTCCATCCATTTTCCTCCTCTTATCCAGAGTGGAGCCTTGGGTTGTGGTGGCACCAAAATAAGCAAGGTACCCTGCACACCCTTCTCCCAGCATCCACCTCTTTCCTGGGAATCAGGAAAGGTTCACCAGCCAGATGGGACATGTAATCCCTGCAGTGCGTCCTGCTCAGGGGTCTTCACACTGTTGGACACGTCTGGAACTGCACCATGGAAAGGCATCTTGTTCGACTGTGAAAAAAAACGACAGGATATCTGAGCTCCTCTGCTTATCTCCAAACGTTCAAACGAATGATCTTGATCTCATTATTTCCATCAAGTGAGCACCTAGTTGTTCATGCATTTCTGCACACGGCAGAGAACTGCACCGTCCGCTTGTTTGCACAAGGCTCAGTTGAAGCCAACAAAAGCATGCGACTTATTCACAATGGCAGGTATTGTGACCTTTTTAAGGCATTTTCCAGCGCAGGATGTTACGAGTGCTGAAGGTTTTTCAAATTGAAGTTGCATTTACCAAAGAAACTTCAGTACAAAATGAAATATCACTTCCCACACTTTTGATTTTGATTCTGCAAAGCCATGAGGATTTTCATTTATTTATCTAGTATGTATTTAGTATGGATATTTTATGGATGGTACTCGTGCTTGTCAAAGTACATTATCCGTTCCGGACACTCGTTTCATCTGGGTATTCGGCTCAACCCTGCTAGGTACGCACCAATCTTTCCTGCGGGGTCGGCTCTCGCATGATCGAGAGAAAACATTCGTATCTCAAATTCATTCCCAGGAGGATTTGAGTTTAAACCCTGACCCATTCAGGTGTCGTTCTAACGGATGAGTTATTGTAAAGGGCGGTTCAATAATGTGACGAAGTAAATAAACATGAAGTTGTTTGAATAGTTTTCTGTTCCTAATACCCAGTACTTCCTGGTCTTTATTTTGAGGATTTATTGCAGCTTGTGAAACCACATAGATCTTCCTTTATTCTTTCAGCACATTTTAATAGTTGATTTCCTGGAGATTTGTGTTGGGTAACCTGGACGGGGAAACTTCTGCCACCAGCCAAAATCTAGAGCTGGAAAGTTAGGTTATGTTTTCTAAGTTTGTTCACTCTCCATAGCAACACTTGATGTGGTCGCTGTTAGTTGATTATTTGCAGACTGGTCTCACTGGAATGATTCTCTGTCTCCTGTTTCTACAGAATGGCTCAGAAAGAGAAACTTCAGTGCCTGAAGGATTTCCATAAGGACACTCTGAAGCCATCACCCGGTAAGAGCCCTGGCACCCGTCCTGAAGACGAGGCAGAGGGCAAACACCCTCAACGGGAGAAGTGGGCCAGCAAGCTGGACTTTGTTCTGTCCGTGGCAGGCGGCTTCGTTGGTTTAGGGAACGTCTGGCGTTTCCCATACCTCTGCTATAAGAATGGTGGAGGTGAGGCCTGAAAGACAATGATCTACTTATAGAGTTTTTCTTATCACACATTCTCTGTTGAATTGTTAGGATTTGAATTCATTCTGGTTAATTATTCACTCTCGTCTGCTTCCCTCCTCTTGTTTCCTCCTTCCTTCACTCCACTCAGGTGCATTTCTCATCCCCTATTTCATTTTCCTGTTTGGCGGAGGTCTGCCAGTCTTCTTCCTGGAGGTCGCCTTGGGTCAGTTCACCTCCGAGGGTGGCATCACCTGCTGGGAGAAGCTCTGCCCCATCTTTACTGGTACGTAAGCCCCTCACAGATTAATAAGTGTGGAATAGAAGCACCTAACAAGGCAGAAATATCTCCTGTTTAAACATAATCTCAATCACAATATAAATGGTCGAATAGAGTAGTGAAATAATGGGAAACACAAATGTTGCTGTGTAATTTCAGGATGTGCAAACAAGCAACATCAAATTAAAAGATGCATCAACTATCACCGTAGTTAGATCCATCCAAGCCTTGTACAGATTTAAAAAAAAAAGATGCCTGTCGCACCTTTTACAGTTTTCACTTCATTGACGTCGAGAAAATGATTAAATCCGTCGTCATCTATTGTCGTCTACTTGGTCTGGCCTCGAGCTCCACCCACTGCCCACCCTTGAACGATCTCACTGATTTTAAAAGACGAGCACAGAGATCGGTGTCAGAGGCCTTTTCCCGTCAAACTGCAGGCTTTAAATTTTCCAGACCTCCGCTAATTTTCGGAGAGAAATGGCTGTGCAACATACGGCTGAGTCACACCAGACTCGCCTGCAGACTGCTGAGACTTTACCCTGCAACTGTTACCAGGCAACCAGGCCTGCGCTGGAATAACCAACACACAGAGGCCTCCATCCTCATGTTTATGAATTTGGTTCAGTCCTTTTATCGTCGCGACAGTCGTCATTTCATTATCTGGTTTTAATTATTTACTCATGCCGCTATTCTCACTTTCACATATGCACTCGTTCTTTCTCCTTTTCCGACACATTATCCCTCTGCCGTCTCTCTCTCTCTCTCTCTCACACACACACACACTTACACACAAACACAAGATGGTGTACAGAGTGTCCTGAATCACACGTTGCTATGGCAACATTGCTGCAACACATCAGAGACACGGCAAGCGAGGGAGCGAGAGAGAGAGAGAGAAAGAAAAGAGGCAGAGCATAGAGATCTGAGGAGCATAGAGATGGATAGATAAAGACGAGAGAAAGGGGGAGAGAATTAAAGGCAGGAAGGATGGAAAAATAAAAGAGAGAGTGACGGGAGAAAGAGGGAAGGGGGTTAGAGACTGAGACAGGAGGGATAAAATGGAGGAAACAAAGAAGAGAATGAAAAATAAGAGAGGTTAAAGAAAAGCTGCATTCAGGAGGTGGAGGAGATAAATCTGATCCTGGATCTTTGTTTTGTTTACTCCACTGTGTAAATATGGGCTGGTAATTATGAATGTGTGGTGTCATGATAATGTAGCGTTCGGACTCTGAACTGAGACAAAAACAAAAGAATAAGGATCGGCCCACACCTCTGATTCTTCAGGGATTGAGAATGGTTTTGTGTCTTGCTCTTTAAAAACAATCAGAGCTGCGTGGGCGGGATTAAAAGAGGGAACCAGTCCAATCCAAAGAGGTAAAAAAAAAAGATGGCCAGTGTTGATGAGGTCAGTGTAGCTGTACAAATTGTTCTAAGCCGATTTACGGAAATAAAAACTCTTATATCATTGTATTTTTTTGAGACACCACCACTGCCTCTGTGCAGACAGCACAAACACTGAGTGGTTCAATACTGATAATTCAGGATAAGATAATTCTGCCACACAGACCGAATACTAGAGACATAAACTTGTTTTCAGACACTTTGTGATTATCCTGTTTTCTTAAAGGACTACACAACCAACATATTCAACAGTTTACACCAAAACACACTGATTGGTAGTTTCGGTATCTGGGAAACAACACATATTGAATAATTGAGCTAATACAAAGTAGAAGATAAAGGTAGAACATAACAGCACGGCTCAGCTGCTACCAAAATCAACCTCCGAAGCAAGAAAGAGCCGTTCACCAAATACAGTTGGTCGTACTTTCCAACGCAGTTCACAGCTCAGAGCTCAGCTGATCCTTGCACCCTTTGTCCACATATGTTCTTTTTTTTAACGTATATCAGTTAAACTGTGACAGAATGAGTGAATCATCCTCGTAAACAAAGACAAACCAGTCGAGAACAGCAGATGATTAGAGCCCGGAAGATTGAAGAGTAACTGGTCAACCTGGCAGAAAGAATCAGAAGAGGGATGTTGAGGGCTGTCGTCAGAGTTAGAGTTGATCAGGTGCAGAGGTTATTAATGGACAGTGGTAATTGATGGACGGTTGTAGGAAACTGTCGTTCTTGGACACGAAGAAAAAAAACCATCTGGAAGAAGTTGCAGCAAATGATACCTGCAGCCATATTTCTCCATGGCCTTTCTCTGAGGAGTCTTACAGCCGGTGGGCAGGGATGCAGGTCCATGATGCCTGCGAGGGATGTGGAGAAGGTAAAACCTCTCTCAGATTGTGACAATCGTTAGAATTGACGATAAATATTGGGGTTCAGTCAGTGATGGGTGCTGCTGACCTCTGCTGGGGAACAGGCTGATCACAAACAATGAAAATTTTTTCCCATTGGACGAGTCGAGGAGGGGATTATGTTGTCTCAGCCTGGGCTCATGCAGAACCACAGGAGGGTGAAGAGAGGCGATGAGGTGAAACTGGATTGTCTCTCGTTGATTACCAGAAAGCAGGAGGAGCAGGGTTGATGCTTGACTCGCACCAAGAGATTTCCAGCTGACATGTTGGCATGTATTAAGGGGTAAAGCGGCTTGACAGGAATGGAAATTTTCATCGACTGAGGATTCCACTGAAGCAGGGAAAGTCCAACATAATGTGGCATGAAATTGCATTCGGCGGCTCAGCAGCACCCTCGCTGCCACAGGTGAACGTCCCCTTTTGGTCAGAGACTGCAGGTGTCAAGAAAATTGCCTGTTCTCTGGAGGTGTTCAGCAGCAAAAAGAAAAGGACAACCCTGCTGCATATGTTTCTCTTTCTGGGAGGTTGGAGGCTCAGATCTGGGAACAGCTCAGGCCGTAAAAAGAGATTCAGGGCTTGTTTTCATGAGAGTGGGTAGAAAAACTGTCAAAAGAACTAATGATTGATTCTCACATATCGCTGTTGCCCAATCTATACCATCCCCCCTCAAGCATTCTCAAAATATATCAAAACCCGATGGTTGTTAGAGAAACACCAGGGAACTCAAGACAACACCCAGAGGCTTCCCATGACTTCTCTTTCAGGACGCCTTGGATGATAAGGGCTTAAAGTCTGCTGGTTCCATGGTGGCCACACACCCTGCAAACCCAAACAACCCAACAAACCAAAGCTTTTTTTCTTAGTCTTATATCTAGGGGATGAATGTGGGCTGAGAATTCAAGCAGATGGGGTTAAATGACTGACAGGGACGAATGAGGTAGAGGGCTGAGGGAAGCTTCAGTAAATATAGCGACTCTAATTAGGGATGGATTTTATTATGCAGCGTACTCAGTCAAACTTGGCGGGACCTGTCGTCACCACCAAATCATATTTACAATCTGCTCTTCAGCTTACTTTTCCAATGGAAACAAGGCCAATGAGACTAAAGACGCATTTAGACATTTAAAAAAAAAAGCCCAATAAAGGCGCAGTAACGCAAAATAATATGGTTAGAGTTTAAAAGTATGGATCCCAAATGTAAACACACTGAACGAGGTCAGCTGAGGTCAGCAGATGAGCACAAGACACAATTACATCATGGAGGAGAACACATCTGTTTGTTTGATCAGCACTGTGCCATGTGATCCGAGCGCGTGTGTGTTCGGCAGCTGCTAATTAGCTTTTAGCTGAGTGATTAAAAGGACATGATGCGACAGTGAAGTAGTTCACACATTCATCTACACACAGACACACACAGACACACACAGATGGTGAATGAGGCTGAAGAACTTTCAAACTCATGCATACAGTTCACAACACACACACACACAGAGATGGCCAATGACGTTGAAGGACATTAATTTGGATGAATGGCATCTGTCCACTGTGTGTGCTGACTGATACTACACACACACACTTACACACAGCCTTTTGTGGCGATAATCATGACTTAACCTTTAACCTAATCCATGTTCCAATCTTCCAACACCTGTTGTTACTTTAGTGGATTTTCTTATCTTCATACCCTTGTGTAGTAGAAATATAAGAACACACACGCAGCCTTGATCTTGTGTTTACCACCAGCTCCAGTACTGACACCAGTGAAGGTTAAAAAAACTAAAACATGGTGTTTTTGTCGACTTTGCGTATGTGAATTTGTCCTGTAAGCAACACAAGCTTAGTGCGAAAGGCCACAGTGACCCGAGCTGTTGAAAAAAGGAAGAGACGTTCGGAATTCACAGCTCGATGACAGTACATTTCAAACACAGGCTTCTACAGTGTGAACAAGGTGCACAAATGTGTTTCCTGCGCATAACAGAAAAAGAGAAGAGAGCCAGAACAGGAAGTAACACTTTTATCATTGCACTACATCTGTGCAGCATCAGGATGTGACTGCTGGTTTGTAGAAAGCATTATTTTTTTACCTTTATACCTTCGAGTGACCCAGGTTCATCTCATGCATCTGAGTTTATTTTCTATTAAACCAAGTTTTATGGCTGCTTTAACAACAGGATACAATCTATACATGACTTTCACCCCCTGAACATCACGTGTTTTCATTTCATGAAATGTAACACTTGTTTCATTATGAAGCGACTTTTCTCACATCCTGTTCTCTGGCCACTCACCACATGTCACAAAAAACCTTCATCGCTCCACGCAACAAGCTGAGGCTTTTAGAGGAAGTTCAAAAAGTTACTCATTGGGGCCATGAAGACAAAGTGTTCTGTCACGTTCAAACCCCAGATTATTATTTTAAAGATCGTCCACAATGTTTTCTTCAAATACAATATTAATGACTCAGTTTAATCCCAATGTGACCTTCGTTACCTTTTCACCTTCTCACCAGCTTGACCTTTTGCCCCCCCCCCCTCTCTCTCTGCAGGTATTGGTTATGCCTCCATTGTGATCGTTTCCCTGCTGAATATCTACTACATCGTCATCCTGGCCTGGGGTCTCTACTACCTATTCCAGGTAGGATTAGAGAGAAATATCTTTGACGACTAAGTACTGACTAATCATGATTTCCTACGAAAAGAAAAAAACTACCTACATTTCCTGGCTGAGGTAATAATCAACAGATACGGTCCATCATTTACTGGAAGAAAGACAGGTCCAATAGATAATGTGATGACAAATAAGCAATCGTCCTTGATCTGCAAAAACAAACCTGTCATTATACTTCGGGGGTGTTTTCCTGTTTTGCAATTTGTCCTTTGTGTGCCGAGATGTTAGTGTAGGTGTGTGTTTGCTCATCAGGAATTTTGTAACACACGCAAGATAAAAATCATGACTGTTAAAAAGTTAAGCTGGATTTGAATTTAAGACATTTTCTGCAAAGGTGAATAAAAGTTAGCCGGACTTTTTTCCAAGAACAGTTTGAAGCTGGCTTCTGAACATTCAGTCAAAGATCTATGTGCAGTGGTTCAGACAATAATATGACTTTTGAATTGATCTTTTTGATCAGACCCTCCAAATCATAGCCTCCAACTGCATAACCTGTTCTGCAAATTTTTACTGGACCTTTTGAAATGTAAGACATTTCTAGGACAACCACAGTCTTTAAGTTACCTATTTGTAAGAAAAAACAGCAGCCGCACAGTGAGTGATCTCTAATGGGAATTGTTCTTCTCTTTTGTCCATTTCAGTGTTTTCAGCCGGAGCTGCCCTGGGCCAAGTGCAATCAGCCCTGGAATACCGATCGCTGCATCGAGGACACCTTCCGCAAGAACAAAACCCTTTGGCTGGCCTCCAACATCACTAACTTCACCTCCCCTGTCACTGAGTTCTGGGAGTAAGTTAAACAAGAGCGTGCGCCCATGATCATTAAATCACATATAATATTCATGTTGTTTCACATGTGACAGGTTTGATCACGTTTTGATATCTGGAGAATATTTAGTGGGTTGCTTGGTTGGTGGCAGCTGCCAAAGTCAACTCATCTGTCTCGATGACAAAGAAGTTAGCTGAAACATTTGTAATGTTATCATTACACACATACTGTAAACTCTACATTCACATGCACACATAAGATATCAATCAAATTCTCTTCAACATATTTTTTTTAAAACTTTCCCCTTTTGTTTCACAGACATAACGTGCTGGGTATCAGCAATGGTATAGAAGATATTGGTCCTGTTAAATGGGACCTGGCTTTGTGTTTACTGCTCGTCTGGGTCATCTGCTTCTTCTGCATCTGGAAGGGAGTCAAGTCTACTGGCAAGGTAGATAAATGTATGATGTGTCGTCTGCTAGGTTCTGTTCTTCTGTATTACCAGTTATGTTGTAGGATTCCTCTTGAACTTGCTGAACCCAAAAAAAAAAGACCAAGAACTGACTCATCCACTGTTATCATGAATATATCATAATGATGCAGAAAACCATGATAGTGATGCTCATATGATTTTTTTTTTCTCTCTGTGGTCTGACCAGGAGAACAATAACGTGCTCTGTTCAAGCCGAGTGCACTCTCCTTTTTCAAGACTAATATAATTACATATGCTTGTCTATGCAATGTTGTCCCTTTTTTCCATGCAATCGTCCCTTTAACCAGACTATTTCCCTAACTTAGTATGAAGAGGTTTATTAATCTCGGGAAAATGGAAATTATATGTGTCATTCTGTGTTGACCATAAACACATGACATTCCTTTTGTCGTGTTCAAAATCTAAATCCTTTTACCTTGGTGTTGATGCTGATTGGGGTCAAAATTCTGCCCTGCCTTTTTGTAGGCTACAGTACTGCAGGATGGATAACTCGCACGACATTTAAGACCTTGGTTTGTTGCTGCTACAGCAACAACAACATTTCGCCATGAGACCAGAGGCAGCTCAATCAATCCCAGACTACTCTTTTTATAGCCTCAACACTCTAATTGGTCTGGTCTGATTTATGCTTTCTGGTAGCCACATGTTGTAACTCTGCTAATAAAGACTCCTGCAAGGCCAAGTGTGGTCACTGCTTTGCAAAAAAAACAACACTGATGCACTGCTATTGATTAAAGGGACGGTCAGTGGTCTGCTCTGGTCATAATCAAACATTTATCAGGCATAATTCTGTGTAATGAATTCAAAGATATTATCTTGTGGGCCAAATAACATATTAACATCCTTGTTGTTGGAAGAGGCAGAGCATATACTACAAGACGATGTTGAGTGTTTTCTTAATGTCACCTTGCTTTGCTGTTTCTGTGATCTCCCTCAGGTGGTCTACATCACAGCCACGTTCCCGTTTATCATGCTCATCGTGCTGTTGATTCGTGGTGTGACACTGCCAGGTGCTTCAGAGGGAATCAAGTTCTACCTGTATCCTGACCTAGCTCGCCTGAAGGACCCAGAGGTTGGTGCCCCTGCTCTCTTAAGTGACATCAGTGGGCTGTGATTAATCCTTTTCTGCAAAACATCACTTCGCAATCAGTTTATCATTTTGTATAGGCTACTGATTAGCAACAGTTAGCATCTTTGCAGTTTGGGATTCTCTACACATCAAGTGGCCTCAGCCTTTCTGTCCCCACTCTTTCTTCCCATTTTGCAGGTGTGGATTGACGCTGGCACCCAGATCTTCTTTTCCTATGCCATCTGTTTGGGCGCCATGACTTCCCTGGGGAGCTACAACAAGTACAAATATAACTGCTACAGGTGAGGTGCTAGTTTCAGTGAGGGGGTTAGCAGTAGGGGAGAGAGGGGAGTGAAGGGATCCTTGTGTGTTCATTAACAAATCCTCCTCATGACATATGTGTGACATAGGGACTGTTTGCTGCTGGGAGCCCTCAACAGTGGTACCAGTTTTGTGTCTGGCTTCGCAATATTTTCCGTCCTGGGCTTCATGGCACAAGAGCAAGGGGTGGACATTGCTGAGGTGGCAGAGTCAGGTACGAGGGTTCTGTAAAGGCGGCAGTGATGGTGGGCGCTGCTTCCTGGTTAACAAATTAAACAACAGTGAATATAAAGAAAAACAGCAACGAAACCCAAAAGAGAATTAGCCAATAAGTTTAATTCCAAATTCAATTTGGAATCAAAAGGATTCCCTGATTAATTACAAATGACGGCATCTGAATATGGAAGTTTCCGCAATCAAACACTCCTTGACAAAAGCAGAATGTGAGAAAACATGAATATGGTCTATTATCGCATCAGGTTTAGGAAGTTTGATGGACTAGGGCTTAGCAAAAAATGATAGAGAGTACCTCTTGTGCCAGTGTGCTAGAGTTTTGGTTTTCGAGATGTTCCTTTTCTACACGTGACAAACTGCCATGACCAATGTTGTAACTTATCTTTCAGTGACATATTGGCAAATGGAGTTATTAGTAGTTTTTGCCAAGCCTGCAATGTCTGTGATGGTCCACAACCAATAAATACCATAGCTCAACACAAAGACACATGGGAAATATGAGCTACACAACATTTTGCCAAAAGAAGAAGAGACTGTGCCTCTATATTTGTATTGATTGTAACATGGAGAGTAAGATGTTGTTGAAAAGCTTCACTGAAGTTCTTAGTGCCATCATCTCTTCCATAGATCTACAGTATATTTACAATGTAAAGAATTGCTGAAGCCAAATGACAGTGCAACTTTGTTTTCTGTGGACTATGCCTGGTTTTCCAAGAGAAGTTACTCATGTTTGTTTTTCAGATCCCTAAGCAGATGAAAAAAGGGACTTTCTTTAGAAATCGTTAGTCTTAGAAATACAAGTCATACTTAAACAAACCATAGATATCAGCCGATACTACTTGGAAACTTGCATTACTCTGTTTTCTGTGACACTTGCCTCCATTAATTGCTGAAGACATTAAGCATTAAGCAAAAATTGAGAACTTGAATCTTCCAATTTATGACAGAGCAAAGATAATTTCAGTTTCAAGTGCTTTTAAGAAACCCAGGCTTCATCTAATTTACCAAGGTCAATGATTCTCGTTGGGTTTTTGGATTTGTCCAATATCAACATTGTGATTGGTGACTGGGTTGATTTTGGGTTGGAGATAAGTCCTATGTCCCTGGCTCACGGGCAACATAGAATCCAGTCACTAATACAGCAATTTTCCAACCTGAGAAAATATATTCATGAGCTATGAGTCAAAGACCAGCGGGTTGATTAAACTCCTGCAGAAAAACCATAAGTGTTCATACTCAGGCCATCAGACAGGTAAAACTTCTGCCAGGTAAGCAAGTTATCAAAGGAACATCACAGGCAAGTCTGCCTTAACTGCGACTGCTTGATTCTGATGTATCTGACAGAGGAGTGCATGTTATGTGCATGAGATAATATACTGAATACACAGAGGATAGAGTGTGGCTGTTCACCCATGCTATGGCTTCTGTTAACTCAAGAATGTACTGAACAGAAAAGAAAGACAAAGACATTTTTAGAATACTGAAGTTTTTTAGTATTTGGAATAACGAATCATCAAACTGATGTGGATCCTGTTCCATGAGTTATACTCTTGGTTTGATTAACGTTCTGCTTGTGCAGTTGGAGGTTGGAACTACTTTTTCCGAAGTCATCGCTGTGTTTGGTTGGATGCCCTGTCATATATCACAACAAAAAAACGGAACACATTTGCATATCTTGCTATCAGCTGCAATTCTGTTTTGCTGTTCCGGCTTCTTCCTTGTTTCTTGACTTCTTGGTTGAACATCAAATTAGACCCTCGAAAAAGAAAAAGGTTTTGCTCTTTATCCCACATCACAGACTGCATTTGCTGCTGTTTTGTATCAGTCATTTTGCATTCATGAAAGAGAGGAACATGCTTTATTCAGCCAGGAATGTAAAATGACTTGAGTGATGTAAGTGCTGACATACTTACATACTAATGAGTGAGAAACTAAGAAAGATGCACTTGAATCACCTTCTCTAAGCAGATGATCGTCTCCGTGTAAAAAGGCTTTCAGCTGCCTGGAGAAGTGACTCATGCGTTTCTTCATCAGGATACATGTTTCACGTAATTGCTGCATTGTTTCCAGTGGTTTATGCTCTTTTTTTGGTAACTTAGCTCCACACAACATATATAGGTAATTTGTAGGTTGCTTTACGAATTTCTCATGACTTAACTATACTCACAAAAAATGACATTACAGATTATATTCGACATGTTTGTTATTGTATTGTTGCCTTGTTATTGATCTGTTCTCCTTTATGATAACGTTCCATGTTTTTACTGTTAAGTTATTGTAAATGATGTGAAATGACGTCATGTGTTAATATAAATATTCAGTAATGTCATAAGTAGCTTGTGTCCGAGGAGGTAAGTAAAGATGAGTCAGATTAGATACACTTTAAGTAACAACACCTAGTTTGATATTAATACATATCTCACACTCACACATTCATTTTGCCATAAACACAAACATCTATTTGAAGTATGTAGGTTTGCCATCATATGCATTCATATCTGGTTCTGCGTCGCCATGTGTTTGGGGCCTTTCTTCCGACATGGATGCAGATCAGATGAGCTCATCATATGATACTAATGTCGCCTCCCCCCATGCCCCTCTCTCTGCTCTCACCCCCACCCCCTTACCCTCCCCTCCCCTCTGCAGGTCCAGGCCTGGCGTTCATTGCCTACCCCAAGGCTGTAACCATGATGCCTTTCCCTACAGTCTGGGCGATTCTCTTCTTCATTATGCTGCTGCTGCTTGGCCTCGACAGTCAGGTTAGCCGAAAAGTCACACATGGTCAGCTGTTGAAATGATAAGGAAGTGGTGTAAAAAGATGCAACTCTCAACTGTTGCAGCTTTTTTATCTGCGCCCATTAGCGAGAGGCGTACTGGCCCTTTGTAGACGTGGGAATATGTTTGAGGAAGCACACGCACCCAAAGACAAAACTAATTCTTTAACATGGATTAAAAATGGCGCTAAGCACAGCTATTACATCGGCCAAGTCCCATAAAACCTTATAAATCCACATTTAAATTCACCACTTCCATTTTTTTATTTTAAACTGGAAGAAATTGCACACACTCTCTAATATTGGTTCCCTTAACATGCCAAATTGTTTTCATCATGATCCAAATCTTTTCCTCTGAGAAAAGGTTGATGAGTACCCTATCTCCGGCAGGGTATATTGGGTATCTTTTTTGGGGTAACCCTACCAAGTCTACCCACAGTCTGCAAATACAGTCATTCAAATGGGCACCGACTGAAAACATAACCTCCTTTGGTGGGAGTAATGACTGGGACTAATGATTCTTTATATAAAATTCACATATATACGTTGCTCCAAGCAACAGAAATAGCAGTTAAATTACAGTATCTATACAATTTTCAACATGACAACGGTAGAAAATATTTAAGTTTAACAACATATGGGCCATTTTTATCACAGGTAACATTGATAGTTTTTATTTTGACAACACTTGTGTGTCCCTGCAGTTTGTGGAGGTGGAAGGGCAGATCACATCACTGGTGGATCTGTATCCGTCCTTCCTAAGGAAGGGTTACCGCAGAGAGGTCTTCATCGCTATCGTCTGCTGCATCAGCTACCTGCTTGGACTCACCATGGTTACCAAGGTAACATGTTAAACTTTGCACCGCAGTGTATGAAGGAACAGAGCGAATACCAGAAAACTCAGCGATGTGTACCAATACTATTAGCTGTGAGTTTTACTTTTTTAGAAAGACTCCATGCAGGTACGTGTATCCAGTACGTGCACAGTATCTACTGTTAATCGAATGTATATTCTGTGGCTGCTGACCTCATTGACCGGATCTGGCCCACAGCTCTGTTCACCAGAAACACCAGCGTTCAGACAGCTATTAGTGTCGTTCCCTGGGGAGATGACAGGGGGCTATTTATACTGTCAAGTCATGAGAACTTCCCTTCCCTCCTCCAGTATTAATAGATTCTCCAGACCTGACTTAGCTTTTCCAAATCTTCCCCTCTTCCTCCATCCCTCCTATTTCTGTCTCTTGTCATTTTCCGATGTTTTCCCATCATTTTTTTTATTCCCATCCTTCTCATCATGCCATTCTTTTCCACATCCCCTCTTTGGCTTGAACTCCTCTCCTCCTCTCTGAGCCCTTTTTATTCCTCATACCTTCTTCTTGACCGTTTTTCTTTTCTCTCCTTCTTTGTGACTCACAAAGCAAGTTAGTGACATTTATCCTCTCTTGAATAATACAGACGCATCATTGTGATGTATCATCCTGACAAAACCTGCTCTGTACCAGCAGACTCTTTTCATCACTGACATTATGACCTCTCAAATGAAGTGTGGTCGTCATAATCTCTCAGGGACTTGATACTGTGCATATCTGCTGTGGCTTTGTGTCGAGCATCTACACAGTAATGCCCTGTTTTATCTGTTACGTCTGAGATTTTCATGATATGAGAAGTCATTGCAAGAAGAAAGCTCTATTGACGCTTGAATTTTTGAACTTTGCTTAATCCATCTGGGTTTTTTTTTTGCAAAATTTGATCAACAAGGTTAAGTTTGAATATACAGTCATCTCATTATGAGTCTTACGTAAAAAGATTCTCCAACAACAACATTTTGTCACAGACAATCACGCCTGTGTTCATCCACCTTGGAAAGCTTCACCACCTCCGTTGTTTCTTGTTTCTTTTTGGGGATGTCCAGAAGCAACTTAAGCATCGATTCATAAGGAAAACAACTCAAGATCCAGTTTGAGAATCTTTTTGAGTATCAGACAGAGCTTCATGAAACCACAGTGCATTTGTCTGAGCTATGTCACATTAATTGCACTGCGCTTGTAGCATTTGAAATTGTTTTTTTCCATCTCTGTCTGCCGTGTATTCATCTGAAAATTAAGAACATGAAGAAAAGGGCAACCGTCAAATTCACATTTCAAACAAAAAGGAGGCAACACATTTTATCACGAGACAAAATGAAATGTGTAACCTCCTCAGCCGTGAATCTCTCTAACATCAATTCATGTTTTTAACCTTCACGACTTAAAGCAACCGGAACGTCTGAAGACTTGAAGACAGAGGACAAATGAAGTCATGAACCGCTATAACATTAAACAAAGAGGCTCACACACTCAGAACAGTGTGAGGACGAGCTGTGAGACCCGTGCTGTTCTTTGTTTGGACAAAGTTCCTCTATATATGTCTCCCAGAATAGAAATGTGAATTATCCATCAGCCCTCTGCGCTACAGGCTCGTTCCAGTGAATACCAACACTAACGCACTCAAATAATTTATGATACAAAAAAGCGAAGGAGACCTTTAAATCCATGTTAATTTATTGTGCCTCTCGTGTCTCCAAACCTAATCTCACATGCACCTTTCATCCTCTGTCTCCTTGACGACCATAATATATACCGTCACTCTCTTCCTCCTCCGACCTCCCTAACCGCCACCATCCTCCCACCCTTCATTCCTCTCCTCACACAACGTGTAACCTTCTCACTGTCATTCTTTTTTCTTTTTTTTTAATGCCCCGCCTCCCTCGCCTCCACCCTCCCTCTTTCTCTGTCGTTCCCATGACAACATCTTTTTATGGCTGCGGTGGCCTGGTTTTAAGTTTAGGATTCCCATGACTGTTAAAACAGTTATCACCACGGATATATATATATATACACACACATATATATTTATATATATACACACACACACACACACACACGTGAGCACACAGAGGCATGTTCATGCACACACACTCGGAGGCAGTTGTCTTCTCACGTGGCGACATGTCTTCTGGTCTGTCTCTTTATATCTCTGTATACTCTGTCTCTACACCACATATCTTAATTCTCACATGCTACTTGAACAAGTGTGTTTCTGTAGCTGAGTGCAAAACCCTCCTGTGATAAAGCTGAATGGAACAAAAGATGCAGGAATATAGAGATGATTTAAAAAAAAAAAAAAAAAAAAAAAAAAGGACATGTTCTGAGCAGTGTTGTCAAGCTGTCTTTCTCTCTGTTTGTCTCTGTGCAGGGTGGCATGTATGTTTTCCAGCTGTTTGATTACTATGCAGCGAGCGGTGTGTGCCTTCTGTGGGTGGCATTCTTTGAATGTATTGCTGTTGCCTGGGTTTATGGTGAGTAACATCCCTCTTTAATATCTTTATTTTTTTAGGTTCCTGAAGTGCACAGGAAGAGGGTTTTACCTTGTGATGTCTGTGTGTGCTGAATGTGACGTCCACTTTGCTGTGCACTTGAGAGGACAATTCATCTTTCACCCGATTCAATACCATCCCGATACTTGGGTGTCAATCTGATATTTATTCCAAATTGACAAGTATTACAATTCGATATAAGAGTTTTCTTTTTTTAATGATATGAATTATATTTCCAATTGCAATGCACATCACAAAACGCTTTAATTTAAAATTGGTTGCTCCGGCTCATTAAGCTAGTTTCATTAGAAAACAAGAAAAAAAACTTAACATTCTAAAGTTTGGATTTAAGAGGTGCAGGTTCTGTCATCAAGCATTTTTCTGCTCTCTCCCGTCCGCTTCGTTTTTGCTGAAATATTATTACGTAAGCTGTCACGTAATACTCACACAATATACACTTCCATCTGCTGGACCAAAGTGGTAACATCCTCCCACCTCGATTAGGCAAAACAAGCTACTCTATTCAATTTTAGAAAAGAGAATCTACTTATTCTACCGTAGATTATTTTATCACAACAAACTATTCAAAATCAATTCACCTAATCCAATGAGTAGATATTTACACAGCGTGAAGGTAAATCAAAGCCAGGGCCATCGCAGGAGTTTGGGAGAATAAATGTTCTATGTCCTGTTTTAAAGAACTTTCAAATTAAAATGTGCATCACAAATAATATCGCCTTGCCTGTTAAACTTCCTGGTACATTCTTTTGCTGAGCGATTTTTTTTTTTTTCTCTTCGGAGAAGATAATTAATTTTGCTGTCTCCGCAGGCGTTGATAATTTCTACGATGCGGTTGAGGACATGATTGGCTACAGACCAAATCCATGGATGAAGTGGAGCTGGTCTGTCATCACTCCTTTACTGTGTGTGGTAAGAGCTTTTCTTTTGACATCCGTTAACTTCAGTCTGCGGCACATGACAAGAGTCTGACCTCTTCCTCTTTTTATTCTAAGAACTTTTCCGCTCACTGAAACTTGTTTTCGTGTCATCATGATCTTTCTTCTTTGCTTCACCCCTCCTCACACTTTTCTTAAAGAGACAAATCCCTAATTTGAAGTGGCGCTCACTTTAAATTCAACGTACCAAAATGTTAGGAAATAAAAAACGTCATGAAGTATTTCTGCTGTAAATTAACTTTTTGGGGATTTTCGATGAAGACGAACTTTGATTCAAGCATTTGTTCCTTCTCCTCCTCAGGGCTGCTTTATTTTTTCCTTGGTCAAATACAAGCCATTGACGTATAACAAGGTCTACAAGTATCCTGACGGTGCCATTGGAATTGGTTGGACTCTGGCCCTGGCTTCCATGATCTGCATCCCCATGGTGGTTGTCATCAAGATCATTCAATCTGATGGGCCGCTCATTGAGGTGGGTGGTTGTTTTTTTTTTAATGGTTCAGGTCAGAGATTATATTTACTGATTCATACGGAGCCTGAAGGGTCGTTGCAAGAGTTTTTGGGTGGATTAGTTTAGTTTCCTTCTGATCCTTGTGTCTTAGTGGCTTTGGCTGCATTTTCAACCCGTCTGAGCCCGAGAGAAAAACTAACTGACCCCGACCTGAACTCAAAGCTGCACCGTTGTTTCTCTGACACGTGGTCATTTCTTGTTCTCTCCGATTACAGGCGTGTGCACTGTAAAAATGTATCTAACTAACGTGACCGACCAGAACCGAATGTCACCACACATTTTAATCGGCTTATTGAACTTTACTTCGAACTGGGCATGAAGTACCGCTCAACAGGCGTGGCTATAATCACAATTTAAATCGCAAGAGAACATAAAAGTAAAAAGGAAGGCGGCTCCACAGACTGAGAAATTTACTTGTAATTTAAATTTTGAATTCAAGCTCCATTTGAACTTATTTTGCTCCATTTGAACTTATTTTGCTCATATCTGCTTGTTTTAAGACCAGTTTTTAAAATCACATCTCGTTCTTTTTCGTGTTCTCCGTCCCATCTTCCTATTGTGCTACTACTCACTCGTTTCCTCTCTTTCCTTCAACGTCTCTCCATCAATACTTTCGTCACTTACCACGTCTTTTCTCTTTCCCGTCTCCTTCTCATCTCATCCCTTTCTTCAACCTACTCCTCCCCCCATCCTCTCACCCTCCCTCCTGCAGAGGATCAAGGCGGTGGCCGCCCCGGTTCGTGGTGGTGCCAGCTCCCGTCCTGCAGACCACCGTGGCCCCAAAGACCTCACCTACCCACTGGATCCCAATGGGAACAAGGGCCTCCTGATGAAGGCCCCGACCCACACCATCGTAGAAACGATGATGTAAAGGAATGAGGTGGAGGCTCTCCATGAGATCGCTCTCCTCTCCTCTCTGTCCTCTGAAATGCTTCTAAAGCTAGCTAGCTTCTCTGTCTATCTGTCTATCTGTCTGTCTGGTGGACTGATAAGGGTTTTTAGGAGAAAAAAAAAGTTCCAGTTTCAAATCTTTTAGGAGTACATTGGAAGTAGTTTGCTGTTGGTGGTTTTATTGAGAGGGGTAGCGATCACATTTCAAATCTATTTCTGAAATACTCAGAAGCTGTTTTCTTTTTTTTTTTTTGTATTTTATTTCAAATATTCATGTGACCACAAATCGTCCCACACTTGTCTTATTTAAAAAGCTCAGTGATACGCTGGTGGATTTCTATTTGGTCCTTACCAGCAGAAAATAAGGAAGAAGGTGGTTATCGAGTCTTTGAATCAAACAGGCTTCCGTAGCCACTATACGAAAAATGTTACCTACACTTACCATAGATTAACAAATACAGATTTTCTGACTGAGCGAATGTGCCACTGGGTTCAGTTTTCGGCTTTTTAAGAGGCAGGAGATCGATGCACTGCAGGTACAGCAGTATTAACTGAAGTCATGTTTTTATCTATTGGAGGTATTTGGGTATACATTGTAGAAGCTGAAACTTTTTTTCAGCTGCGAAAGGCAAAAGTTTTCCAATCAGAAACAAACACGACCATACTGAACGTAAATGTGCGAACCTGCAGATCGACGTGTTTCTGTTCAAATAAAGTCTGGTATCAAAAACTTCTCTATCAGCAAAACACGACGAAACTAAACTAAAGAGCAAAAAAACCCAAAGCTGTGGCCACCAAAGTCAAACTCCTCTCTTACGCCGCCTCCTTCTTCTCGTAGAATCGCAGACCAGCTGGATTGGTACCAACGAGCTTCCTGAAGTCGTTGTTCCTTCGGGGCATTGAGTTTTAAAACTTGCCTGTTGCAGCTAAAACAATAAAATAAAAATATATATATAGAATTGACACTGCCATAGCCGACGCCCCTTATCAAAGGAGGACCCTAGTTCTTAAACGCACCTTAGCACAAATATCTCCCATCTTCCATAGCTGTAAACTATGGGTCAAAGAGAAACGAGCACTGAGACTGCGCTGCATGGGGGGGGAACCCGCTCCTGCACAAAGAGAGACGTATCTGAAAGGATTTGAAGTGTGGAGGTTGAACCCTTGAGTGTGTTGTCTGTGGCGTACTGTACAGTAGTAGCTAATCAGTCTATCTATATCTATCTCTCTATCTATCTTTCTCTGTCCTAGACCAGTTTACAGTACATTAGTGACTGCACTAGGCACTCTTGGCTTACGAGTTTGGATTGGATTTATTTTGTTTTCTACAGAGGAAGTGACATTATTATTAGTTTTTTCCTCTGTCAATGTTTAGAGATTTTTTTTTTTTATTAAGACTATAATGTTATTGGTATTCACTATTGATGATTATTGCTGTAGTTTTACATAGAAGAAGGAATACTTCTTTCATCTGGTGAAAATACTAAGCTATTATACAAATCATACATTTACAGTGGCCGCCATTGTAGTACAGTCCTCGTGGTGAAGTTCTCCAGCGTTGGTTCCGCCGACGTCTGGCTTCCAAACAACACAACTGATTTTTACCAGATATTTTCTCTTGTGCGACAAAATAATTAACAAGCAGTTTAATGTACACTAAAAAAAAAAAAAAAAAAAAAAATTGGGACTTCTACAATGGCTCCATCTGTAAGTTTGTAGTTGTTGGGGGTTTATATAGCTTTTCCTCTTCTGTAAATACAAGGTGACAGTATTTAAGTTGGATGAACTCAGCCAGACATGCAGGGCACTGGAGCCAATGGTTAAAATCAACGTGTCACCGACTCCGCGACTTGCGGCGTTGAACCATTGGTTGGGTGACGCTTCCCAGCAGATCAGTGTCAGACTGTCGACCCGTCTGAGTGCCAAACTCCTGTCCAGACACTGTGAGAGGTGGCAGCTGACACGTCAGAGCCGCGGACCGACGGAGTTTGGTCGAGTTTCCATGGTCACAGCGCTGCATCGGGCTCGGGATTCAAACAACGGGCCCCAAACTGTTCAAAAACCAATTCTAAGGACAAAATCAAATAATTTTTACTATTTCGAATTGGGTGAATTTCATCACGTCAGATGTCGATGCGGCAGAACCAAATGAAATTGAGCAGTTGATGCCATTGAAACCGGCTCAGTCCAAACTCCGTCAGTCACCGGACACAGAGAGAAATGTTCCCTGTGATACATTTACAGTGTCGGCTTCAGTTCTGGCTGAGTTTTTTAAAAATCTTTATTTAAACAAAGACAAAAATAAAACTACATTACATTCTTCACAATAGCAAGGGGCCATAATATCGACAATGTGAACCATTGACAACTAAATCTAGACGATGTGGGACGGGAACAACTGTTGCATTCATTTTAAATATGTCTGTGTAACAAGGGGTTTCCAATGTGTGTATGTGTGTGACCAGCGACCATCCACTCAGGACCTTTTTCTGTAGTGCTTTTATTATCCCAGCATCCCCAAAAAATATATTAGACATCAAACTGTGGGTGACGAAGAGTTGAAATTTAACGGTAGCAGTGAAGTTATGTTTTCATCGAGCTCGAAAGGCCGTTAGATCAGAACGGGGGGGAAAAAAAAAAAAAATCACACCTTTACTGCCTATTTTATCCAGAGTCAAAGGCAAAAATACAGTGGGAGTGAATCAAAGTGAGTTTTTAATTGCACCTTACTTGTATAATTTGGACTTCATATCGAGTGATGAGGCCAAAAAGAAGAAGAAGAAGAAGAATAACGATAAACACTGCCATCTTTTTATTCAGGGTTCTCACTGACCTCCGACGTAAGAATATCTGAATACTGTCGAAACACCTCAACTCCATCCGTTCTCCCTAAACCACGTCACCATCCGCTTTCACATTGCAGGAATCAAACATCAGACGTGATTGTACGACCAGGTCCTGTTTTTCGTGTTTAATCTCTCTAGCGTTAGTACAAAGTTTATTCGATTTCTTCATATAGACTGAAGTAGTTCATATCATTAAAAGGGATTTGTGAGACCAAATCCGCAGCACACATCTATTTTCATACAGTGACAAACTTTTCCTATATGAGTTGTCTTTGTACGGCTGAGCTCCCATCGCAGACCTCCCGTTTTAATACACATTCAAAGCTTTTATTCTTTTGTACAGACCTGGTTCTCGGTTTCCCAGAAGGGTCTTAGCACACAACGGAAGGCCTCGGTCTCCAGAGCCTTCTGCGATAACACAGCCTCCAAATTTAGCAAATATTTACCGTCGCTTCCTGTCAAACCTCAGCATCCACCTGCGGGTTTCATATATCTGCTCATGTGTAGCTGATCTGCAAAAATATTGTACTTTCAATCAATTACCTTTATTTTATTGACAAACTTTCATGCTTTTTAAAAAAGTTTGTTAAAAATGATGGAGACTTTAAATAACGGACACATGCATTTGTTTAACTCGTGTTATCAGAGTTCCCCGGTGCTGAGATCCTTCTTGTTTTTGGTGAAACCTGAACCAGAAATTGTGATTCATGCACTCATGTATTGGTTTATTCAGCCTGTCTTTGTATATTTACAGTTTGTTCATGTCCCTTTTGCCTTTTTACACTTCCCATCAGTTAGCCTACGTAAAACCAATGAAACTAAGCTAACTGACTTGTTTTCTCAGAGATAATGATTTTGCAGGAGAATTGAAGCATTAGCGATGCACAAGTTTTTACCGCCGAATGTTGAAATGTGAACGTCACCTGCGGGTGAATGTAAAAAATTTCTGAAGATTTATTTTTTAGGGGTTAAGAAAAGAATTAGTTACTTTTTATTTTTGTTGATCTCGTTTTTGTCGAATCGAGCAGTTTTCTTGTTTTATTTTATTTTTTGATTGTGTGTCTGTCACGTTTTGCCTTTTTTTATTCCAAATATCGTGTATTTGAACTTCTGTCATTGGACTAACTTGTAGAACTATCAATCAAAAAAACAAACAGAAAAAGCTACAATTTGTGATGTGCAATACTTTGTAGAAATTATTATTTTATTTTTTTGTCTGAAGGTGGTTCTAACCTTTGGCGTGAGATAAAAGCCTGTGAATTCTTGAAGAAAATATTTTTTTTGAATCTTCAGGGTCCATTTAAATTAAAACAAAATGCTCTGCAGTGTGAAACTAAACTAAACCACTATTCCATCAAAGACGATGTGGTTTGAAATGCACTGAGAATAAAATTATTACTCGACTGAATTTCTTTGCAAATTCTACGTAGTGAGTTTGAGAAGTATGACACTGCCAGTAAGCCGACCGTCTTTCCATCCGCATACCTCTCTCTGTACTACAGAGTATTAGGAGTACTTGAAGGAAAAATATCTGAGATATCAATAATAAAGACATAATATCATAATAAAAAGTAAATTTACAAGAAAAAAAGTCATTAAATTAAAGAGCGAAGTCACACATTTACAAGAATTAAGTCATTGAATTAAAAAAATGGTTAATTATGAGAATATAGTCAAAGTTTAATGAGAATAAAAGTTTTATGGTTTCGTTAAGTCGTATATTTACACTAACAAAGTCGAAATACTACAAGAACGATTATATTTCAGGAAAAAAATTTGAATATCAACTGAAAAATATTGTAAATTTACAAGAATGAAGTCAGAGTTTAACGAGAAAATATGAAAAATTACCACACGAATAATGAAAAAAAAAAACTAAATTAGGAAATAAGCATCTAAGGGATTTCAGGTCTCATTGTGTCTTGACAAAATTACAAAATCATTTCTCCACAAAAGAGACAATTTCCTGCACGATTTCGTAAAATGTATTCCGTTTTTCTTGTGTTATTTCACAACAGCTTGTGAATTTACAGCTTTATTCTTGAACAGTCAGGCGTATTTCCTCTTATTGCCCTAATTCTCATTACTTGAATCTCATTACTGCTCTGTTGCTAAACATCAGGCAGCTTTCCAGAAACATGTCACCGCCAAAGTTCACGACTCCACAATCTGTGACGCATCATCTGCAGAGTGAAACACATCCTTATATGGCTCTTGTCTCTATTTGGCTTGTGATGGAACCTTGGAGGAATAATTTGGCTGCTTTTGGGTGGAAACTGGTCCCTTTGCAACTGAAGCAGTAAATCCAATAAAACCCACTTTATCAAATAAGTAAGTTCTACATTCTGCTTGTTTCTATCTGAACCAAACCCTCCTCCACCAGGCCCTGCAACCAGAATACTCTGTCAGGAAACTGAAAACTCTGCGTTCGTCTAGAAAAGAACAGACTCAGTCAGATTTGAACTTTTCAACTCATCGGCAGAGTTTGGAGTCTGGTTGTTTTTGTTCCTGCGACATTGAATCACACAGATGTGAGCTCCGCGCTGACACATCTGCTTTTATCACTGAAGTTGCTCTGAAACATCCTCAATGCAGAGATCATCTTTGTTCTTTGGTTTGAAACTTAAAGAAAATCATTATTTTGAATCAAGTTTTCTGCTTTTACTTGCTTGAACGATGGCAATCTCAGCGCTAAGGCCTCTGGGAAATGGAGTCCTACTCCCAATCCTCCCCCATCCTCTGCGACTCATTCCGAGCATCGTCTCCCACGACGACGCCTCGGTCTTTCCTGCATTATACCTGAATACCAGCCCTTCCTTTTTGAGAATGTACGTGGGGAAAATGTTTTTTTTAATCCTTGGTGAAGGAAAAAAACATTTCTAAAAGAATTTGAAAGGTTTTATTTTTTATTTCTATGGCCAACATGTGAGCTAGAAAAAAAATAGAAAAAAAATGTGTTTGAACAGGTTTTGCAAAGGTGTAAAACTTTTTTTTATTTCTTAATAAAAAATTTGTCTTCAGAAAATGAGCTGAGTTTTTATTGTTTGGACATTTAATGGATTGTTTTACACACACACACACACACACACAGAACTAATGTGTACTTTTATACAGATTAGAAGTAATAACGTGTCTGGTGTATTATGATTGAAACCAAGAAAACATTTTAATATTATCAATTCTCGATATTAATTTATCTTCTTTTGGCAGGATCATTTATTTCTACATGCACATACACACTCTTATCATTCAATCAAGTTTAGTTTGCACCAAAATACCTTTGACAACGTCATAAACTTTAATCCTTCAGAGCCTGTAATACAAGATTTAATCTACTTCTACATGACAATAAAAATATAATGATAACCTGCCATCGTTTAGGTGAACATGATTATTTGCCTCTTTTCAGTCCACTGAGCATTTAATCATTTCCAGATATCGTAAAAACTAAAACTCTGACAATGTTCTTGTCCCTTCACAAATCAACCGTGGACCTACTTGCATACGTTGATTTGAATTATTGCCCAGGTGGATTCAAGTCAACCACCAGACTCTCTCCTTTTATAGTCAACTCTTATTCCATGTGCTGTTCATGTCGTCAACGTTTTCATCTCTTAAATACTGTTTCTGCAGAGCTCAACGTTTGTTTTGGCTTTCGTCTTCGGGCCGAACAACCCACAGAACCTGAGCTGAGTAAACCCAGCGTGTGCTCACCTAACCAAAACAGAAATACACCAAAACAGAAATCACTCACCTAAGCTCCTCACCAGCGAAAACAAGAGGAGAAACTGTGCAAACAAGCCCCAAACCTCCCTCTGCATGATCAAGCTGTGTGTTCTGAATCAAGGTTTGTTATGGAATCTTTTTCACCCCAACATCTGGCGCACAACAAGGAAGCAAAAGCTCAGACGTGTGTACTCAACACTCTGTGATTTCCCCTCAATATCTGCAGGGTCACGTTAAACCTGACGATTCCCAGGAAAGTATTTACGGTGCAACATTAAATACTCATTTAAGATTCTGTGTTTATGTCGTTAGAAAGCTCTGCGGGAATCCGGCCGCTAATCCTCTGTCATTATTTTGTTGTGATTTATAATTTTTTCCCAGAGAGGTATAAAACTAATTCAGCTGCGGTTATTGATCCTGACGTTCTGCAGGAGCTCAGAGGAAGCGTGTGGTTTGGATAAGAGGAATATTACTGTTGTTTTTCTGTGGCCTGAGCTTTAAATATCTTTCACTGTAATAAAAAAAAAAAAAAAAAGAAAAAGAAAAGAAAGAACACTGCTGACATTTCCATTCTCTGCCTTCCAGCTCCAGGAATAGACGTCTCTGCTGAGAATCTTTGGTTGCAATTCATCTTCAGGACAGTTTGTTGGCATCGACACGGAGCCAACATTTGAATATGGTTTCTTGTACTTTTGCTTTTCTTCTAGAGCAAAAACAGAAGAGGAACAGGAAATGGAGGAGCAGCTGAAGATGGTGAGAAAGTCGAACTTTTGATTCCAGGATGTTGTGGTTACCTCGACGTGTCACCTCAGGGACACATGTGAACGTACATGTTTCATATTTGTTGTGACTTTCTATCCCCCCTGTTGTATTCGCCCTCAGCTTCATGTGGGGTTTGGGTTTTCCCCTCGGTTCCACCCTCACTGTACCGAAACCCAAAATAAACCCGTTTGTTCCACCTGAACTAATGACTGTTTCCTTTGAAAGAGAAAAAAATGTGATAAATAAATAGATAAATACTAGAATAAATAGATAAACAAAGATGTATAAGTTATAGTACTTATATATACTAAAATATATATGGATGTATTTATTCATTCATCATTTATTTCTGTATTTCAATATACAGATTTCTACATCCATTCATTTATTTATTTTATCTAATGTATATATTTCTACATTTACGATTTAATGTATTTCTATACCTCTACATTTATTTATTAGTTTCTACCTGTGTTTATTTATACATTTGTTTTTTTCTTTCCAGATTTATATATAGATACATTTCCATATACATTTGTACATTTATTTATTAATGTATATAAATATTTCTACAATTACTCTGTTTCTAAATGAATTTATTCTTTTGTATCTGGATTTATTCATTAATTTATTTAAAAAATCCTACATTCATTCATGAATTAATTCTTATATTTCTACATTTATTTATTAATGTTTTTCTTCATCTCTCCATTTCTCTTGTTTCTACATTTAAAGTTTGATTGTCTTTGAGTTTCAAGACTTATAGGAAATGGCCTCTTTCATAGAATATGGTAAATGATATAAACTGGATTGTTATTGCTGATGTTGTCCAAACTACTCAGTTTAATCTGTCATCAACTTCCGAAACTGTTTGTCTTGTATTTGGAAAGTTTCCTGCAAAGTTACTAGTAAACATAAACGTCAAGAATATAAAGAGGAGAAATAAAATATTTCAATGTCCGGTCGTAATTAGTACGAAACTGAAATACTTAAAAAACTAACTTTATCTTTGAGCAGAATTGTTGTAAGGAAAGAATAAATCACCTTATTTCGTTTAAAGACGTCGGTAACTTTAAAGTGACACATAAATATGATTAGATACTCAACACAAAGCAGCTTGAACAGAAAGAGCTTGTGTTCCTGAATCACACAATCATATGTCAACTGTCGACACGTCGTTGTGTAGCTGTTGGAGGAAGTCGGTCCTTAAGTGTGTCTGAAGGGTTCGTGTCGTTTTAACGTCTGTACCCACATGTAGTCGCTTTCCACTGCTGCTGGTGGAATCACGATAAAGATCTGTCACATAATGGTTTGTGTTAATGTTTGGATTATAAAACGTGTGTGTGTGTGTGTGTTAAAGTACTTTAACATGTGTTGGTGCTTGTGTGTGTGTGTGTGCGTGTGTGTGTGTGTCAGTATGAGAACTTCGTGTGCCGGACCGGTTATGTAACAGTTGGTTCTCGGGCATAATTAAATCAGCAGAAGCAGAATGTACAGAACAGCACAGAGAAGAAAAACCATGTGCTACACACACAAAGAGACACACATGTCTTTAGAAGATCCGTCCACAAAGCTGTGTGTCTTTATGTCGGTGTCTCTGTCCACAAAGCTGTGTGTCTTTATGTTGGTGTCTCTGTCCACAAAGCTGTGTGTCTTTATGTTGGTGTCTCTGTCCACAAAGCTGTACGTCTTTATGTCTGTGTCTCTGTCCACAAAGCTGTGTGTCTTTATGTTGGTGTCTCTGTCCACAAAGCTCAAAGATGTGTGTCTTTATGTCGGTGTCTCTGTCCACAAAGATGTGTGTCTTTATGTTGGTGTCTCTGTCCACAAAGATGTGTCTTTATGTTGGTGTCTCTGTCCACAAAGCCGTGTGTCTTTATGTGGGTGTCTCTGTCCACAAAGCTCAAAGCTGTGTGTCTTTATGTCGGTGTCTCTGTCCACAAAGCCGTGTGTCTTTATGTCGGTGTCTCTGTCCACAAAGCTCAAAGATGTGTGTCTTCATGTCGGTGTCTCTGTCCACAAAGATGTGTGTCTTTATGTTGGTGTCTCTGCCCACAAAGATGTGTGTCTTTATGTCGGTGTCTCTGTCCACAAAGCTGTGTGTCTTTATGTCGGTGTCTCTGTCCACAAAGCTGTGTGTCTTTATGTCGGTGTCTCTGTCCACAAAGCTCAAAGCTGTGTGTCTTTATGTCGGCGTCTCTGTCCACAAAGCCGTGTGTCTTCATGTCGGTGTCTCTGTCCACAAAGCTGTGTGTCTTTATGTCAGTGTCTCTGTCCACAAAGATGTGTGTCTTTATGTCGGTGTCTCTGTCCACAAAGATGTGTGTCTTTATGTCGGTGTCTCTGTCCACAAAGCCGTGTGTCTTTATGTCTGTGTCTCTGTCCACAAAGCCGTGTGTCTTTATGTCGGTGTCCAACATAAAAACATATTCAGGACAATCTAAAAAAGTGTAGTCTTCCCTCACTCACATGCTTTTTAATCACAGAGTTAAAAATCAATACTTTTGCATCAAAGTTCAACGAGAGGCACCAGAATAACGACAAACCCCTCCGTCGTAAAATTAGACATTTTATTCTTTCATTTTTTTTTCTCATGTCCTTCTCAAAATGAGAAGTATAGCAGTACACGCTTTGTTTCATAGAAAATGAAAAAAAAAAAAAAAAAGACAAAATGACAACAACGACAAAGTTATACATTTTATTTTCCCTTTTCATAATGTTTGTTTTGTATTTTCTGGAATATCGTCATAGAAAAATACTATATTACATAGAATAGAACTTTACACAATCTGAAAAAACAAACAAACCACAATGTCAACATATCGCACACGTCACAAGACGCCCGGTCCGGAATCGTAACACAGTCCGATGCCACTTGTCAACGCATCTTTTCAAAATAAGACAAACGTGTAACGATCAGAAATGTGAAGCAAATATTGAAAATACTTGTATTTCTTTACTTTGTGTACAGACAGTTTGCTGCAAGTTAAATTCATGTTTACACAGAAATCTGGTAAAATAACTGCAAAGTTTTCTGAGCAAGAAAGTCACAGAGGCTCTTCAGGAATCGATCCACGTGATTCGACTCTGAAGCTAATTTGATGAATTCATTTTTCATTTTCTGGAGAGCAGACTCGTTGCTAAATTCCAAGATTGATTAGATCAGATAAGAAAAAAATAAATAAAAAATAAGATGAGGCCATGACGTAAAACAACCGTTTTCAGTTCAACAAGATATTTATACTTCAAAACAATTACTTTTTGTTGGACCCGCTGTCGTTATGAGAGATGAGGAATTAAAACCTTTTCTCCAGGCTTCTTCTCTGCTCAGGGAAATTGAATTGTGGATCAATAATAATTTTTCTCCACCCAGATTGAATTATTAGCAACTAGTATAATTTGCAGTGTCAGTCGTAAAACCATTTAACTGTAAACATGAAATTACCTGAAATAAAATCACACTTAAAAACATATTTTTTCATTTCCTCAACAACTTGACTTCACTTGTGTTACGATTCTGGATTTTGGCTTTAAACTGACCTTTGACCCAGAAATGCATAGGGAGTATGACCGACCACATACGTATTTACATACATACATGAAAACCAACAGAACAGTTTGGAAGGCTTTTAAACGTCTCTCTCTTTTGTTGAGTTTATAAAAACATGGATATTTTCATTTCATTTTTTTTTGGCCACTTGATTTTGCGTAAAAAAAAAAAACCCACTCTTTTTTTTTTTTTTTTAACGTTGTACATGAAAATACTTACAGTGCATGGTATTCAACAGTGTGCTTCTCTTTTTGTAGTAAGTGCTTGGAAAGAGGTTGAAGTCCCTTTTTCTTTTTGTTGTTGTTGTTCGCTCGCTCGCTCACAAAAACTGAGTCTGACGTGTTTTCTGTCTCATCGGGGTTCGGGTGACGAGCCCTGATGACAATCGCCACTGTACAATGAAATGTACACCACCTGCCGCTCGCTCTGACTCACACACACACACACACAGGCGCTAACACTCGTGCTCGAAAGCTCAGACGAGCTGAAGCGCGTTCAGAAGGAAAAACAAAAGTCATGCACACATGTAAACACACATGTATATAGTGCACACAGAAACCAACACACACACACACAGATGCACACATGACGATAAAAAGTCACACACACACACACACACACATATAGGGGCGTTCTCGAGGGGGGCAGCTGGATTCTAACTGTGTTATGTAACGATGTGAGGAAAGAGTGAGAGACCCAACCAAAGTGAAAGAGAGCGAGAGAACAGAGGTTGTGATTGTTCCCTCTCTCTCTCTCTCTCTCTCTCTCTTTCACTCATGTGTATTTTTCATGTGTGTTTTACACACTTCTGCACACACACGTCTCTCACATGTCACCTTCCGACCTGTGTACGTTCCCCCTTCCGTCACACGTACACACGTGTTCGGCTGCAGCTGCCGATCCGCAGATGAATCGCACAAGATTTTGGCAGGAGTCACGAGAAAACCATGAAAATCAGAAGTTGACAGAAGAGGAAGGAATCTGTTGTTCCCGAACAGAACCAAACAGGAAGCGTGGAGAGGTGGGGGGGGGGGGGGGGATAACTTTGGATTTCTCGCCATAGTCGCTAACGTAGTTAACTAATAATATAATCGACTGAACTGAATTATTACTTTTGAAATAATCCAACAACTGTGGTGTCGTATTTTTTTTTTTGACAGTTCAGGACTAAAACAAATCCAAACATCCAGAAACGTGAACGAATGTTAAGTCGAACACACACGGTCTGAACAGCTCGGTGCTTCATCTGCCGCCTGACAAATTCAGTCACACTGTTCGCAGATGACACCATCATCTGTATTTGTGTGTGTGTTCATGATTGGAACCACGTGAAAGTGCTGTGTGCAGCATTTTGAAAAATCATTTGCGAAACATGTTGTTATATCTTCTCGTTACATGGCCTCGTCTGAAGCACGGGTTGCCCCCTGAAACATGTCGCTCCCTGTCATGATGCTGCTTGTTTCTGTTGCTCTAATCGTAGAAGGAGGAGCAACGACGCTAAATCGCATCTTGCAGGAAAATGTAGAAACCTCGTAGTTGTTCAGCAGCAGCTTGCAAAGAGAGTGGATGTGTGGTTTTCACGGCTCAGCACTGGTCCTAAGGAGAATCATGATGTATTCCAGTGGGCATTACGAACGGCTCTTATGTAACATGTTTGTCTAATGCAAAGATTAACCATGTTGGATAAACACGTTTGCATTGGTGTTTAGTTTTATCTGCCATCTGCTTTTCTCAAGCTCACAGGCTTTAACCTGTTTCCTGTTGTAGTGGATTTAGTTTCGCAGTGTAACACAGTGTTTAAAGAATACTATCTAACGTGGAACTGGATTTCTCAGGAGTGCTACACACGGCACATTCAACGGTCTAACGAGGTGTTGCGTAACGAACACAGCTGCCATGAGAGAAAAGATTTTTCGCAGGGAGAGTTCGGTAGTCGATCGTTAATGACGGCAGAAATTCAGATTTTCTCCCTTTTTTGAAATCAACGTGGTGAAACATCCGATATATAGAAGTACGAGTACAGAACTGGACACCTGGAAAAAAAAACCCTTTTCCAGAAAGTGACTCATGGGAATTGCATCGGAGCAGAAATACTGGAGCAGAATGTTAGCAGCAATATGGCTACATCTGTACAGACACAATGTAAAAAAAAAAAAACTAAATCTGAAACCTAAGCAAGGCTGTCGTCTCTGAATCAGAGCAGTTGCACTTTAAAATTCCTAAAATGTGTAATAAGGCAGATTCATCTGGAGCCATCAGCACTGGACATCTCTCTAAAGCTGTGGCCTCGCATCGAAATGCAGCTGAAATGACTTTGCTCAAATTTCAGGTTTGTTTTAATAAAAAAAAAAAAACGAAACAAAAAAAAATCTGTATCAGTTAAAATGGTTTTACGTCCCAAGTCAGTGGTCGTTTGTGCTCGAGCAGCGATGTGAGGCTTCCGAGCCGAGTCGTCACGGAGCCTCTGGTGGTTTCTCTGCAAACTGGCCGCGCTTTCGTAGAGACAAGTTGAATTATTGCAAGCTGCTGGATTGTGTGTGTGTGTGTGTGTGTGTGTGTGTGTGTGTGTGTGTGTGTGTGTGTGTGTGTGTGTTTGGGCCAGTTCCAGCTATACTGTAAGTTTACACCAGTTTTAAAGTTTGTCTCCTTAAAGTTTGAGTGAGACAGAGTGTGTGTCTGGAGATACATGTCCTTGTGTGTGTGTGTGTGTTACAGGTCTAGTGGATGGTCCAAAGTGTTGTTATTGTCCTCCGGGTCGTCGTTGGCCAGTGGGTTGCGGCTGATGACGAGCTCCAGTCTGTCCCCTGCTTCTGTTATTAGAGGCACCGCCAGGCAGCAGTCGAAGTCCCTCGTCCTCACGTGGTTCACCTGGACGGATGGAAACGTTACGACCGTCAGAAATCAGGTTCAAGGTCTGAATTTTACATCCCATAGTAACTGAACCATGTTGTAATTGTTTGGCTTTTTAAAGACAAGTGTTTAGTGATTAATCCTTCGAGCTAATATCTGAAGTCCCACCTCCACCGAGCTCTCTTCCTGCAGCCGTCCTTATCTCTATCATTACCTGCAGGATCCTGTCATAGGGTCTGAGCCCGGCTCGGTCAGCTGGTCCATCAGGTCTGATCATGTTGACGTAAACTCCTTTCTCCAAGAAGCCGTCCGACACGCTGAAGCCGAAGTCGTCGCTCTCTGGGTCTTTTATCACGGTCACCTGCAGAAGAGGAACAAGGGAAACTCATTTCTTTAAACTTCAATGAAAAACAGGACTAATACTCTATACATATATATATATTCATATACTCTGAAGTATATAACATTAACTTGTAATAATTAAATGAAGTATATCTGGAACCTGGGGAACAATTAGTAACAAGCAATGTATTAAAACACTTTGTCAACTAAATGACAAGATCATCTAAATACTTTTTTTTGAGACTTCCACGTGAGACTTTACACTTTGAGATCCTGAGAATCAATGATTTAAAATAATCAACCTCTGGTGTTATGATGTGGCATCGCTTCACTGAAGCCTGACGACCACGTCTATGAACAGGCACCATTCCATAGTGTCAGAGAGATAAATGCAAAATGGATATTTTTACAATAAGTAATGAGGCCCAGATGTTCTGCTCAGAAATATGGGTTGACAAAAAGCTGGAAAGTATGAAATATGAATATTACATGATCTTTTAATGAGGCACCATTTAAAGACTGTAACACTTTGGCTGACGGCCAACGAGTCCATCAGTAAAACAGCCGAGGATTCACTTTAATGTACTCTCTCCCCGGATAACAAATGTACTTCTCATTCTGTTCCCGGGCCGACGAGCAGAACATTCCTCACTTCATGACGTAACACCCCCGCGCTGTAGAAATGTAGCATCTTCCTAAAAATAAAAAAAACCTCAAGAGGTCGTTTTTTTATGACCTTATAAAGTCGAAGCAGCTGAACGTTGTGTTCAGTGGCGGACGGCCCGTCGTCCGCAGCCCTGGGACGGGGGTTTGTTCCAGCTGTGATCCGTTAACGTGAGCAGTGATAATATCATCTGATGGTTTCTGGTTTACGGAGCTTCACTCGCTGGATGATAAAAAAAAAAAACGAAAGTGTGGACTCGGAGAGGTCTCTCCACTCCATTACTGCTCGTTGTGTTATCGTTGGACAAGTTGAATGTTCAGAAACAAAACAACCCTGAGGGCCGCTGAGAAATGTCCCAGTGCCGCCGACAGAACGTTACATAACTCCCCCTCACAACATTTTAAAATGTGTTTGTCTTCACATTTCCACAAGTAGACAGAACTCGCAGCAGGAGTGGAGGTTAATCATAATCTGAATTTTGGAAGCAGAGGGAAACAGGTTAATACCCACAAACATCTGGCTTTTGTCTGAAATGTCAACGGATTCAAGCAGCTCTGGCTCAGATAGACGGTGATGGAAACACGACATCGAGGTGAACGCTCTCGTTTCTTCTTATCTTGACGCTGCACCTTTTCCTGCGAGACATCACGATGCACATTGAACTTCCTGGCGTTGGTTTGTGTGCTTACTGTTTATTTTTTTCATCTTGGGAGCAATGTGTAACAGCCATTTTCTTTTTTTGTCTGCAAGATGCAACAAGACAGCGGGAGATAACTTTTCAGTTTCCGGGCGCTTTCGCGATGTCAAAGATTGAATCACCGTGCAGGGAGAAAAACAGAAGGACGATATACCTGTTCAGACAGAGGACAGATCTTCTCACTGACGTCTCGACGGGATTTACCCAGTTGATCTTTGAGGAAAGAAGCGATCACTTCTGTTTCCCTCACAGCTTTGAACTCACCTTGTGCAGCTCCAGAGGCGTTGGGGACAGAATGCCCTGCATCTCCTCTTTAATCCGTCGAGACTCCCACGTCCTCTCCGACACCCTCAGCGAGGCCTTGGGTTTGGGCTCATGGTGCAGGAGAGGGGACTGGTTGTCTTGGTGGAGCAGGGCCTCCTGGTTGTAATGGATCTCCTGGTGCAGGAGGGAGTCTGAGAGGAAATGACAGGTTTGTTGTCAGTCCTCCTATTAGACAACAACAACCTTCGGTTCTGTCTCGTCTCACCACTGACCTTGGTGAAGTTGGGCCTCTTCGTGCAGGTGGGCCTCCTCATGCAGGTGGGCTCCCTGGTGGAGGTGTGTGCCCTGGTGCAGCAGGTTTCCCTGGTGCAGGAGAGAGTTTCTCCGCAGTGGGCTCATCCTGTTGTGGCTCATTATGGGCTCAGTTGGAGGCTTGTTGACGCCGTCTACGCCCAGACTAATGGCCGTGCCTGTCATGATGGACGCCTGCGAAAACAAATGTACACATAAACTAAGTTTTTAATAAAACAGTAGGTACCTATGACTTTTTGGCTAAAAACGTTTTTTTATTTTTAATTTGTGGTAAATTTTTGGGAGTTTGACCATTTTGATGAAGGATGCTAACGTGCCAACTGACCTCGATCTCTCTGAGGAGCTCTGATTGGCCGCAGGTCTCCAGATCCTCGAGCGCCTGACACCAGAAACTGTCCTCGGGATCCAACAGAATACCGTCCGGTTGTTGGCCAATGAACCTGTCGCACAACGAAAACACAAATTCACGAAAACATGCTGCCTCACTGTGGTGGATATTTGAAAGACACATTTTCAACCAAAACTTTTTCATGGACCTGCCTCTCGGTCTCTGGACAGTCTTCTGTACTGTCACGACAGTAAATGTGTACTAGGCATAACTTCCTCTTCGTTATATTATATATGTACTATAGCGTGAGTGTAGCGTTGTCAGCAAAGCCGCTCTGAACACAGAGAATTGCCAGGACAGGACGGGGCAGGTCGTTGTGGGTAAATCCAACATGAGTAATCTTTTTTTTTGTTTTTACACTGAATACCCTCGACTGACAAGATTAGTTCACTTTCACTGTGCAAATGATTTTTTTCTCTCCACCCGCAGCAGCAGTGTTATATAACCCCAGCGAATGTTGCTATCCCCACAAGGCTTAACCTCCTGATGCACAACTATGAACACACAGATATTTCAGATCCTCTGTCACCATCGTTCAGAGTCAGACCTCACACTCAAATCTGCACTTTCACACAAACTCCTGGTTCCGCTGCGTTCGCGCCAACCACAGAGGCAAACACACGTTTCGGTTTCAAAGCTGAATTAAATTAGACGTTAAAATAAATGTTCCCAAACGTGATTTCGGTCATTTTCAGGTGAACTGACTTGCGTCATCAGTGCAAGATGGTGGCCCCCGTATTTGGAATATATTAGTTTATAAAATTTAAATTAATAAAAATCCACAGGATATTTAACTGGTTGTTAAAAATGTAAAACCAAGTCTTACCCCGGTGGTTTGTCCCAGTCGTCTTCACTGAACCCTCCGTCGCTGAAGGGGTAGTTCTTCCGGTGTCCAGGAGGAGGTGTGGCGCCGCGCTGCTGCTGCTTAGCACTACGCCACTCGTGAGGGTGCAGGGTGATGCCGACTGCTTGATTACTGTACGTACCTGCAGGAGGAGGAAAGGTCTCACGTACATAAACATTTCATAAAAGAAAATCTCATCATTCAGTTCTTCTTCTTGTTTACGAAGGATTTTCCTGAGGCTCAGCTGACAGATTAGCATCACCGGAACAAATCCCACATGCAAGATTGAATTCACGTGTGCTCGCTCTCTGGCCTTTTATAGCGCTATGTCCACTCCGACCTTTGAGTCTGCACGTGTTAATCCAGCACTCACCCTGGCTGCCGTATCCTGCGTCCAGCCCCGAGCCATCCCAGGACTCCATGGCAGAGTCCACGCTGGGGATGGTTGTGGAGTAAAGCTCGGAAAGCTTGTTGGTCTGTTGGCTGTCCGTCAAGTCGTCCTCGTCGGGGTCGCTCAGCTCGTTCTCTGTCGTGTCTTCTACATCTGCAGCTTTCCTCTCCTCCAGGTCTTGGACAGAAGAAGTTGGATTTAGATTTAGACAACAAAGAAATCCTAAGACATGGGGTCTATTTTCAGACGGGTCAGAGGGTTCGATCGCTTCTGAATCGCAAAAACTTCATTACAGGAGGAAACGTTAGATCATTTGTTCAAACCACAAGAGAGTCGAGTAATGCTTCACTATTTTAGTCTTAAAAAGAAGCTGATTGAAGATTCAAAGATGTTTTTTCTCTCACTGGTTATAAATACAATCCTGTGAAAAACCTCGGCAGGAGAGCTTCATTAAAAAACACTAAGTTAAGTCGAACAAATACAAGTAAGTAATAAAAGACGGAACAATAAGATAAGATAAACATTAATATAATAAAAATGCGTATGTGAGTACATCAAATTATAATTAATGATAAGAAAACTCTTTGTGTGAGTCTCTGTATGAAATGTTTTAAACACTAATCACTATTTATTCTAATGGTCTGAAAAGCTGTTGTTCACAAAGTGTTTATCACGTTCATCAAAAAGCTTTAAAACTCACTGTCGAGCTGTTTCTTTATTTTCAGGGTGACCGTCTCTCCGGCCATCTGCAGCAGGTGGATGGCCTCACTCAGCGGTTTGCCTTTCAGACTGACGCTGTTGATGGCGAGGATCCGATCCCCGACATGAATCGCCCCCGTCCTGCACGCGCAGCAGAACACACACATTCACACAAGCAGGGACACACAGCCATTGTGTGTGTGTGTTTTTATTTGATATTGAAACAAAACCACAATCGTCCCCCGAACCTGCAAATGAGTTACATACGTAGACCATAAATAAAGATGGACGCCAATGACATTAGAAGGGATGTGGCTGCAGTAACGAGGTACAGCCGACCAACTGGGAGTCAATCGTGATATTTCATCCCATTTTTAAATCATTTAATATTTGATTAAATCCAGATATACTGGAAAACACTCTGACAAAGAACTACCTGCAATGAGAGAAACCATCTTTGAGAAAAATTCGTTTTAATATTGTCTTTTAGTTTGGCCCGTGTCCAATCCAACAACGTGGAGGAGCCTGTATTTATGACCTGGCGATCACACGCTTCAGCTTCGCTTTGAGTCGTCCAACTTTACACAACCTGCGGTTATCTCGTACATTCTGTAAACTTAGATGTGAGCGTCGACAGGTTTTCTGTGTCCCGGAGTTTCTGTTTGACTGGAGCTCAAAGAGGAAAAAAAAGAGAATCGGGTCGGAGTGAATATTTCCCGGCGAGTGGCAGCGATGCAGCGATGTAGACATCATCCGTACTCCTGCACTTTGTTCTGTGTCAAGCTGAGCCGAATTTATTTATAGAGCTTTTAGCCAACAGGTCCCAGACAAAGTGCTTTATCGACAACACTTTTGAACAGGAAATAGAACAATTACATCACAAACTGCAAGAAATGGGGTCACAGAGTGTGTGTGTGTTTGTGTGTGTGTGTGTGTGGAGGCAGTAAGCTGTAAGCTGCCTCGTTGAGTGTGTGTGTGTGTGTGTTTTGTGGAGACACGTGAGCTGTGGACATGAGAGCTGACATTTCACTGTGAGTTAAATGTTGTGTGGTGAACTGGAGTTAAGCTGAATTCACCAGTGGATGATTATGACTCAGGGAAACCATTATGTCATCGTTTGCTCAGTCTCTTCGCCGCTGTGGACACTAACCGATATCATGATATTCTCCACTGTCCGTTTGTTTGCTACCATTTCTTCACCTTTTCACATTTATTTTGTCAATTTCACTGATTTCTTAGGGAATAATAAATGGGTCTTGATGAAAAATATCAGGCATGAGTCGGGGAGTGATATTTATTCATCTCTAAAAACAGATTATTCATGTGAATAAGCAGAATCTGAGGTGAGGGACGAGATATGAGGCCTGAAAGCTTCTGGTTTTTGTTTCTAGTTTGATGAATCACATCGTCTAAAACCTAAAACACCCACAGAAACTATCCCTGTTTGTGTTTTCTGTGTAGAAACATTCAAGTCGTGTGTTAAAGGGTCAGAGAAACTTTGGGACATCCACTGTCTGCACCAGACGCCCCAAATGTTGGCTGTTGCCTCCAGAGTCGAACTCATACTCAGAAACTGGGCTACGAGATTAAAAATGAACTATTGTTATTCAACAGTTTGACGTTCGCATTAACTCTTGAGATGAATTGGCATCCCTGCAGCTGGTTAGCAAAGTTTATATGCTCTGTTTATACGTCTGGCATCCAACTTTGAGCCTTTTGGAAACTCCAGCCCTTCATTTGATCCAGAGACGTCAAACACTCACTGAACTCATCGATAGCAGCAATAAAAACCCTTCCAGGAATGATACACAGACATCAACAAGGATCAACGTCCTCATGAGTCACAGTGAAACAGTGGAAAAGGTGGAACAAACATCTGTTTGTAGGAATCAAACATGTTCAGGTGCCGAAGCAGCAAATACAAAAAGTATGAATATCCAGTGTATCATGAAGACTGCGATCACAAACTGCACAGCTTGAACTAGCAACCTAGATTTCCAAGAAAAGACTGTGTGTGTGTGTGTGTGTGTGTGTGCGTGTGTGTGTGCGTGTGCACCTCTCAGCCAGGCCTCTCTTGGTGAGGCCTGATATAATGATGGGGTCAAAGGGCTCCTCCGTGCCTGAGATGGTGATACCCAGAGGGCCTCCGTACCGCTTCAGCTCGACTGTGTAGATGATGCTGCCCGACGTCTCCTGCTCATCTGGTACACACACACACACACACACACACACACACACACACACACACACACACGTTATATTCCACTGCATCAGCTCTAAAGTACAGATAATATCTGACACACACACACACACACTATAAACACTTCATGTTCACTAGCCGATGGAATTTTCCATCATATACAGAGTTTTTTTTTTTACAACTATGGAAAATGTGTTTGACAGATTAGAACACAGACGAGGATCTACAGTAATACTGAGAAGCTTTAACACGCAGCGCTGTCAGTAAGCACACGTGTGTGTTTAACACAATGACGTGTGTTAGTGCTCTGCCCCCATCACCGTGCTGAATAAAATACTAGTTCAAACACAAAGAGTGACTGAATCTCCGTCTTTCATAAATGAATAAAAGATTGTTGCAGTTGTGTTTGAAAATGAAAAGCTCTCAAATAATTAAAAAAAATGTTGATAACAGAATGTTATGACAGTTTGTCCAAACAACCTCATGTTACCACACACACACACACACACACACACACACACCTCATTCAAAAAACATGTTAAAACTCTCAAGACAACACCAGTGAGAAATGCAGTTTCCATGGTAACCAGGCAAAGACTGCCTTGTCATCATGTCCCATGAAATCAGAATTTGTGAGTGTGAGTGTGTGTGTGTGTGTGTGTGTGCATGGTGCATGTCTGAGGGATGAGAATGTGATTATACGCTGAGTCATAATCTAACACGATTACACAATCCCTCAGCTACATCACCTCACATCGCACACAGAGGAACACTGACACACAACTCAGACACGATCAGTTAAGTTCGCACAGATCCAAGATGGCGGCCGTAAGACATGTGACCGAGCGGGCCTTGAGGAGCGGCCCTCGGGCCGCGTGACGCCTCGGGAACACAACACGACCGCCACGTCCAGCTGCATGAATCTTAAACGCATCTTCTACTGTGATTATTGCTTCACACTCAGTTCATTTGTTATTTTCCACTGGGATCAGTGAAGATGCGTCTTCACAGTGTTGCTCATGGAGACAGTTCACAGCAGCAGCAGAAAACCCTGGACAACATTACCGCCTGGTGGCCGAACCCTGTCAGTGCACCTCTCTTTAACGACGCTGCAGTGATAAAGGAAGCATCATCTTCTGTAACGCAGTGAAACAACCATCACGCTCCCGGACACATGCACACGTGCACCTGAGTTGTCTTCGTCTTTGCGGATCTTCAGTTTGACCAGCTCCTCACACTGCTGCAGGATCTGCTCCGCGTCGTCTCGGGAACAATTCTCCAGTCGGATGTTGTCGATGGCCAAGAGTTTATCACCTGGCTCCAGTGTTCCTGTTCTGAAGGGGGGAGGGAGAGAGGAGGAGGAGGAGGAGGAGGAGGAGACACAAGGGTAGAAACAGAGGAAATTAGCTTTGTGTGTCACAGCACTACTACTAATACTACTAAATACTACTGATACTACTAAATACTACTAATCTATAATGAAATCTTTACTTAAAAAACCTAGTCACAAAGTGCATCACAAACAAATGTATGAACTATAAAGAGTATATAGAACAGAATGGGAGAGGGGAGGACAAGAGAGAATAGAATAAAAAAGAACAGAAAAGAAAAGAGGAGAATGGAATAGAAGAGAAGAGGAGAGGATATGATAGAACAGAACAGAAAAGAAAAGGAAAAAGGAGAGAAGAAGAGAAAGAGAAGAGCTCTGCTACCTGTGGGCCATGCTGCCCTTCTTGATGTCAGAAATGATGAGGGGCTCTCCGGGCTTCTTACTGGCTGCGGAGGGAGATGACATCAAATAAGCAGCAGAGACAATAAAACACGACACGGCTGTGAAAATACAAATTCTTTTACTCCTGCTGATAAAGATGAAAGAAAACAAACTGGAGCATCTTGAATCTCCAACGAGAAACGATCCTTCATTAATAAAATCTCAAATCTAAATGGATCAACATTTATTATACTGATGTGTTTTATTTACATTCTTGTGTTGTGATGCCTAAAGTTTCTATTATTGTCCAGGTGTTTGATAAAGCTTTAATATAATATCAGTAATAATAATGTGTAATGTAGGAATGTACGGCGAGGAGCCCGGCATCGAACCACCGACCTTCTGGTTAGTGGACGACCCGCTCTAACGTATAAAAATTATAATTTAAAAAGTGACAAAGGCAAATAGCTGATAAATCTCTGTAAACATCCAAGATGGCTGATGACGTCTGTGTGGGATCAGCTGTGCACACTTTCATTCAGAAGATGGCGCCATTGCACCATTTAGGATACTCACACACTTCTACTCTTGTTCATTGTTATCGGAAGTTACACATTAAATAATTTATATAATAATAAAATGCAGAGAAACTTGTTCGGGGGGTAAACGAGTCAGTGACACTTGACTCTGTTACTTTACAGCCGGAGGTAAATCTCTCACGTCGTCTCAGTCAGTTCTGCAGATTCTCGTGACAAACGTTTGTGGTAAATCTCCCTAAGAACCCACCTACTGACGCGTTTATGTCTTTAATCCAAATATTTAAAGATGTTCCGGGTTCACCAGTCGACCTGTCACAGATTTAATGCCACCTAAAATAATTCAGATAATCTCAGCACACTGCAGCACACACACACACACACACACACACACACACGTCCCTGACTCACGATAATTAAACACTGAATGTAGGTCATTACCACTGAGGAGCGAGGGTGTTAATCACCGCGTGGACAGAAGCAATAAAGCTTCACAGTGAACGATGTAATGAAGGAATATATCAATAATCACTGGGAGAGGAATCTCTGCAGCGAAGAGGCCGACGCTCTGCGTTGGAGATTAATTAATGTTTCCAACAACAGATTTTCGTCATTAACTTTTTCTTAAATTTTACATGCACCACACTTGAATACGCAACTCAGCCCCTAAAACGACACCTGATGCGCTCCGAGCCTCAGCGTGCCGCTGCACCAGACTCCACAAAGAAAGAGAGGAGACTTTTTCGATGCAGGAATTTTCTCCCATTTATCCCCAAAAAAAAAAAACATCGGCGGTGTCCGAAACTGATGATTGGTGACACCACCAGCGTCCGATCCATCCTGCAGCAGTTTGATGAGTTTGTGTTTCACTGATCTGTGCAACACACCCATCTGGGACTTTTCTTGAAAGGAGACAAATGATGCTTTCCTCTGGTTTGTTTTAAAGAACCAACCGGCCTGAAAAGCAACTGTTGATGTTTGTGGTCTCTGCAGCACCGACGACCCCGGATGAGAGAAGTGTCTGCTCGCGTGTGTGTGTGTGTGTGTGTGTGTGTGTGTGTCTGCAGGGCGGTCTCTGACATTTAAACATTCTGTCTGCAATCCCTTCAAAACAAAATGTAGATCACATGCATTAACATGGTTCCACATGTGTGCGGATGTGTGTTCACGTGTGTGTCTCTGTATGTGCGCGTTGCTACCACTGATGGTGAGCCCCAGCTCCACGCCTCTCTTCTTCGGCAGTTTGACGTGGAAGGTGCCGCTGCTGGGCACCACAGACTCTGTAACACAAACACACACAAACACAACAAGTCATTAATGAAACAGAAGCTACAAATAGCCCTTTTCATCCAGTTTAACATTTGTAATCACGACTCATTTGGCGACTTTTCTCCGAGGCAACTTCAAATCCTCACTGTTTGCCTGCGTGAGTCATGATCCCATAAATGAAAACCCTGTATCCCCTGATCTGGATATGCATCTCCATCATTTTAGAATATTTACGAGAGGTAAAGCCGTCCATCCCTGAGACTTCATCGTGCATCGGAGTGATTTAACGTCAGGAGCGGTGTTGTGGCTTACAGCGGAATATAAGAGAACTCCCATCAGACAGATCTGAAGACTTTCAGGAGTGAACGTCTTCGTCTGGCTGCACCAACCTTTGGGGCTGATTTCCCTCAGCTAACAGGACAAATGCTAATTTGACTTGCCGGCGATATCGGCTAATTAGCTGATGCAACATTATGAAAGACGACGTCAAATAAATGGAAAAAGACGTGATTTGTAACCGCAGAGCTGCGAAGCACAAAATCCAGATCCTGTCGACTTGTCTTTTACAATCATCGTCCAACAGTTGAAAATAAATAGTGAAGAACCAGACGTCTCCTTCTGCAGGTCTTTAAAATAAATATAATGTTAGAATCATCAGATTTCCCCTCGACACGCCTGATTCAGATTTTATCTGCATGTGGCTCCAGACACAGTTTAACGTTTTGACACCGGTGACATTATGTTCTGAACCCAGACCAGCTCCTGGGGTTGGATGATGACGATGGGGTCGAGACCTGCAATTATTCTGTCCACCTTCCTCGTCTGACACAGCAGCATCCGACCAGTTCATGCATTTTAAAACCGCTGCAACTAAACTGTGCAACAAGGAATGAACTGATTCTCCAACACGTGTCTCAAACCTGTGACGGTTGTTTTCTCCACAAAATAACTTAAAAACACACGAACATATTTTCTAAAATCTCATAATTTGAACCTTAACTAGAAATAATTCACTTTTGAAGCAGATCGGTTCAAAAAAGTACACTAAATAATATCATATTATATTTTCTGTAAATTATAGAGACTCAATTCAAAGCTTCTATTGATATATAAAAAAAAACATCAGAGTGTAAATGTAAGTATGACGAGTAAGAATTCGTTTTTTCTACAAACCTGCTACGTCGAATTCTATCTCCAGCGTCACCTTATTGGTCAGAGCCGCGTCTCGGAGGAGCTGATTGGCTTCCTCTAGTGTTCCGTCTTCTGTGGGGATCCCGTTGATTGACAGGAGGCGGTCTCCGACCTGGAGCAGGCCACACCTACAGCAAGGGTTACCACGGTGATGTCAGACGGACTGGACGCTGCAGAAGTTTTCATTCAAACTGTGACTTTACTTAAGATAAGAGCCTTATAAGAGAATCTTCATCTGGACACTTTTGATTTTCACACATTATTTCATATCTCGCTGTGATCTCTGCTGTCTAGAAAATAAATATTATATAATGAGATTCTTTTTCTTTTCTTTAAGCTTTTTCTAATTAGTGGTGATTAAACACGGCTCCGATTAGATTCACCAGGGTCAGCTATTATCACCGAAATCTTTTCAATCTTGTTCTTTTCAAGTTTGCGTCTTCATCCTATCAACACACTCACTACTTCAGAATGTCTGAAGAAACGCACTCAGACATTTGCGTTCTCACACGAAGCCCCTCTGGATCATTGGAGGGAAATATCTGCGGCAGCTATACGTTGTGGACCAAAATGCGGGAGTGTGATTTTCGGACATGTGGTTAAAGTATCCTGCAGCGTATGAGGTTTTTTGTTTTTTGGATTCAATTCAATTCTCTGGGTTTATTGTGATCAGAGTTGAGCTGATATCCCTGCAGGGATCCCGCCAGAGAAAAGACATTTGGAAAAGTTAAGGTTTATTAAAAAACCCGTTCAGGGCTTCAGTCTGAATATCTCAAAGGTTTCCAAAAACATCAACACACTAACAACTGCCTCTGTCACCAGGGTGAACGTCTACTCTCACACCCCGTCACTCTTTGTGTCTTTTCAGATACGTTTTACCCGCAGGTGGAAAATGCTTCTAAGTGGGAACCGAGGAAAAAAAAAAAAAAGTAGACGTACTAATTGTCATATCAGCGTACTTGCGATGTCTTTAGTTTCCAGACAGATCACACCAGGAGGACTTTCAGACTCCCTGCTGTGCCACACATCACCACTGTATTATATTTAGCTGCTGGATTTTTGAAGATTTCACTTCTCAAAACATCCACAAGTTTGGAAACCCCCCCTCCCCCACTCTCTGAATCCTCGCTGCATGAATCAGTGCAGGAGTGAGGAACTTAAAAACGTCTGACTATTAAAGTCATAAATCATATAAATAACTTTTACCTGGTAAGAAATAAATGATAAATTATGAGGGAGGTGTTCCAGATTTTAAGATGCTGGCCTGTGAAGCTTCTAACGTGCTTTGATCTCTGCACACATTGATTAATTCACACACACACACACACACACACACACGGATCTGACTCTTTATCTGCACCTGAACATGAATTCTTCTGTCTTTGTCCTTCCTGTTCTTCTGTTCATTTCAATCTGACCGATACGATTCTGATATGTTTCTCAGTTTTCATTATCCGATCTAAATCTGCAGATTCTGTCGTCCTACAGTCGGACTTTATTTACCCAGCACCTTTTTCAGAACTACAGGTTTATATTGATGTTGCTGTGCACACTGATTCTTCAGCCCAGTTCCTGCACCGTCACCAGTTTCCCTTAAAGAAATCAGCCACTTTAGCCGAACCTCACTGAGGGCGACACTGTAAACTTTGTGAAGCGTCACCTACAGCTGGTACTTAACCGCTAATGTCTTCTTGTAAATTCGGCGATAAAAGTGATGCGTCAGGCGTCACTTGTTTCAGGAAATATCCATCCTCTGACAGCTGTTTGGTTATTAACTCTACGCTGCTTTTTCTCTTTCCTTCCTCCTGCAACAGATTCTTTACTCTGCTCCGACGTATTGATATGTGACCTCTTATTTTGATTGCTCTTAATTTTCTCAGCTGGAGGTTTAATATCAAGCTTTGTGTGTTTGTTCCAATGTTTCATTTGATCTGTTAAAAATTATTTTTAAAGCAAAATATAACACACAAGTTTAGATTCCTCATTGCATAAGATAATAATATATACAGTAAATAAACTGAGCACGGTTAAAACTATACCAAACTATATTTGCAGAGAAACTTCCTGCAGCACTAATGCAGGATAATTACAGACTAAAACCTTAAAAGCCGACGTCCTCGCTGGTCACCGCTGCACAGGACTTAAAGATGATTTAAAGGTGATGAGCTGTGGTTAAATATAATTCAGGGAGTGAGGGGGTTTGTTCCGATTCACCCCGACAGGCGCAGAGGAAGGTACTTATCGATCTGCGTGACGTGGGCGAGGGGAAGCAGCTAATTAGTGTTGTTAGCGTGGGCACTAATGGAGAGAGGGAGTGTGGCCTCGGGTGCAGAAACACACTCAGCACTTAGAGAAGCTGTTAATGCCATGACAACGCTGATCAGTAAACACACACGCACATAATTATATATATAGACACACACATATATGATGCAAACACAACTGAAACATCGAAGAACAAACAGCGGATTGGAAACACACACTCACACAGATGGATATTTGGTAAATCACCTCCCACACTTGTGTTTATAAAATGCTTCAATATGTTAAAACACCCGCACACACACACACACACACACACACACACACACACACACACACACACACACACACAGGAAAGCTAATAAATAATAGCTTATAAAATCAGCTGCATCCCCTCAAACTTATCACAAAATAAGAACATTTTACTAAATAAAATCATCCTCAAACGAGCGATAGGAGCATTAGTTTAAAAATTGATTTAAAGTTCAGCTTCAATCTTTTATTTTCTCATCAGGGAGATCTTCCTGTTCCTTCAGCTAATAGCGATGTACCTGAACGTAACTGTTTGCACAGAGATCTTTGACTTTTGACAAACGTCTGCTCCACAGACAGAAAATATAACATGGAAACATTAAAGAAAATACTCATTAAAGATGCCTCGTGTATCGTTGTCACGCTACTAATGTGTAAAAGTGTTTGTGGACATGAGCTTGGACGAAGCTTCGGGTGGCTCCTCCTGCATCTATAGACAAATGGTGTCGCAGTGGAGAAGCTGCTGCATTTAGAAGCTTCCTTCAAACGTGGCCGAGCGATGAATGGATCCTTCTCGGGCTGATGTATATCGTAGCTAATGACGAAACGCTAAATGTGGGTTAGGCTGCTGCTGCAAAAAGGAAATCCTCCATAGATTTGGACTTTGTAAAGATTGGTCCTCTGAAGGACGCAGCCCCTGACCTGAGGAACAGCCTGTGTGTGAGCTCACCTCTCTGCAGAGCTGTCGGGCTCTATGAATCTGATGAGCGGGGGTGCAGACAGGGTCTCAGTGGCGAATATTCCTCCCTGCAGCTGGACACCGAAGCCGTTGAGTGGGTCGCCCGTTAAAACCACCTCACTGGTCTCTACGTGAACGACCTGACCCCCCGGACCCACCGAACTGGACGCCAGGGACACTGAACACACACAGATACACTTGTGTGAGTTTGACATTGTGATGATTAGTTTCCCTGCTGACACACACACACACACACACACACACACACACACAGGTGAACGGATCTTACAGGAGCTCTTGTGCTCTTTCTTTCTCTGCCGTCGTTTGAGCAGCGAGTTGCGTGGACTCATGGGAACCGTGGGCCGGGGCAAGGTGCTGGAGCTCTGGCTGCTGGGGCCCGACGTGGTCGTGGAGCCGGGAGAGAAACTGGCAGATACCAGAGCTGCAAAAAAGAGAGAGAGAGAAGGAAGAAGATGTCCAATATTCCCATGATGCATTGGATGGGAAAAAAGATAGGGACTGAAGACTTAATTAAAACAGAGACGAGACAATGAGTTGCACCAGAAATGTATTAAAAATAAGAAGTAACAGCCAGAAAGCATGAGCGAGAAGATAAAGAAGGAAAGTGCGTTCTTACATTTGCAGTAGTCGAGGCTGTTGATGGTGTTGTTATTGGAGGCGGTCCACGACTTGTTGAGGGTGGAGCTTGTGTTGCAGAGGGTGGAGTTTAGAGGGTGACAGTAGTTGACACAGGGGTCCCAGGAGTGGGGGTGGTCCGACTTTTGAACCTTCACTGAAACACACACACGATTCTGTCACTTGTGAGAACACGGGGGCTGTCGTCCATCTTCCATCGAACCATAAACCTTTACCCACCGAACCTCTGCACGTCCAATATTAGATTAACTACAGACAACGACTAACTTTGAATTGTCCTGTTGCTGATCAGATTTTCCAGAAACTCAAATTCTATCACAGCGTTAATTTGTTCCACTGTCAGTTAATTAGAGCCACAAAATGCTAATTCTGATTCAAAACACAGAGACGCTGGTGGAAAAGTTTCCTCAGGGAAGAGACCGAAACAACCTACACAGCTTCCTGTGTGATTCCTCGCAGTGTTGCCAGATGGGAAATGTTGTCGTGTTAGAATTATTGTAATTTGAGAGAAATTATAGCAGACGACCAGAGCAGGAATGAGACGCTCAATACTGACGATCCAAAGCTGTGTCGAGGTTCCGAAGCGATTTAGTGAAAAGAAACAATGCTTTTCGAGGCACAAGGCTCTTATTTTGAAAAGTGAGACAGGAAAGAGCATAATGTGCTGAAAAGAAGTCACGTGAAGAAGAGAAGTGAAAACACAGCAGATTACAGTGTCACAAAATCATCAGATTATCGTACATCGTGAATTATTGATCGTACATCAGACAGAGGGCAAACTTATCGTACAGATACAATAATTATCGTACATCTGGAAACACTGATTATACACACACACACACACACACACACACACTTATCTCAACTCTGACTCTGATCCTAAGCTGCTTCTTTCTGCCTCATCCACCCCACAGAGCTTTTGTTTCCCCCGCACGTCGGCCATCTTATATAAACTGATTTGTTGGCGGGAGGTCTGAGGGGCTTAAGTGCCGGGCAGCTTCGCAGCGAAGATCTGCGAAATGTAAAAATGTTGTGGTCTGATCCTCCCCCCCGAGTCACAATAAAGTCGTTAAGTCCAGCGAAACGCCGCCGAGACAGATCTGCTGACAAGGATGTGGCCGCAGTGAGACAGATATATTCACGAAGATAAGATATTATGCACCCTCACCTGTGGTCCAAGCAAAAAGAGTGTGTACACAGAGCAACAACGATTTAAGCTGCAATAACAATGACAGAAATCAAAGTGGCACACACACACACACACACACACACACACACACACACACACACACACACACACACCGCAAACTGCAAAACCTTTTAATCAGAACGTCTATTAATAAAGCGGTGGCGAGCTGACCACAAGGTCTGCTGCGAGGCCATCAGTTTCCTAATGAGCTGGGTTCACTTCCCAACACACACGCACACATACTGTACACACACACACACACACACACACACACACACACACACACAGTTGCACAGTCATGATTAGAAGAAGGGAGGAATGAATTTGGCTTCGAGAGACAAATGAAGGAGATACGAGATGAGATTGTGACCTTTACAGTGTGTGTGTGTGTGTGTGTGTGTGTGTTCCCATCCCTAACTTCAAGGACTTTCTTAAAATTAACTTTATGGCTTTTTTTGCTGCTTCAAACTAGAATAAAAGAAGAATAGAAGAGGGAGAGAGAAGAAGAACAGATAAAACGGGAGACAAGATGAGGAAGGAGGGAGGAGATCTGTATATGAGAGGAGAGGGAGAGAGGGAGAGAGGGAGAGAGGGAGAGAGGGAGAGAGGAGGAGGAGGCAAAAGGCCGTGAGCAGCTTCAGACGCCTACAGGTGAGGCGTAATGACTTTAATGAAATACCATCCTGCCGCTGTCACTCTATTTCTCCACTTTCTCTTTTTAACTTTCCCTCGCTCCGTCCTTTTCATGCTGAGCCAAAACTGCCACCCCGCACAAACTCTGAAGGAAGTAGCCCAAGGTTTTGGTCTAATTAAAAATCTAGGATTCCTCGTCCATATTCTCCGTCTTTTCTTCAATCCTGCCGTTCTCGTCCTCCCTTCAGTCTCTAATTGGGTCAAAGAAAAATGTTAAAAAAAATTAAAAGGACGAAGAAATCCGTTTGTCTAACTTATGTTAACGGATTAATATCAGCTGCTTTATCACAGGTCCTACACGTGTGTGGTTCTGCGTGCATCTTCGTGTGTGTGTGTGTCCTTAAGCCGCGAGGCATTAACCCTGGATAATAAAACAGCCGTCGGCATCAGCGTCCCTCCTGTAAATCCACTGGCACTAATTCTCCTGCAGAGGAAAAGTCGGCTGTGGGTGAAGAAAACCCTCCGTCAACTAATTAAGCACCAAGTTGCTGCTGCGGCCGAAATATTCCTCAATCAGCATTCAGCCACGTGAGAAGGAGGGAACAACTACATCGGGGGAAGGGGATTATTTTCTCTTCACAAGGGGCGACTTAATTGGGGCAAAAACTCCAACATTAACCTAGTTGCCATTTTGATTTGCTCTAATTTGGGGCCAGTGTGACACGGGGGTGAAGACATGAAGATTTAAAGTGATGCTATAAGACCTCCAGCTCTATTGTTCTGCTGATGACTGCAAACACTGCCAGCTAAAGGTATGAATAATAAATAATACAGCACGTACCTATATACACCGAGGCCCAACACTTGAATTCAATCAAGCTGCACCAACTTACACACACTCGGAGACTTTAGTCCCAGAAATATGTTGAAAATGTTTCATATCTTGGATCTGCCACCTGATCCGGATGTTAAATGTAATGTTTGCTTCCCTGACGAAAAACACACGAAGCCAGAAGAGCCCAAACGATGATGATCCTGGATAGAAACTTCACGGAATAGAAATTTCATGCCCCCCCCCCCCCCCCCCTCCAGGACGCTTCACGATCATTTGCATTAAAAACATTTCAAACTCACGCCTCACTCTAACATTCGTTAGTGTCGGATCTAGGTATTCTTTTATTTATCATACAATAAGGACCTTTGGCCACTAGGGGGTCTCGCAATCAACATCATGGGAGTTGTAGTCTTCACCATGTTTGACGATAAAAAATCTACGTGACGCCACTCATGTTCAAAACTGGCGACTGGTAAACTGGTTAACATTATGTCGGACGTTACAGCAGAGACTGCGAAGTGTATTCATAAAGCGAATGTGACGCATTTGGATTTGAACATTGTTGGAAGCATTTTGTTTGATGTAAGTACACAAGTGGACAAGATATATAACACAGGTCTAGTTGTTCACACACACATTTCACAGAGGAATTATCTTGAAGGGGCCGCAACAAACCTAAAACACTGAAACGTCCCAAACATAAAAGCGGTTCTCCTCTACAGAGCCGACGAGGCAGAGATCAGTCGAACGATCTGAATAATCTCATTTTTAAAAAATTCTATTCACTTCCACGTGGGTGCTGCTGTAATGTTCTGAGGGCAGTTTTTAAAGATAAACAGTTTTATGCAATCTAAAATAATCTTCTGTCTGTATGTGCATATATCAATGTTTCAGGGATGTGAGAACAATTTAAAGGGCAAATTGGATCCAACAGTGACGTCAACCAGGGAGAAATCTTTATGGTGTCTGTTACATTAACGACTGAGAAGATGAGTTTTCACACAAACGCGTCGAGTGAGTTCAGAGATCAATAATAAAATGCAAATGTGGCTTTAAGCGTCCATCTGAATGAAGGTAGAACGTGTTAAACCTGCATCCACCTGTGTCGTGCTGTTTCCCAGTTAGCCTGGTTTGATGGGACGGGAGCATTTCCAGTTTGACCAGTTCCGTCGTGCTGGCTATCAGCTGCGTCGCCTCCAGGACCGTGCAGTGTTCGGTCGACGTCCCGTCTATGGACAGCAGGTGATCCCCAGCATGCAACGCGCCACATCTGCAAAGGAAGATAAACGGGAATCAGGAATCTAGGCTACGAAGGTTAGCCGCGCTAGCTCGGATCGGCCGGAGGAAACCGGTGCCTCTGCTCTTTATACCGTGGACGAATCTTAGACATGATAAAAAAAGGAACGAGGAGACCATGTGGAAAAGAACAGTGACCAGACCTGGAGCTCCACAGTCAAACCGTTCAGTCCACTGAGGTTATTTCAGAGCTTGTGTATATTTTAGAGCCAGACTGAGGCTCGGAGCAAAATCCTGTCTCCTGCTGTCTGTGTGAGTTACAGGACTGAGAGTGTGTGTGTGTGTGTGTGTGTGTGTGTGTGTGTGTTAGAGACATTTTATATACTGTGCATAAATACCCGCTCGCTGCACATCTGTAACCCACAAGACAATTACCACATGGGGAAAGAGGGCCCCAACTGAAATATCAGGAAATATCGAGCTTCCACCCCCAAAATCTTTGATTCAGTTTAATCACATGCACACTACATTGTGTGTGTGTGTGTGTGTGTGTGTGTGTGTGTGTGTGTGTGTTTACCTGTCCACCACGCTGCCAGGCTTCACCCGGTCGATGACGATGACCTGCTTGTTCCGATGATTGGCCGACGTCAGCGTGATGCCCAGAGTTGCTCCCGGCGACTTCGCAATCTCCACTAATAGCGGACCGGAGGCGTTCGTTACTGTGTCTGGAGAAAAAAAAAACACAAAACAATTAGATTTGACTCATTTTACTGATTTTATATTGAGCTGGGAGCCGAAGCTCATGTGCAGATGACGTGATTTCAGGTCTCTATAACAACAACATTAAACATTCCAGCTGCTGAGCCGGAGGCAGATGTGCCCTTGAACGTATAATTCACCTGCTGCGATGACCAGAGATTTTTAACATCGGATTCCGCGAGAGTTAAATTGAACAGATTTATCCAGAAGAAAGTCAGAGCTGAGCCCGAGGCGGCAGAAAATGTCAACACATCAACTACACAACATTTTTTTTAAATGTCAGTGGCATTTTAGAAAAGTCTAAAAGCTTTTACCCCAAAGCCTTGTGTGTGTGTCGCTGTGTGTAGCTGTGTGTCACTGTGTGTTGAGGTTTGTGTGAGGTCTCTCACCCATGATGGTGACATCATACTCTATCTGGAACAGGGCTTCCTGGCCGCACTGAGCCAACACGATGAGGGCGTCGCTGTGGTTGGCGTTGTGCAGCGGGACGCCGTCCACACTGAGGAGACGATCACCGGGACGCAACGTGCCCTCTCTGAAAACACACACACACACACACACACACACACACACACACACACACACACACACACACACACAGAAACAAAGGAAATCAAACATTATTCTTATTCTCTCAGATTCCTTCTTTTCATCCTCTTCCTCCTTCAGTCACTTAATTCAAGTTCACATCAACCTTATTTGTGTAACTGGTCACAGGCCAAGATATTCTGCTCTTGCCAACTTCTCTCTTCAATCCTTAAAGCATATTTTATACTCTATTAGTTTTACGAGGCCTTTACTTCTACCTCTCTCCTCCTCTCGTCTGCAGTTTCCTTTCACCTCAAGAACAAATGCGGTGGAAACTCTTCATCACAGGAGAAGCTGCTGCTGCTGCTGCTGCTTCCCAATGTTCAAAATTACTGAGATTGAACCACAGATATATTTAATATAATCTCTTAATCTCATGTGATCTAGTGTCTTTTAAATTTGTGACAAAAACACACTCACAGACTGGATACTTGATATTTAAGAGCCGCTCCAGGCTGTAGCCCATTTGAGGATATGATTTATTTCCTCTAGAAAGTGGAAATTTTAACTTGTTCATGCAGACGGCAGCGTCTGACAGCTGATAGATGCTTTATGCCTGATGCCAGGGTGTGAGTAACGCCGAGCTGTCATCACACCGGCCTGAAGTGTGACAGCTAATAGCCTTGAAGCGTTTTAACAACATGATGCAAGCTGAGCTGCGTATCTAGAAAAGTGAAGTTTCACTGAAATTTCTTTTATCTGGAGCCAATTTAAAGTCTGATTCAAACTTGGTTTTGCCCCTTGAGTCCATCTGGAAAACGTGTGAGCAGAAGTTAAGCATCAATACATTTTGTTTATGAAGCATAATAAACTTAAAGGTTGTCATACTCTGATTCTGAGAGATCGACATTAGAATCTGATGTTTGCTGTCACTCGTTGAAGCCATTTTGTCCAGCGCCATCTTGGTTTTTGAAGCCAGAAGTAACCACATTGAGGCTTCTATAGATGTCAATCACACGGCCACGCCCCAAATGCTTAGAGTGCTTCGTGGACTATTTCATTACTAATCAGCTGTTTTGAAGAAGAAACTAGAGATGGAGACGATGAACTCTTTAAGAAAATGTTTCCTGACGTTATAAAGTGAGAATCAGAATAATTTTCTCGTGGGACTTCTTCACTTTCTGGACGAGGAGTCTACGTTCGTTTTCACATGAAGGAGAAAATGATTAGATAAGATGAGATGGGACAAGATAAAGTACCATCGTCCAGTATCATCTAGGATCTTCTCCAGACCCTCAGTTAACTTCAGTCATAAACCGTTTAAAGGACGTCCCTGAAAATGAAACCTGCTTCATGGTTTTTCCTTTCTAACGTGCTCCCTCTCGGTTTCAAATAACGATGCAGTGAAATCAGTTTCACTCTGATGCAGCGATGAGAACACCGTGTCTCTCTCTCGCTGTTATTTTAACTCTCAGTTGGTATAATGCTAAAAACGTGGGCACTCCTGGGACTGTGTGGTTCGATGGATTAACTTTTTTTTCTTCCGGTTGGGAGATGAATGGGATATAAAGCAGCATGAACATCTCATTCGTTTCCCCTGGACTGACCCACATTTTCAGGATGGCTTTCTCTAAAATGGTGTTTGATGAGCTTCAGGGCGAAATAAACCAATAGTGAAAAAAGACTTTAATCTCGGTCTCGCCCCAGTCTGTCAATATAAATGTGACCCTGGAGAGATTTACTCCAAACGTGTATGAACGTTGGAATGTGTTTAAAATAAAAAAATCTGGTTAGTTTGAGCTCATTTCTTGAACACAGATATGTGTCTGATCGATTAATTAGGACACAGGTAACGTTCAAACTATTTTTAGAAGCTCCGGGATGAATTCTGCAGTGACGCGGTCTCTTTCTTTAAAGCTCTGACGGCGCACGGAGCTGCAACGAGAGTAAAAATAGCTTCTCGCGGTTTTAAAGTCGAGCTTCAGCTGATTGAAGCAGCTAAGTGATCAGAGCAGGCCCACACTTTATTTTTCGATGTATTTTTCCTGTCGTAGCTGGAGTCACAGACTCTGGAGCAACTTTAGACGTTCGATAGATGTTTGTAAAGTTAACGCAGACGGATGAGAATTTAAGGAAAGGTTCTGAGTAAATTATTACTTCACCTGCAGAGCAGCTTCAGTATGTGCTGAGCCACACTAGTTCTTTTATGAATAATCTCGTGGTGTCAGGCAAAGTACTGTCAAAACTGTTGTGCTGAGTATATCCTAAGAATTGTTTCATTGCTTCAGTTCACTTCTGTTTGGTTTAATGTAAAAAAACTCATGTGTGTTTACTAATGTGTCTCATTATGAATGTAAATGTAAAGTTTTTTTCATCTGTTGTCGATGTCACCGTCATTTATATATCACATTTAAAACAACTTGGTTGAAAGTGCTTTGCAAAGTTAGCAGTACAACAAGAAAAGAAGCAATGCGTAATATACCTAATATGATAATAAAATAGAATAAAATCTTTATTATTCACGTTTAATGTTTTCTAAGATTCATTTTAATTTCTTCTTCTTCTTCGGTCTGCGTTCCTGCAGAAGAAGCTCTTCTCTCCGTCTCATGCATTTCTTAAACGCACATTTTACAGATCTTATTCCAGATAAACTGGAAATTTAAAAGTCATCGTTTCCTTTGCAGGGGAATATTTTGATTCATTTTTCCATTTTAAATAATGTGAATTTGTACGAATTTCCTGTTTTTGCATCCACAAAAGGTTGAATCAGCGTCACATTGCATCATTTAAACCGCCTCTAATCTGACATTTATATGAAAACGTTGTGGATTATTGCCTCAACACGAAGGCTGAGACAGACACGTGATGACAACATTAGACGGGATATGAGGTGATTCATGCCGCTGCCGCTCTGACTAACACATAACTGTAAGACACCAGTGACGGTCACAGGGAACGACACTGTTATCCTTGGGCTTTATTTGCATGAAGGCACAGACAAATCTCCTAGACCCCCCCCCCCACACCGTCCGCAGCTGACTGAACTGTGTGTTCATGTCAACTCGATGGAGGCCTGTGTTCATCTGGCTCCTATTTTTACGATGCATCCACTTTCATTCAGGAAAACCTTTTGTCCTTTTTAACCCTGAAATATTCTGTTCATCTGTAAATCGTGTAACAATCTTTGTGGTTATGTGCATAAACTGTGTAACTGCCTGTGCAGAGTTCAAGTGTGTACGGGGTCAGATCTACCTGTCGGCGGGGCCTCCTGGCCTCACATAGGTGACCACTAGGGGGCGTGATCTGTGCCAGTCCTCTTGTGTCCCACCTGAAGGAAGAGAAAAGAAAAGTTGACGCACGAAAACTCACATTAAGATGATTTAACCTCCCTTTAAAGTAGCTGTAATTTCATCCATCTTTATTTACAATCTACGTGTTAAACAAGGAGAACGTGATCTGCAAAAACACAAAATATGAATTCAGCTACTTGTTCACTGTATTCTGCTTCATATTTCCACAACGATCTGAAAGTGACGAATGCAGTCAACATGAAATAACACCGACCACTTCAGAGATGAGCAGCATTTCATTTACTTAAATTAGTCTTCTCTGCCTTCACGGCTTCATTTTTCTCTTTCAGTCCTGATACAAAGAATTTACTGTGCGTCTCTATTTTATTTAATTTTTTGCAAAACGGTGCATTCGATCGATAATATTCATTCATTCCCTTCAATCGTAGAGGAAGTGGTTCGTCTCACTGTTTACCTCTCATCACGAAACCAAAGCTGTTCCCTTCTTTGTGCAAACAGATGTCGATTGTCTTTGATATAACCCCTGAGGTGCTGTCTGGTGCTGTGAGACGGAGGGAGAGAGAGACGGAGGGAGAGAGAAACAGAGAGGGAGGGAGGATAAATAATTTTCTAGTTTGCTTCTGCGGCTGATCATATTCATTCAATAGATGGAGGGTGGAGAGTGAAGATACACATACGAGCAGCGTTACTGCAGCAGGTACAGAGAAGTGATGAAATATTCAAGTTTGAGGCACAGATCAAGAAGTTTGAAGTTTTTTTTTACACAAAAAAAAAAAAACACTTCATGAAACAAAGACTGAAAAATGACAGAGACGACTTGTTTATCGTCGAGGGGAAACTAGAACTACAGACATCAGCATCGTGGCTGCACCGAGACAACGTTCAGGGCCAAAGCTGAAACAACGACTGCTGGAACTAACTACCTCCGACCTGAAACCTCAGGTCCCTGGCATGTACCTGTAGGGGGCAGCTCATACTCCACCTCCAGCAGGACTCTCTCCCCGACGTTCTTCAACAAGCTGATGATCTCCTCGTGCCGCAGCTTGGTCAGATTGATGCCGTTCACCGACTTGATGTAGTCGCCAACGTTCAGCTGGTCGCTCCTGAGCCGGACGGGAAAGAACGCACGTGAAGACAAATCGTATATCAGTTGTATTATAACGATGTTTTACTTAAAGGACCAGTTTATCGTCTTTCGCTCCTGAGTACGATATCGTGGTGACAAGAAAGACTGAATGTTTTTCTTATTTTTTTGATGGTGTTCAATCACCTGGCCGCCAGCCCCCCAGGCCGCAGGTTCGATACCCGTGGTTTCCCATCCTTGTCGGTTCCTCCTGAGATGGTGAGACCGAGTGTGCTGCCTTCTTTCTTCACCAGCTCCACCATGGTCACCCCCCGCAGAGCTTCTAACCAAAAACACACAGACACATAAAGACGAATACACACACACACACCCACACACACAAACACACAACAGGCAAAGAGAAGGACGAAGGACACACACAGGAAATGCAGCAGAGAGATAAGTGGTTAGAGGCGGCCCTCTCTCCATCCTGATTCCTGGATTAAAGCGAGATACCAGGAAGATAAACTAAAAGACGTCTGTCGCCGTGCGTGTCCTTGAGTCAGACACTGATCCTTCATCTGCTCAGTGAGAGAGAATCTGCTGAAACGACTGAAATGTAAATGTGAAGGTCAGAGAGGATAAACATCAGTTAGTGTGAAAGCCTGAACGCTCCACGCTGAAGTTCATGACGGCGATGAAAAGGTTAATTTAGAGACTGAAAATCTCCAGAGAGAAAAGTATTTTTAGAAACGAGAGACACTGAACTCACATTAAAGGAGCATTTCAACAATTATACACTTTATACACTAACATTCTTGGTTCATGTGAAGTGCCTTGAAATAATGCGTGTTTTCATTTGGTTCAGATCTCATCTCCAGACAGAGACTCTGAACTCCACTCGAACACAAATATCTAAAACCGTATTTATTTATTATAAATAAAATCTGCATTTAAATAATCAGTTGAATAAACAAACAAATCTGACAATCCGCACATGAACAGCCTTTAAAAGTATTAGTACTGTAAAATACACTTCATATAACATTTCGGGGCAGAATTTGAAATCCCCTGACTGAGGTTGAGACGACTGACTGGACCCAGCGACTCCTCTGTTGACGGTGAGAACGAGGATCGAGGAACACCGGACCACTACACACGTATCGCTCAATGCAACAAAATATTCCCCCAACGCTCAATTAAAGCAGTGTATAAACAAAGGCCTCACAGTGTTTCTATTACTAACTGCAGCGGAGCAGCTATTCTCAGACTGAGGTAAACAAGTTAATGGGTTGACTCGGGACTGACGAGCTCAGTTCACCTTCATCCTCCTGCTGCTGCTTTGAAGCGAGAGTTCAGAGTGAACGTTCACGGAGACGAGTCAGGTGTGTGTGTGTGTGTGTGTGTGTGTGTGTGTGCACAGATTTAACAGATCTCTACAGCTAAATGTGATCAGGTCCACATCTGTAACAAGGCTCTGAACAGCCACGACTGGAGGTTAGAGGAGGTTAGAGCAGGTTAGAGGAGGTTAGAGGAGGTGACTGGAGGTTAGAGGAGATGACTGGAGGTTAGAGGAGGTTAGAGAAGATGACTGGAGGTTAGAGGAGGTGACTGGAGGTTAGAGGAGATGACTGGAGGTTAGAGGAGGTTAGAGAAGATGACTGGAGGTTAGAGGAGGTTAGAGAAGATGACTGGAGGTTAGAGGAGGTTAGAGAAGGTGACTGGAGGTTAGAGGAGGTGACTGGAGGTTAGAGGAGGTTAGAGAAGATGACTGGAGGTTAGAGGAGGTTAGAGAAGATGACTGGAGGTTAGAGAAGATGGCTGGAGGTTAGAGGAGGTGACTGGAGGTTAGAGGAGGTGACTGGAGGTTAGAGGAGGTTAGAGAAGATGACTGGAGGTTAGAGAAGATGGCTGGAGGTTAGAGGAGGTGACTGGAGGTTAGGGGAGGTTAGAGAAGATAACTGGAGGTTAGAGGAGGTTAGAGGAGGTGACTGGAGGTTAGAGGAGATGACTGGAGGTTAGAGGAGGTTAGAGAAGATGACTGGAGGTTAGAGGAGGTGACTGGAGGTTAGAGGAGATGACTGGAGGTTAGAGGAGGTTAGAGAAGATGACTGGAGGTTAGAGGAGGTTAGAGAAGATGACTGGAGGTTAGAGGAGGTTAGAGAAGGTGACTGGAGGTTAGAGGAGGTGACTGGAGGTTAGAGGAGGTGACTGGAGGTTAGAGGAGGTTAGAGAAGATGACTGGAGGTTAGAGGAGGTTAGAGAAGATGACTGGAGGTTAGAGAAGATGGCTGGAGGTTAGAGGAGGTGACTGGAGGTTAGAGGAGGTGACTGGAGGTTAGAGGAGGTTAGAGAAGATGACTGGAGGTTAGAGAAGATGGCTGGAGGTTAGAGGAGGTGACTGGAGGTTAGGGGAGGTTAGAGAAGATAACTGGAGGTTAGAGGAGGTTAGAGGAGGTGACTGGAGGTTAGAGGAGGTGACTGGAGGTTAAAGGAGGTTACTGGAGGTTAGAGAAGATGACTGGGGGTTAAAGGAGGTTAGAGGAGGTTAGAGGAGGTGACTGGAGGTTAGAGAAGATAACTGGAGGTTAGAGGAGGTGACTGGAGGTTGACACTAACCTGTTCACATGTAAGAAGACATGACTTCATGAGGATAAAGCTTTTACTTTGAAGTAGATGAGAAACTTTGAAGAAGCTGCAAAACCGAAGATCACCGGCACAGATAAAATCAAACATTTGAGTCGTGCTGATACAGATCTGCTCCTGCGTTATCTTTAGCTTTATCATTAGCATTTACAAAAACAGGAGCTTTTGCAGATAAACAGTGATCTCTCATTGGTCCCCTACCCCGAGCTTAGGTTTGATAGATGGTGATTAGGTAAATCCTTCAGGCAACGCTCAGGATCGGTGAGGTGCTTCACAACATACTTATCTCTGGTGGGTGATAAACACACACACACACACACACTTTATCAGAAAAGCACTCATTCGTTAATTAGTCCTTGTGCTGCTCACATTTGCATAAAAGCACCAGAGCTTTTACAAACGAATCCTGATGCAGTGAAATACTCCTGAAATGAAACCTTCACAACATGATGCAGAGGCGACCGTGTTGGAATTGCATTTTATTTCTATTATTTATTTTACAACTTTGCATTTTATCTGCTAGTTCATCTCGACACCGTGGATGAAATAAAGTTATAGGAATAATTATAACGCGGTGTGATACTAGAGAGGAACCCATAAAACGAATTATTTAAAAATTCTGCAAGCAGAGGACCGTGGAGACGTCTTTCCCAAGTTATACTGACCCATTGTGTTGCAAAACAGCCTCTGTCTCACTCACATACATTCATACACGCTTATGATTTCATATCCAACAAATGGCAAGAAGGAAACGGCAACAGTGATGTGGATGTGTGAGACAGATAAAAAAAAATAAAGGAGGAGACAGAGAGACAGATGAAAAATCCAGAAAACTTAAATAAGAACCACAAAACATAAACTCGCAGTGACATCTATTGTCTGCGTTTGTAAGATTTTCTGAGTAATAAACCAGAAAAGCAGCTTCATAAAAGAATCCAATCTCAATCCACACGGGGAAAAAAAAGCCTCTTCAGCATGAACATGATTGACAGCTCGTTCTCAGCTTTATCGTAGCGACATACGGCGTGTGTGATAGTTTGAGTGTGTAATCCAGACTTCTGTTTCATTCATAAACTCAGCATCTGTTCCCAGTGACGACAGAGTAAAAAGGCTTTTAGCTCAATTTGAGTCAGATTTATGCTTCTGTGTTTGACAAAGAGGAGACGAGAATCTGTTGACAGTGGTTTCCATAGATCAATAGACAGATAGATATACAGATCGAGAGATAGATAGATAGATGGATAGATAGATGAGGTATACATACCTGGTATGCTGTGTCTTCTCGAGGCCATGGTTTGTTCTTGTCCGGATATATCCTTTGTTTTTCCATATGGTCCGTCATCTAGAGAGAACAGAGTGCATCATAAACCTTCAGAGTAAATCTTCCCCTTTTTGGTTTTAAGATAAATGTATTTTATTTTTCACGGCGACAAAACAGAAGCGAGCAGTGTTCTATGATGCTGCACATCAAGAGCCAGAGGAAAGGGGGAAGAGTTACTGACGTTATAAATATGAGTTCAAGGTCGATGCTGTGTATCTGAGCATGAGGTGAACGCGATGGCAGCTCGTTACAGATTAGCAGCAGGCGTTTGGGTGAGAACTTTAAAGAGGCAGAGGTCGAGATGATAGAACTTTATCTCGACATAATATGATTGTTTTTTCTCAAAAATACATCCTTTCTGTTATCTATCCTGCTTTTCCTTTAGGGACGAGCAGGGAGGACGAGGCCAGGCCACGCTGAAATTGGACAGAAGACGAGGTACAACCTGGACATTCGTGAATTTAGACAAACATCATTCACACATACGGATAAAACTAGTTTGAAACTAGGAACCTTCCTGCTGTGCTTCAGACTGCACCACCGTGACCGTCTGCTAAAAACAACTTAAACAAACTTCACGGTGACACATCCCAACTTTTTGTAACCTTCTAAAAGTTGGAAAGTTCTCAGTTTTCAGTTTGAGAGACAAAAGAATTTCTCAACCCAGAAATGCACGATGTTAGAAATGTCAGGTCTCTTTTTTTTTTCTCTCTCTCTCTCTCTCGTACCAAAGCACAGAAACAACCAGACAAAAATGTGCATCTGCCAACACTCACTCATCACTGAAAGCATTTCATCTCCGTCAAGTCTGACAAATTCATACTCTTGTTTTCTTATTGACTATTTCTCCTTAAACCTCCATGATATCCCAGAATTCCCTGTCTCGGTGCGGAACAGACACTACAGGTCTCTCTGCGTTAAAAAGCTGCAAAATGCAAAGGCGGTTTCACGGCTGTTCTCCTCCTGACAAGTAAGAAATTTGTACTAAAATGAAAACCGCCCTCGTACATAATCTACTTAGCGGTATCACGAGTGCAATTGCACCCACGTTGTATTTACACCCTTGTAAGTCGATTACACGTAAGGGAGATTTTCCAGGTACAGTGCCGACACAGCCAGTCAGCGTAATGCTGTTCTGTAGTAAGGACGGTTGTAGAGTGTTGATGGAGTTAGTCCCTCTCTTGTTGAACAGTGAAACGACTTTGTTATATGACACGGGGGGGGGGGGGGAGAGACAACAGATGTCTGGTTTTATGGACTCTGGCAGAGACATTTTCAGCTGAGACATGTTGGGATTTTATTACTTGATAAGATAGAAATTCTGCTCTGTTCACATCTCTGCAGGTTTCTATATCTGCTGCAAGCTGGAGTCAGGAGGAAGTCGTCAGTTTGATCCCGAACCAACCAAGGAATCAATCATTCCATGGACCAACAACTCAACCGAAGCAACCAATCAAAAACCGAAGTGAGCAATTAACTAATTAACTGACCGACCGACCGATGACATGAAGTAAAACAGCCATTTTGGTGTTTAGGTGGGAGACACTGAATTTGACAACATGGCAGGTCGTGATGAGGTGAAATCAAAACTTCGTGGCTGGCTGTAGTAGTAGGTCATACAACCACATCCCCTCCATGTTATTTGATGGGTCATGTGGAACAAACTGAGAAAATCAAACGAGTGACTATCAAATCATCAGCCTCCGGTTCTAACTGACATTACTGGCGCAAGATGGCGTTCCGTGTGGGCGGGACATTTTACATCGTTGAGTCACTGGTCGAAAACAGAGTTTGGGTAAAGAACAATTTAAAATCATGAATCTTTTTGCTGTACGTTTTCATTGAGTCACATTTTTTTCTTTGCAATTCCGTATTCTGAGGCCTCATCGATGATTTAAACATGAAATTAAGTATTTCGCTCACCCAGTCTCTTTGACTCAGTTTGACAGCAGCTGTGACAGCGGGGCTGACGCTGTTGTTCTTGTTGTGGCTCTGAGGGGAGAGGATGTGTCCTACTTTACAACCTCTGCTCAATCACGGAGGGGGGGTGGGGCGGGGGGGGGGGGGGCTAAGTTAACAATTCATACGCTCGTTCTCAACTCCTGACAAACCCGACTCCAGAAGTGTCATTAAGTTGCATAATAACGAGGGACAATTACACCACAGCTTAAACGCCAGCGACTCCGTGAAACTTCCTGAGTAAAGTATTTTTTTTTTTAATGCTTTTCAGCACCTGAAGCAACGTTATAAACCGGCTTACTATCATCAACAGGACATTTGAAAGGATTTTAATGTCCTGCAAATTACTTTTCCTGCTTTTGAATCTTCTTTAAATTACTTTCACACTCTGTTCCACAACACAGCCTTCAAGTCTAAATCATACTGAGGCGACATCACTGCAGCAGTTAGTTTGTGTGTTCTCAAGCTGCTGACATTTCAGGAGACTGTCACCGAGCTTCACTAGTGCTGTTAATGCAGAGTCGCCCTGCGGCATATTCAGCAGCATATTTAATTGTAATTGCAAACATTCAGGTGATATGTGCAGTGAATATGTTCCAGATCCGGTGGACTCTGATTTATCAATCCCTCAGTTTCATACAGTGATCCATTTCTGAAATGGATGTGAGACGTTATTCAAGGGTTGAATTTCTGGGCTGTACATAAAGATGTCCCGCGTGTCTCAGCGTCCTTCCACTATCCAGAAATTAATTCCGTCTTCTGGCGCAGTTGTAATATGGAGCCAGAGTCGTGTTAGTGATCAATATTGATGAAATGTAAATCATGACAGATGAACAATGACTTGGACATGTCCAATCATCTTTGAGACATTTACCAACAATAAATTACACTTTGATCGATATTCCTACGTAGCTCTTGTCTCCCAACCGCCTCGACATCACGACTTTTAAATACGCAGCGCGTCCCCGCCGGTAATGCTCAGAAATCACTTCCTGGCAGTGACAGTGGAAAAAGAGGCCGTTGTTGTTGTGTCTCTGAGTTTATCTCCACAGAGGTGTAATAACTTTAAAAATTCATCAGTTCACGATTCAGTTGTGCTTGAAACCGCTTTGGCTGACTGCCTTAGTGCTGAGGGGACGGCACAGACACACACACACACACACACACACACACACACAGACACACACTAACATGCACAAGCCTCTAGCAGCAGAGAATGACACACAAAAGGGGTTTAGTTCACCTGCATGTGCAAAATACACAAAATACTACAAATACCAGTCCCCCACACGCACGTTTAAGGCAACTTGACCACTTCTCTCTCTCTGATGCTCTCGTCCTCTACATCCACAAACCTCTGCTGAGTTTTCGATGTTTCAGTACGCTGCAAACGTATTTGTCACAACAGCCATGAGTGAGCATAACACACGATCTGCTCGCACACTAATATTCTTTTACACACATCAGCTCCACTCTGACACATTTTTCCTTTTAAAGACCTATTTTCCGCTGCGGCTCTGATAAATTAACCTCTCCTGGTGAATCATTTGAATGTGATTAGGCTAATGACTGCTGGCGCTGTCGGCTAACTGAAAAGATTGAGTTACAGACGAGGCGTCAGGCCAGATTTTCCTCCCGCAGCCGAGGCGCGTGCATTATGTTTACAGCGCAAGCGTCTTTTCATGCAGACGTGCTAACGACCTTAGCACGTGCGGCGCAGGTTTGACAGAGTAGAAGATGGATGACATCGAAAAGAATCGGACTAAATATGAGACGATAAAATTCAAAATTCCTGTCGAGGCTGAAGAGACACCTGCTAAACCTGTGTGTGTCTGTGTGTGTCTGTGTGTGTGTGTGTGTGCATGGCTCCATGAAAGAAACACTAACAGACATTATTCTGACACACCTTCCAGAATTCCCTCAAGCTTTTGCTAAACCTTTAATGAAACACGCACAGTCACGACACAAACGCTGCGTACACATCTACCTAAGACCTAATACATGATGTGTATTAGTATGAGTAACATGTGACTTCTCGAGGCCTAAACACGACGTGGAAACTCTGTTACCTCATTCTGGAATAAAACTGACTCTGTCTTTGTTGTGCAAAGTAGAATTTCCCCAAAACATTTTAGAATATCCCTTTAAGGTTTGTGCTTTGACTTTAGATGCACGCATATTTTTTTTTCCCAGAATCCTCCGAAGCTACGACTGAGTCTATTAACAGAGACACACAGTGAGAAACGCTGACATACATATGCATCAAGTTATTTCGCCTCAAGGTCATCGGAAACCTACGAGACGGAGAGGAGGCCGTCCCCACAACAATACCCACAAACACGACACACATCTACAGCATGAGCGTGCTCTGACAGACACTCAGGACGATATCACATAATTACACAAACACATTCAGACACACAATCTCTGTTTCCCTTTATCTGTCTCTTCACAAACACACGCTTGTTGCCAGAGGGCTCTGCTGTGCTGGCTGCAGCCGTGATGACCTCACGTTATCTACGAGGTAGAGTGACACACACACACAGCACACACACACACACACGTCACTCCATTCTTTATGGACATTTTACAACGATGATGATAAACTTTATTTGTACAGCGACTTTTATACAAGATGCATGCAGATCAAAGTGCTTTACACATACATCATAGACACACATGTAGTTTAAAGGGTATTTTATATTCACAGCACACAAACTGATCTGGAACGAGCACACAGATCTTTCAGGAACACACGTGCACGCTCACACGGAGGCAGAATTCAGACGTGATGTCTCTGGGTGCGACGGGGAAGTGCCTGTGTGGGCGGATCTGAAATATGATTAAAGTTTCAACCTCACACACATGCAGCAGGAAGCGTAGCAGGAGTGAGGCTGGGCCACTTTGTGTTAGCGGCAGCGCAGCAGTACGACACTTTTCAAAGTAAAGGTGCTTAAAGTTGAGTTTTACCTCTGAGTCCTCTCACAGAGGAGCTTCAGAGCGGCTGCCTCTTACTTCTGCTGCAGACTCAACTTGAAATCCTGATTTGTTGTCAGGACACATTACATCCAGGTCGGTCTGGGGTCAGTTTAGTTTGCGGCGAGTTCAGGCTGGATGTTGTTGCTTTCGTTCTCTGTTTGACTTTGTTAATCATCTGTTGTGTGACGTGTTTCAAACAGACGACTATACTCACCCAATACACGACACGACAACAGTAAGTAATTACAGTGGACACTCAGAAGGGCTAACATCTCCGTCCAGAACAACAGTCCACCTTAAATCCAATCAAGCGGCACGGAATTAAACTCACAGATACCAGTCCTCTGATTTAACCAGATTGTTCTCATTGTTCGACTGAAGTTGGGGGATTTATTAGAAGAAAAGTGTTCTGATGTTTTTGTCACTAGGATTAATTAAGCATGTAGAATTAATTAAAGCTTATTTTCCAAGCCTCTAACAGTAGTTAAAACTTGATTCACAGGTTGGCTCCAAGTTTGATCTGTTGAACTACAGAAGAACAGAAAACCAGAGTAAATCTGAGGTCTAGAGTAAACTTTACATCCTACGAGATAAAATGTTTTCTGATTAAAATAAACGGGACAAGGTGAAGTTTGAAGGATCATTTCTAAAAGGAAGAACTACGACTGGCCTTCTCTACTGTAGTGGTCCCCAAACTCTGGTTCAGGAGCCCCAGGGGGTTGAAAGGGGGGGTTGCATGAATTAATTACATATTTTACACATGATAGTGATCATGACAAACAAGCATCAGCTGCAGCAGGACAGTTGGACACACTGAGACATGTGCACGTTGGACATTATTTTGCAAACGTAGCTCAAATAAATATCCTCTATATGGAGAACGGGCGTCACGACGTTTTCCTCACTTTTAATTTTGGGAATCAGAGGCTGTAAAGTTTGGGAATAACTTGTGCCTGTGTATTTACTCAAGTGTAAAAACCTCAGATGCTTCAAGTATTCTGACTTAATACACTTCAGTTCTGCTACCAAATTAAAATAAGCCCCTTTAAACCTCTGGACGTTACAGTCACTGCGAGCTCTTTCTTCATATTTGTGTTTCTGTCTCTATTGTCGTGTGCTTGTTGTTTTCCATTAGCCAATAGTAACCACCCTGTGACAACATATTATTCTCTTTACTTATTTATTTGTTCTTTTTTTGGGTCTGAAGGTTGAAAGAAAACTATTGTACGCCTGGAATTGCTTCTTTTTTTTTTTTTTTGGGCTCCTGCCACAATAAATCATAAAAACTTTATTCTCAGGCACAAAACAAACAGAGTCTGACAATCCTAACAACTATTCTGTAGTTTACTGTGAGTTAAGTTCTACTGTCCGGGTTTATATCTACAGAACTGACTGGAAAAGGAACATGAATCGTTTTTTTTCTGAATAGAACCACATGATTCACAACCGTCATCAAGTTCTATTTCTTATTTTAGGAACTACAAACAGTAAATGGTATTTTTGAGCTATCTTGAACTAACAACGAGCTCTGGGGACGTTACTACACAGTTTTATCCACTAGAGGTTCTGGAAGCACAAACCATCATGTCCGTCAGGCTCAACAGCTTCACAGTGGAATCAGCCGCCCTCGTCTGAACGCTGCGGAGATCTCTGTACGACAGCAGGAAGCTACTTGTTTCCCTCTTTCTGACAAAATGAAAGTGCGTTTAATCGCAGAGAAAATCAAGTTTTAATAAGACCCAGAAGATTAAAGACTTCTTCGTATTGTGAGAATACTTCCAAGATCTTTACGACCACGAGGCTCCAGCACTGGACACAAAAGCACATGTCCACATAATGATGCTGATGTTTTGTTAATATGCATTAGACACGTGAATGGAGATGTGCAGCTGCAGGTCTGTATTAAAAATGGAGCCGGCAGATTCTCAGCACGGATAAAAGAAAACAGGAAAGGAGACGAAATGTACGGAGCTGCAGCCTGTTTCATTTATGTTGAATCAGGCATTTAGGGGACACACCATTATAATCAACCAGCTATTCAGTGAAACACCTTTGTAGGCGTCCGAAAGGAAATGGACTATGTGATGATGAGGTCAGACAGAGAAAGAGACACCTGCTACAAGACAGAAAGAGTTCCCAGTGCTCGTTTTCTATCAACTTGCTTTATAGAAAAGAAACAAGTTTTCCAGCCTCCTCAAAATCTGCAATTATCTCTTAAAATCGATGCCACACGAAGAACAGAGATGCATCACAACGGGGACAGCACGTCATTCAAATATTTTAAATCAATAAACAGGTTGTACTCATCGGTCTGATTCTATTCTCTATGTTTCTTTTTAACACATTTCGTTAAAAGTTTACAGAAACTAACAAGTGTTTTCAGACATGTTTTACACCACAGAGCTGCTTTATCGTCCAAAACCGATTCAGGAACACGTCCCCCGGGCGCTGTTTCGGAGGGGGAGCTCGGTAACACCACTAACGTCGAAGAGTTCCAGAGCCGACTGCTACAGAGCTGCATTCACCTGCTTTTCAGTATATGTAAATATTGAAAATGTTTCATCTACCAAGTTTGAAGGAGATCAGATGAACAGAGGGACTTTGCTAAAATTTAATTTCGTCATTCAAGTACAAAGACACACAGCAAACGTACAACAGAGCAACTAACCAAAGCAAAAACTTTGCAGCAGACTCCTCTCAGTGCGTGTGTGTGTGTGTCTGTGTGTTTTAGTTTTATGTGTTTGTGCACATGATTCCACACAAACACACGCTCTGAGTTATTGAACGCCAAGTCGTCTGATTGCGGTCATTACGATGCTGAAGGTGCTGAAGATGTGTAATTAGCTATTGTCCACGACGACGCTTGCACACAGTGCGACTGTGGTTATCAAACACACAGACACACAAAAAAAAAAAGAGAAGCGAGCGAGAAAAGACAAAATACCTCAACTGTGCTCAAACAACCTCAGCCTGGGAACACACACACACACACACACACACACACACACACACACACACACACACACACACACACAGCTATCTCTCACCCACACATACAGCAGCTATGGAAGGAACAAGCAGTAATTAGGATGTTTAATGGTTCCTCTGTTGTGGTTAATTGCAGCCTTTATGGATCTGTTGGTGGGGGGGTGCAGAGGGGGGGGGTGGGGGGTGTCGCCGCTGCTTTAGCTCTAATGATCTCATGCTTTTTTCCACTTTTTCCTCTGTATCTTTAACTCTTTCTCTCAGAGGTCTGAACGTTATTTGTGTAAAGCTGGTGCGACAAAGTGATGCAGGATCCTCGTGCGTGAATACGGACTCATCAGCTTCAGTTGTGTCAGCACCGTTTCATATTCAAAACAAGCGATGCACTGGATTCGTGTGTAATTATCATAGATATCTGAAATCTGCAAACTTCCATCCGTCCGTTATCTTTACCGTTTAACACTCTGGGGTTTGCAAGGCGGAACTGGAGCTAATTGCAATCCGTAAACTCTTTAAAGACGTGACATGAAACTAGGCTGGCTGACACGAATCTGTACAAATTGGCAACAACTTCAGCCAATCAGAGCGATGAGGTGACTGAAAGACTCTAGATCACAAGACAAGGAGGCATAAGACCAGTGGGAGTCATCACAGACATTGTATACGTTGTGGTGTCCGTGTCCTGGAGGTGATAGCATATAAATTATATCACTAAGTCTTCCACAGCAGGAGGCAAACCTCCCAAAAAACACAGCAAACAACAGAAAAGCTGGTTTTCAAAACAAGAAACGTCTCCCGGACGAGGAGAGGCACACACGGGGGGGAATCAGCCCGGCAGGTGTACGACAGGAACGGGAAAAAAAGAAAACATCTAAACTCCTTGTGAAGTTTAGTTTAGTTTCTTTCTCCCGACAATGCCGCAGATCTGACACGAGGCTGAGATAACTCTGTCGACAAGATTCAGCGGAGGGCCGGCGAGCGGAGGCGGAGAAGAAAGAAGGAAATGAGACGTAAGCGGTGAGAAAGACAGGAACCTTCATTTATCAGTCACGTGGTTTCATCCTCATCAGCAGCTGCACACTCCGCCATGATGCACCTGAGCGCTCCTTCAAGTAAGACAGCTAAATGCCTAAAAATGTAAATGACAGAGGCAAAAGAACGAAATTAGATGAATGTCATTAGACGGCAGACTTCACTTCACTTTCATTACAAACTATGAAATATTCATGTGCATCCAAAATATTGAATCATGTGCGCATGTGCATTTGTGTCTGTAAGTTCAGTAAGTTCACAGCCATGTGCTGCCGTCACGTCACGGAGACGAGACGCCCTCCTGGAGGATTACGGTTTGCAACATGCTGAGTGAAATGCACTTTGCAGAGGAAGTGCGGAGGAAAAAACTGCAGGCGTCATGCACAGCTGATGATAAGATCCGAAACGCTCACTCCCCACAACGGTCGATATGGAACTCTCAGCGCAGTCGGCCCGGTAATGCTCAGAAAATGAAGTGGATCAACCCGAGCGGTCGGCACAAAGCCAGGGCGGCGATGAAGCCCTCATCATTCATTTATTCTCCATTTCTCCTCTGCTGGTGATTTTATGTGCTCATCTCCCCAACGGTAATAAAGACATTTAATCAATATCCAACTACAATGCAAACGGCACAAGAGGTAATGAACTATATTTTGCACATTCAGTAAAGAAAGTTATGAGGAAAAGACCGTGTTGAGTTATCTGACTGCAGAGAGGAACGTTTCCTTTCAATCCCTCACGAGAAAGAGCAGCATGACGTTTCACCAAAACATAAACAGGAAACATTCAAAGTGTCTGCGTGAAGCTGGGGGAAAGAAGAGCAGCAGCAGTTTTGTTATCAACTCTGTTACCAGAGTCTCTGGGGCCATTTTAGAGGAGAGTAGTTCCCACTATGCTCACTGGTACATAAAATAGGATGGAGCTCACCTTATTAATGCCGCTGATGCATCCGACTGACTCCACTACAGCATTTTATAAATGCACAGTGTAAAAGTAACTTCATGCTGGGATCGTGTTTGCTGTAGTTTCGAGGCTTTACTCTGAAGGTGTGTGGAGACAGTGAGCTGCGGGGATCAACCCACCGTGACGTCGCCAGTTCAGTTCTGAAGTTTTGACACCAGATGAACAGAATTGGAGGACTTGAAGACTTGAAACTAGATTATGAACTCCTGAAGGAAAATGTTCACTGACGTTATTAATCTAATTAAAAAGTAATTTTCTCATAGGCTTCAATAATACTTGAATATTTATACTCATATATACCAGTACTACTTTGCACCTTTCTTAACTGCATTGTTTTGATTCCTCTTTATTTGGAGATTCTACCGTTTTAATGTGAATATCTCATCGTATTTATTTGTAGTGTTCAGATTCTCGTCATTTCATTGCTGCTTATCTGACCTCAGTACTTTAGTTTCGTTCCCGCTCGTGTACCTCATGTTTTGGAATGACAACAACTCTTCCAGGGAACGTAGCTTTCAGACGCTTCCGCATTAGCCTCTCTTTCCGGACCTTGGGTCTAAAGTTTGAGCTATAACAGATGTGCAGATAACGACAACAACGTTTTGGAAAAGTTAACTGAAAAAAAAACCACGAAGATATTATGATCATGTGATGTATAATACGTAAAAAGGTAACAAACCTACTACGAAAATGTTGGAATGGGATTTTTTTTCGTACGTATCTGAGGCAGGAGCAGTAACACCTGGTTTCAACCACTAGAGGCGCTTCACATGTGGACGTTCAACAGGGACCAAATCAAAGCGTCTCCCTCGTTAGCGGCGACAGTCACGACACATAAACATGACACATACAACGTTCTTCTAGAGGTTCACCTCTAGAACTCTAAAAACGTGGAGCGGTTCAATGCGACCTCCACAACCAACGATCAGCTTCAATCAAGCTCTGGGAAAAACTTAATTAAAACACCAAAATGTGGAAAAATACTTTCATAATTCATAATTTCAGCAAATGTAAAATATGTAATTTCACTGATTTGCATTTTAACCTCCGTCATTTGACACCTGCCGTCTCTTAAAGCTGGATTAAAACCTACCTGTGCATTAGGCTCAGCGTCATAATAGCTGCTGGAAATGTACAATGGTGCATAAAACCACAAGAGCTGTGATTGGTCGGCTCTGAGCTGCTCGAGTTTTCTTCTACGCCTCTGTGGCACAGTTAGAGACAGAATGTAAATATGTATCTGCACCCGAGGCGGCTACGGAGAAACAATAACACGGCACACAGAAGTAAAATCCAAACAGTTTCCCAAAAAATGAAATAAAACTTCATGAAAATGACACAAAACCCCAAAACTTTATCAGTAAAACACAGAATCAACTTGCATCATAGGACCTCCATGCAATGTCTGGCTGACGAGAGGATTTCTGGGAAGTGTAGTCCAGAACGCCACATTAATAAGAGCTGAAGACAAATGGACAACTAAGAGCTCAGTCTCTCCGTCCAGTGGAAGAATTTCCCCTCGCACTCACCCACACTGTTTGCCCCAACGTCCCTCCTCAGACCGCAAAACATGACAGCAGACATGGAGTTTTCCTTATGAGAGTAACATCCACAGGACAAGACAGAGAAACACACAGACCGTAAAAGAGAAGAGGAGATTTAAAAAAAAAAAAGAAAAAGGAGGACGGAGAAAGAGACAGAGGGAGAGATGTGGACTGCCGAGCGCTCGGGGAACACAGTGGCGATGATAAGAGATGACTGGCGCTTACGTTACGACCGCTCACCCCCAGAGAGAGAGACAGAGAGAGACAGGGGAGAGAGAGGTACATATTGAAACGGAAGGAAGAGAGAGAGAGATAGCGTGGGATGAGCTTAGGGGGAGGAAGTGTACGAGTGAGTGTGGAAAAGGACTGCAAAAAAAAAAAATCAAAAAGAGGAATTCAAATCTGATAGCACAGGTATTCGACGTGGGGCTGTTTCATCTGCTTACAGTGGCATGGTGGCCAAGTGGTAAGGCGTTGGTCTTGTAAACCAAAAATCATGGGTTCAATCCCCATCCATGCCTGAACAACGTGTTTCCACTGAGTATTTTACCAGATCTACTGTTAGGTCAGGAAGGCTGCTGATTACGTGACGGCATGGTGGTCAGGTAGACCACCGTTGGTCCTGTGAACCAAATATCAAGGGTTCAATTCCTACATATTCCTTTATAATATGTCTCCATTAAATAATATGCAAGAAACAGATTAACATTTAAGGTTTGTCACACTACATTAAAATAATTAATAAGCAATGAATAGAGGATCCTTCATGCACAGCAATCGGTGGCATGGTGGCCAAGTGGTAAGGCGTTGGTCTCGTAAACCAAAAATCATGGGTTCAATCCCCATCCATGCCTGAACAACAACATCATCTGTGAGGGTTGTAGTTCCTTAAACAATGATTACTGCAGGAAGTGGACAGCCTCCTCTTCAGACTCGTGAGCTCAACCTGCCTCGACAATAAACAGTGTCACAACACAATTCATCTATTTTTAACACGGGAGGTTAAATGTGTTTGAAGGAGGAACGAGCGAGGAGGATGAGAGGGAGACAGATTGAGAGAGAATGGGCACAAAAGAAGGGATTGAACGCTCGAGGGTAGAAGAGTGAGATGGGGGCGTGTGGAGGTATGAAAGGAGAGAGCAGTGATAAGATAGAGCGACCAAAAGGGAGAGAGAGAGAGAGAGGATGTTTCCAGACATCCCACTTCTCCTCCTCCAGCTTCTCTCCACATTTACAAAACCATTTTGCTGATGCTATTATCTGCAGCGGCTTCCAGAGAACCACCATCTCAAAGTGGCAGTTTCTCCCTCATAGAGAAAAACGTGGTATTTGGTTTATGTGGTATTCTAAAAAAAATATCATGACACAATTTATACCGTGGAGATAATTTACTTACTAATTCTACCTTTAAACAGATTGATTATCTTCTGCGAGTGCAAGTACATGTGTGTCTTACATGTGAACAATACCAGAACTGAACTGGTTGTAGGGACAGCTCCCCACCGACTCTTGTTTTACAGTGGCATGGTGGACAAGTGGTCAGGCGTTGGTCTTGTAAACCATGGGTTCAATCCCCGTCCATGTCTTTATAATGGGTAGCAAACGATAAGATGAAAGCAAAAAGGGCAACATCGGATTCTTTATTGGACAGATCGCTGTTCTGATCACTTCCGTTTTTTTATTATTATCTTAAATGTGGTGAACGTCCATAACGTGGCTTCATCTGGTCCAGCTTCCATTTTAATATCCCAGTGGAACACACATCAACTAACTGTGCATAGAAAATCTTTATGGCTGTACCATTAACTACGCGTTCTTTCTGTCACGCTCCCTCGTTTCTAATAATTTTCACATGCCCTCCGTTTTCCCCCTCTTGCACTCTAATCCTCTTTTCTTTCTCGTACTCCTTTCTCTCTCCTCTGAGTAAAGTAGCTGCTGCAGGTTCTTTTTCCTGGCACACTGTCGAAAATCATTAAAACTAAATACAAAAGCAACGATGTAAAAAAAAAATCAAACATGCACATGCATGCACAAATGTCTTGAACACAAACACACACACACACACACACACCCTAATCTGTCTGCTGGCTGGGTGAGCGGGCAGAGACACTAATAACCCTAGTTATTACTCCCTCACAGTCTGAAGGCCGCCCGCCCGCCCGCCCGCCTGCCCGCCCTGCGCTGCCTGACCTACTTTCCTCCCACATCCCAAACAGCTCAACCCTACATCTTTCCATCAGCAGAGGGTCTGAGTCACATTGTTCAATCTAGTCCGGCGACGAATCACTCAACAGTTGATGACAGCGAAGCATGTGACCGTGCAAATTGTCTTTTTTTGTGCGCGTTTGAGGGATAAGAATAAGACGTGCTTTCATATCACAAGTGTCAGATAGCGACACGTTAAGACCCGACTCGAGTCTGCCTGACAGCGGACACCTGCTGCAGCCAGAGGACAATCTGATGATAGGCAAGTGATTCAGAAACCAACAAAATGCACTCGTGCAAATGTACAAAGTGAAGGTGGAGTGTCAGGCTCCACCCCAACTCCTCCAAATATGGTCATTTCTAGATGCCAAACTCGAGGCCTGTAAATTGGTTAATTTCACAAATAGTGCATTGGAAACAAATGCAGTGAAGGAAAATATCTGGTTTCACTACTTCACTAAACATATTGTTAAAGTCTCTCCTCATCTTTAGTTCAGCAGCTGAAAAGAAAAACGAATAATCGTCCGCGCTGCTTCTCTGACTGAACATTGGCACATTTATTTCAAGCCTTGGAGGAAATCTTGAATAATTACACAGCAATTACAAGATGAAGTCTCTTATCTCTCTCTGTCACTTTTTAAATTTTAAACTCATGACGACTCGGTGATGATTCTCGTCTCAAATTAACCCAAAACTGAGACTCTGAGTTTCAAGGAAACACAGAAAAAAACCACGTTTTTCTCACGTTATAATTCAAAAACTGAAAAATTTACATTGTTCAAATAACTTTTAAGAAATATTTTGGATAAGTTTCTATATTGAAATCGTTTTATGAATTTATTCATCTTCATTCTTCTCCAACGAGAAGTGGAGACGAGTCGTCCCTCCTCTTATCTACAGTTTATGATTTAACCCCAGAAATCATGTCTCCCTCCAACATCACACATGGAAACCACCATGTCTGCAGCTGATTATTAAAATCTGATATGATCTGTTCAGAGTTCCAATCAAAGGGCAGCCAAGAAATATCCCTGTTTATCTGCTGGGATGCAAATGAAACTCATATGAAACTACACAATGGAATATTGCTGTGTAAAAAAAAAAAAAAAAGCCTGAAGTCTCAGTGATAAACACAACTGTGTCCTTTTTTTTCTCAGAGTTGTTGACTGGGCAAACGGAGGCTCTGTCTGTGAGTCACTGTTTCGAGGACGATGGTTTGGCAGTGTTGTTGTTATTCGAGCGACAGCGAGCGCAGAGGAGAGAAAACGTCCTGGGCTGAAACCAAACTCCTGATTTCAACCTACAACCTCGAGACTTTTCCTGATTGTTAACTTGCACATTTACCGAGATTACTTCAGCGAGATAAAGACATATTGGAAAAACAAATGTGTCAAAGCGGATATTGATTTCAGATGCAGGTTGAGTTTCCACCTGACCCTCTGCTGCGTGTCTCCCCCCATTCTCTCTGCCCATTTCACACTTGTACTGTCCAGTCAATAGAGACAAGATAGGGACACATTTTGGACATCTTGCTGGGCCTCACATTCTAAAGGTGTGTTTGATTGTTGAGACCTGGGTTTGTGATGTGATTTAGGGTTAGGGACTGTAGGGAACATTCTTACGTCAATGTGTCCTCACAACTATGAGAAGACAAAGGTGTGTGTGTGTGTGTGTCTTTTTTCGAGGCTCTTGCAAAAAAAAGATGGAGGGAAGTAAGGAAGGAAGGAGGGAGAGAGAGAGAGAGAGGTGGAAGGAGGCAAAAGAAGCATTCACGTACATGAGTCATGTTAGCTTGCTCTACACACACACACACACACACACACACACAGTCTCCAGACACTTGAGATCACATTGTATATTGCACATGGTCAGAGCTCTTCTCATCTTGTTTCTGTGTCTAGTTTACTCTCCGCTCTCTCGCTCCTCTTTCCCTCGCTCTCTCTCTGCTCCTGTGGGTTTCAAGTGCAAATGAATCCACACTCCGAGGATTATGGGTAAGTACTTTAAAGTGGCAACTGATGGCCTCCTGTGGCTGAGTTAGGGAAACACACACAAACACACACACACACACACACACGCACAGTGGGCAGCTGATTAAGATGCACACAGATCTAAGTGTCTAGACATGGTCTGACCATGCATACACATAAACGCCCACTCACAAAGATCAACAACCTGATCTGCATACACACTTATTTTCTCTCCGTCTCGCTCAGAGTGAAGGATCCATTCAACACAACAATTTGTATAAAATTATCATGGAGCTCCAACAACATTTGTCTTTTCAGGAGAATATATATATATAGTTTACGGCTGCACAAAAGATCCTTGGAATCCATCTCAGCTTTAGGTAGCAGATATGTGGTCACCTGAATAATAAAGGTGAAATAATTAAGTATAAGTACGTGTAATGTAAATTAACTTAAAAAGCTACATGGAAATATCTATGAAATATTGATAGATATCTAAAAAAACAAGTATATATGCAAATATACCATGTGACATGTGATTAAAATGATTATTCTCAATGAGGAAATAATTTAAACATGCAAAAATCTACATATCGTGTATAAACCATTACTTTGAGTTGAGATTTCGGCAGATGAGGTTGTGGTGAATGAATAAAAGACAAACACAAATACACACAACGGGGAAAAAATACTAGAGCCCTTTTTATAGCATGGTTCATGTGGTAAAAACAACATAATGTGCACGACATCATTATTTCAATCATTAAAACGACAACATACACTCAGTGAGCACTTTATTAGGCACAGCTGCTAATACTGTGTAGTTTCCTCTTGTGCATGAAAAACAGCTTCAGTTCTTCACGACATTGAATGGATGTTGAAAACTGTGATAGATTCTGCTTTACATGAACTGTGTCGTACAATTTCTGCAGATTTACGAGCTGCATATCTCATTCACTGCACTCTGTCATGTTCCTAAAGATTATTCTGCTGCAAGTCGTCTTTACCCGACGGTAAAACGTGTCCATAAAGGGACGGACGGGTTCAGAAGACACTCTGACATTCAAACCTGGATCTACGGGTTTAAAGGGAACTCCACCCTCAGCCTGGACTGTTGAGTCAGGTTGGGTCCATACATTCATGCTTCTGATGCTGAATTCTAATCTGCAGCAGAAATCCAAACTCTTATCGGACCAGGCTTTTGGTTTCTGACTCTGTGTCACTACAGCCTCAGCTTTATGTTCTTGTTTTGTGGACGTGGTCTCTGCTGCTGCTGCTGCAGAACCATGAACCTCAAGGTTGAACGTGTTTACGCTCACCACAGTTGTAAAGAGTGATTTTCTGAGTTGCAGTCTCCAGCTCCTCCAGTTTGACCTTATTCTCCTCTGACCTCTCACATCAACAGATCATTTCCAATCTGCACAAATGTCACTTGCTTCTTCTTCTTCTTCCTCCACCTTTGTGAAACTTCACCAAGTCACTGAGATCAAATCTCATTCCGATGTTTCCATGTGAGCATTAACTGGTTTTTTGCTGCCAGATGATGAACTGATCAACTGATCATTTTAGAATTGAGGGGAATTCAATCTTGATGCTGTTGATGATGATGCTGTTAGTATTTTCCACAGGTTATTAACTGCGGGCCATAGAGGGCAGTGTTACAAAGGTCAGCAACATAATAAAAGGAAATAGCTGCAATAAAAAAGTCCATTATTTAATGTGCTATTAAAATGAAATAGTACCTGAACTGAAATAAAGGTTAGGTTCACAACAAGGCATTACAATGTTAGTTTGTTTGTGTGTGTCAAAGAAAATATGATTTATCCAACGTGTTGTTCTCATGTTGCAGACCTGTTTGTCTCTATGACCCATTTTAATTCACTGAAGCTCTACCTTCTTTTTTCACTGCCTCTGAATCCTCGTTTGTCTCTGAGTGTATATCTCCCCCTGCTGTGCGTCTTCATTCTATCATTTAAATAACACGCGGCACCGCAGGGCACAAATGAGGACAGATGGAGACTGAAAAACTATCTGAGAGCAACGCAGGAGTCAGAGGAGGAAGACTGAGGGAAGCCGGAGCAGAACAAATACATGGAGGAAGGAGAGAACGACAGAGATGAGGAGTAATTGCATGAAAGAGTGGTGATGGAAATAAATCAGGGAGGGACAGAGAGAGAGAGAGAGAGAGAGAGCTGATTCAGGTATTAAAGTGGAGATAGAGATATTTATTTCATAAAGAGTTGTTTATTGCATCATAACCAACGACTCAAAAAACCACAGCACGTCTCCAAGACATCATTTCATCATAAATATATCTGAGTGGATGCAATGAAATGAAAGCTTGTTTTTAACGATTTTACACTCAAGTCAAAAATAGGAAATAAAAAAATGGTTGATGGTTAAAATTTAGAGTTATATATGTTAAATCATTTTGCTATCTTTATTTTATTTATTACGACGTTTGCAGAGCTTTTTATAAACAGTGCAGAGTGAAGTCAGGAAACTTTGTGTTCATCCAACCTGGTTTATCTGCAGTGAAGTTGTTATTCTGTGTAACCCTACGAAAAGCACAGAGCCGGGGATAAAATAAATATATAAAGTTTGCAATTAAGAGCAAATAACAGAAACTGAGAAGATAAGAGACGGAGACATTAAGAATAAAACAGAAAGAGATTAAACCAAACCTGCGAGAAGAATAGAGACGAGAACCTGCTGTAAATGAGGCAAATGGAGATAGAGATGAAATGAGGAGAGACAGACGAGGGGAGAGAAAATCAGCAGGTTTCTGACATCGCAGGCAGGAAGCCGGGCGAGTTTGAAATGCAAATTAACCCTAAATCTGTTTTCGTCTCTTCCTCGGTGGAATCGCAGCTTTCTGCTGTGCCAGCTTCCTCACCTGTCACTCCTCACCTAATTCACTCTCTCATTTCAGCCTCCGCTCTGCCTCTTATATCACCGCTTCTTCTCTCCTGCAGTATTCAGGTTGCCGAGTTGGGATTACACACATACAAAAAAAAAAAAAAAAAAGAAGCAGGTTTCTTTCTTGTGTCTCTTGTTGTGAAATAATTCTCTGCACTGAGTTTTAATGACTCAAAGAATCCTGGGATTTATCAGAAATCGGCAGCGTTTGTTTACCACTGCTGCTCCCGACACCGACGCTTTTTAACAGAAGCTGCATGAACTGCAAATAATAAATAAATGCATGACGTGAAAATCACCACAGACCAACTGACCTAAAGAGCTTCAGGCTCCCACTCCAACACACAAATCAGAATCGGAGACAGGTTTCTGTTTCTGCCTGTGATGTTCGTCTTTGATCTGCCAGTTTTAGTTTCACATTTTAATTTAGGGACAAAATCATTTTGTCTGACGTACGTACTTCCTGTCGTCATCACCTATGTGGGCGTCGTCTACCTATACTTGACTGTGATTGGGGTTTTTTTGGGGGGGGGGGGGTTAGTAGTCTTTCTGTTTGAATGGAGAAGATGAATAAAGTGCTGCATTTGGTTGCCATGGTAACATCATGATGGTGATTATCAGCACCATCAGGTGCAGTACTTCACGGTACTACATTACTCCGCAGTACTCCACAGTACTACAGTACTCCACAGTACTACAGTACTCCACACCAGTTTTAAATGCACCAAATGAACGTCCTTGTGGTTCAAACATTTCATCCTCGGGGGTGAAGACCGCAGCTGCTTCCTCTTCTATTTCTTCTTCTATTGTTTAATTCTGTCTCAACTTCCTGTGGTCGGTCAGAAAGTGTGAAATATTCACTGCAGTGTTTTTTTCACAGTGAAATGAGCCGCAGGTTCAGTTTGACCCTGACTGACACCACCTCAGACTCAGCAGCCCTCAGACGTCCCAACTTCCTGCTCCGTCCCTCTGCACCGCCACCCGCGTCTTTATTTCATTTTATTGTAACTTGCTGATTCTCACTTGCTTCTCTTTAAATCTCTCATGGTTGAAATGATGATCAACCCAGAAATTGAACCTCATAAAGACTGATTGAAGTTCAGTTCATGAGCCGTCAGAGAAATATCAACACTGTCATTGGAACAAAATCCATGTGCACGAATGATCCACAGACAAAAACATGTCTCAGTCTTATTCCTTTCTCTCCCTTACTGTTTTTTCCAAGTGCCGAACACAGTGTTCAATTTTACTTTTACACAAACTTCGTAAAATTTCTTCCCGAAACCCTCACTTCAGTTTTCTGCTTTTACACTCTTCATTTTTTTCTCCCTTATTCCCCCACATCTCCACTTCCTGTAGCCTAGTTCTCAACAGTCTGACTAAAAATATCATCGTGTTTTTATGACTCAAAAAACAGGGCAATAATCTCCAGCAGGCGACGGAATATGAGACGTGCAGATTCTCCACTGGTGCACAGATATATTCCACCCCGCGTGTTTCTGTGAGTGACGATTTACGGCCTATTATGAAACTGGATGTTGGATGTTGGGACAAATAAAATCTAGAGTGACAGTTTGCTCCCAACAGTCGAAGGCCAGTTACAAATATCCTTTATTATTAGAAGGTATTAAGACAAAAAAATGAATTTCTTTCATTTGAGGAAGTTCTTATCACACAAATTTATGTTCAAGTGTTAATTTGCATGTGTGCAGCACATATATCAGCATCATTTCTACCTGTCGTCCATATTTATTGAGTCTATGAGTGATGTCATTAACTCCTTAATGTTTACAGACGTTATCAATCAAGTGAGAAGTGTCGTTTTCTCATTTAACAGACTCCTGTCAGAAGAAGTGGAGTCTCCCTCTGCTGGTTCGAGATAAAACAGGTTTCAGTCCGTTCTGCATTGGCTTCACTTTCTGAACATACATCCATCCGTCCATCTTACCCCTGCAGGACACAATGTGTTACTGCACCCCAATGTTATTAACATGTCCCGGACAAATAGAGTAGTAAAGTAAAGTATTTGTATTTTGCTCTGCCACCTCTGCCACAGTGGATCATTTCAAACTCTTCGTCTCATCTCTTCTGATTCCTCTTTCTAAATATCACCACTCTCATGTCGGTCTCCCCTCATCCTCCCCCGTTTGCTCTCTCGTAACCCTGCCTTGACACAATGAGGCCAGCGTATAAACTGTGGAGCCTCTGTCTCTTCTTCTCACTGTCCTTCTCTCCTTTTCTGTTTCTTCCTTTTTTTTATTTGTTGGCGGCGGTTCTTTTCTTTTTTCATTCTGTGGGCTTATTGTCACTGGCAGCCGACTAGAGGAGCTGAGAAAGGCCGAACAGCGGTTTCTGAATAGCTTTGTGAGAGGGTTTTCTTGAAAGCATCAGCCTGGGCCCTTATCTGCCTTAAACCACTGAACAACACTGGCACTTGTCGCTGCTGTCGTTCTCTCGGCGAACACACAACACGACCTGTCATCACTTCCTCGCTGCTCTCCCCCCCCCCTCTTTTCTTTCCCGTGTCTCCTCCCCTGCGCTTGTTCTTTTATCTCACTCCTCCTCATGTCCTGGAGGCTGTTTCCTCTCACAACCTGCGACACTTATTCCAGACTTTACCCCTCTCTGCTCGTAACGCTCGTTTCCTTGATGCTCCTTTTCTTCTCTACTCGTTCTTTCTGATGACCCCACTGCTGATTAATTTTCTATATCACACACACGTGTCTTTGTCTCGTTGGGGCTTTTCTTTGTGTTGTTGTTTCTCATTTCACTTCAGTTGTTTTGTTCTTTTTCAGAACTAGGAATAGAAGGCAGCTACAGACAGACAGTATAATGAGAGTAAATCAATTAAATAAGAATAAAACATTCACTTTCATTGTTGAAAGGATGTAGATGAAATTAACTCTGACTCTTTCAACTGACTGAACTATTAGATTTGCTCTGCATGGGCACAAATTGAAAATAATAGATTTTGTCTATTGCTTTGAGTTGTTTATACAAAAGATGATGTCGAGCAGTAACAGCCCCCGTGTGTATTTGTATGTTCCTGTATTTAACAGATGGGACGATGACCCCATTCTCCTTCCACCTACGAGGCTATTAGCACTATGATGCTAAACAAATCAGACATGTGAGATTCACAGGTCGGACACCAGCTGAACACAAACAGCCGGACTGTGTTTGTTGTAGACCACTGTGAGTTACCACTGAACTCCACAAAAAAAGTTTTGCCAGCCTGACTCTGGTTTGAAGTCTGAAGATGAAACTGTTTAAAATCAGAGCTGAACACTTTCTGCCTCCTGGATGTTCATTAATAATAAAATGTTCTTTTTCACTTTTTTTAAAGGTCAGCCGAGAATAAAGCGTAAATCGGGACTTTTACTTCAAATCTGCGTGCGTGGTTTTTAAATCATGTTCGATTTGTAGTTTTAATCTGTGTGCACATTCTTGTATTTGTTCGTAATCCACGCCCATGGCTTTGTAAACTGAGCACAGATTTGCAAACAACTCCAGAGAGCAATGAACGAAGCATTTTAATCCAATTTATCCAGATTTAAGGGTAAAGTTGTGATGTTATATTGCGTCGGACGTTTTACAGCTTCTATTGTTTAACGTTGTATTTATCGTTCTTTGTTCTCTGGTGAAAGAAGTTGCTTTCTGTAAACACACTTTATGAGTCTGTGGGCATGGATTATAAATTTGTAAAAGCGAGAATAAAGATTTGGACACTCTCCACAGTTCCCACAGTCACACATCATAGAGCAGGCGAATAAACCGTGTGCAGAGATTTGCAAAGTGAAAGTGCTTATTTAAATATGGCTCGTTATGTTTCCTCCGCTGACCCAACATAAGCACAAAACCCCACAGGGATTTACAGGCGGAGTTTGAAGAGTCAAAGAAAGTTTAAATCTGACAGGAGAGTTTTACTCTTTTAATAATCCATGTTTTCCAGATTGTGGGATTCACTGATTTTTTGGTTCGTCTGTGATTTACAGTCCCAAAACTGATTATCACTGCAGACATCTCATCTCCTCTCTTTACTTGTTTTCAGACCTGTGTGCGTGCAAAACAATGCACGGACAGATTTTCACCAAACTCAGTGGGAATGCTACACAGAGGATTTAACTTTTGGAGCCAAATGTCAAAGGTCAACAAAAATATGGGGCGTAAACCAAATATTCCAAGATCCACAAATCAGAGAGAATCTAAAGCTTCTGTTAATGAAATGATCCCTCATCATACAATCAGTCAGAAAACGACGTGTCTCTGCATCTTAATGGACGATAGATGAGACCTGAACGTCATCACGTCATCACGTCATCACGACACAGTCAGAAAATGACGTAATATCCCTGCGATGACTTCATCTTTTACAACCAGTTAGATCAGAGACAAAACCGTCAGCTAATTCAATCATCAATTATCATATCATATAAATCTAAACCAGCAACTCTTTGTTATGTTCTCAGGTCAAGGCCCCTCACACTTCCTGCAATTTTGCTTTCCTTTTCATAATAAAAGCCCTCGATGTACTGGCAGACGCTGTGTACAAACCTTTAAGAGTCACTTACATTCACTCAGGACCGTTTAAAATATCAGACACTGATAAAAAATAGCTTACATATAAATACAGTCCCAAGTGGGACAGTCAAGGTTTGAGACGCTCCTTAAATGCTTTTATTTTTTCTGACTCATCCATTCACATCTCCGTCTGTCCTCACCTTCCATCTTTATTCAGTCCATCTTTATTGCCTTTATACATTCTTTAAATCCATTTATTAACAACCACCTTTTTATGAGCATATTACATTGGTTTGAATTTAAAAAAGGTAAGGGAACACTTTTACTATCCAGTCTATGAACTCTGTTCCTGTCATCTTTGTCCTCTCTGTCTTTTCTCTCAGAACCTGTCTCTGTCTTTCTTTCATTCTCTGTTGACACACTGTCTCTTTCTTCTTTATCTTGTTGACTCTAATCATTTCATCTTATTCCCTCTTCTCTCTTTTAATTCTGCATGTTTCTCATCTTCTCGCTTCTCCTCTTCCAGTCTCGCTTTGCTTTTCCATCGTCCCCTCTGTCTCCTCACATTTTCCCGACTCTGTTTTTGCCTCAGTCTATCAGTCTCGCCCTCCTCCCCTCATCTCTGTATCCCACTCTCTTCTTTCCCCCTCTCTCTCTCTGCTGGAGGTATAAATAGGACTCCTAATAAAGTGCTAATTAATCTCTGGTGACAAAATCAAAGAAAGCACATCTGCATTGCTGAGAGGAGCAACAGAGGGAGAGAGGGAGGAAAGGAAAAGAGTTAGACAGGAAGAGAGGGGGAACATGGGGGAAGGATAGAGGGAGAGAAAAACGTAGAGGAGTCGACGTGAGGAAAGATTGTGAAGACAGCAAGTCAGAAACAGATTTAGGCAAAACACTTATATTTGAAGAAATTTTGGCTGTGGCATCAAACATTTTCTGTCCTCAAACAAATGATGAATGTTCGTGTATATTATATAAAATAAGAGATAATATAGTTATAGTCAGCAGGATGTAATTATATAAAAAGACATAATGAGCAAACATGCATGAAACAATTCTTAAATGTCTGTAGCTCCCTCACAGAGCAGCTCTGTATCTGTGCCGCAGACTTTGAAAAGGTTTCATAAGGTCAAGATGTCGTAAAAAAAAAAAACTCGAGAACAAGCTTCAACTTCAACTTGAAGGAAGCGGCTGACTTTCAAAGACTGGAGAAACTTTTCAAAAGCAATGGACGGACTTTTAGGAAAAGAGTCACCCTCTTCCACCTCCACTGACCTGTTTCCTGAGGAAAACATGCAACAGCAACAGTCTCCATGTTAAATGTGAAGCTGCAGCAGAGGGAAATATTTTGGCTTTTGCATTTTAAGCAGCTTAATGCAGAATTTAATTGTATCGGGAATCTCACCGCAGGCTCAGTTTCCTCATGTGGGAATAAATTATAACTTATTGACAGTAATGACAGTTTGCCAGTTTGAATTACAGACAACATGTAAGTTAAGATAGTCGAGTGTTTTATTTGTTACGGGTTTATATACGGCTCATGTCACCGTGATTCAGCTTAAAAAAAATGATTCTACTTGTGGATTAAAACTCGACATTAATACTGGAGTCCACATTTTGGTGTTCTCTGAAGAGAATTAAAAAACTATTTCATCGATCTTCTTTATTCTTATACATATATTAGATATATAAAATGACTAAATCCTTATTTCTGATCCTCAGATATTGCTGAATAAATCTATATATTCAACTTTATCTACCACAGCCTACAACTACAGCCAGTGTATTTTTATCCTAAACATGACGTTGAGGACTTTGATAAATTAGTGTTGAGAGATAAAAAGTCTGAGAAACGTCCCAGAGGATCCAGCAGATAACATTAAAATGGCAAAAAGCCAGGCGGCTCAGCAGCGAGAGGTTCCCGGTGGACGTGAAGCTAATCTGCAGAATAACCATCAGCAGCCTGGACAGAAGAGACGGCGTTTTCAAAGCCATCGTGGGTTCGATATTCCCTGAAGTTCAGTGTGTATAATGGGTTTGATGTGACTTCACAGGCAAACCTGCAGGTCTTGGAGTTATTAAGCTTCAGAGAGACTTTGACACGGTGGATAAAAAAAAATCACAGGCAACCTGTAGCGCCCGCAGCTCTACAAAGCAGCGCTGCAGCTGATCACAGAGCGTATGGGACTGATACTGTACGAGCTCTTATTCAACTACAGGGAGCTGACTTTACCTGGGACTGAAGAAAGGAATCGGTTTTAACGGTGGAGTGACGAAAATAAGAAAAGCTGCAAGAACATTTTGAGATAGAACGGTTCACCTGAGCAGCCGAGCCTCTGTCAGGCCTCTAACCCTGACCTGACCTTCTTATAGGAAGAGAGGAGCGAAGGATAAGAGGAAAGGATAAGTCATGGATGGATTTCTATACCTCCACCAAGGCTGTTAAGTTATCCTCCCTGTTTGTCTGTTTCTTTGTCAGCAGCAACAAAGAAAAAGAAATTGCTGGATGGATTTCTACAAAACTTGTTGAAGGAGGTCAAACCTCAATCACATGTTGCAGCGGAAATATTGTTGTGACTTGTTTTGACGGCGTGAATTTCAGTTTTCCTGAAACGCTCGACACAGGAAGTCAGTGACATTATACATTTGCTACTGGATCAAAATAAGATATTCTGCAGGATTTAAACAATTTTTTCGTGGTGATCTTTGCAGGATTACACCCATTTGTTTTTAGACTTCACACTTCCCCTTCAAAATAAAGGTGTGTGCCCAAGTGGTTGGGCTGAGGAGTGAATTGGGACAGGGCCAAAGTCTTTAACAGTCACAGTTCTTATTTTTGTGAATCATTAACCCCGCTGCTAGTGGATCACCTCTGTACCTCCAGCAGGGCCCAGGAGATTTTCTACTTTGACTCTTTGCAGTTACGGTTGTGACGCTTTGACCTTTTTATATAATGTCAATGATCTTTGGTGCTTAAGTGCGTTCTCCTCTCTTGATGTGGAAGCATCGTCTAAATGTCACCGACGTGAGTCACACATCCTATACGGGATTAAGTGTTAAACTCCCAGAGAATAATGTATGAACGTGTGTGTGTGTGTGTGTGTGTGTGTCCCACTACAGATGCTCTTGATTCTAGTTAGATACCTCATCTTATAGAGCAGTAACACAGATACGAACACCTCTCTCTGCCTCTGAGTATCCACACTGATGGAATTATGACATTAAGCCCAGTGCAGGCTGCAGTGTTCCCTGACAGACCGATAGGGGGCGTTTTGTCCCCATTTGCCTCTTTTCTTCTCCCTCACTGCGTCTCCAGGCTTAACTTCAAAGCAACAGATCCCAAATTCATAAATAAATCAGCAGAAGATGGAGAGAGGGAGGGAGGGAGAGAGAGAGAGAAACCGCACATCTCTCTCTCTCCTGTGAAAACAGGCAGAGGAGCGTCACATGCGCACAGGAACAAGGTTTCATAACGAGCACAGGAGCAGAAAATCCGCAATAAGACAGAATATATGTGAGAAATATTCAAAAGAAACAACAAAACCACATCTTTAGATTCATGTTTGAGCAGAAATCATCTCCCAAAGCCTCAACACAGCTCCTCAAGAAGAAGGGAGGATGGTTACAGCTCTGGAAAAAAAAAACAAGAGGTCACTCCACATCTGTCTCTGCATCTGGATCTGCTGTCACCCAAGAACATAAACGTTCATTATATGTTGACACAAACCTTTGAATTGTAAAACCAGAGGAACTGATCCTCTTGAAGTTGTTTTATATTTTTTTTCCCAGAGCTGTTTATCAAAGATGAAGCACAAGTCAAGAACTTTGACAGTGAGAGATGCGTCAGAACTGTTCAATCACTGCATGAAGTCATGTTTACAGAGAACATGGGGACATCATATGAGATATTATCCAGTAGCAGGCACCTGATAGAAAAGTTAAAGATGTCTCGTCACATTTAAAGCACATAAAGAAACACAAAGCACTGAGTTATTATCATAAACACAAGATGAATAACTAAGATAGACCATCAATAAGTAAAATCACTTGATCAGCTGTTCAATGAGACGCCAACACTTCAGTCATGAGCTTATAGAAATATCATGACTCTATAGACGCAATTAATCGGTATAAGCGACTTTTCTGTGTGTGGAGGAAGAGGAGGATGAGGAGGAGGAGGAGGAGGAGGCGGCTGCACGATCAACGCTCCTGAGTCTCCAGTGTGATGACGAACAAAACATCCAACACAGGAAAGTGATGGACACGCGTCCGACGAGGGAACTCAGCGCTGGACCGAAGGAGACACAGTCGCCTCCACGAGACATGAACGAGCCGGAGATCGATGACAGCGCACAGGGGAGAGGAGCCGGGCGCGCGCGAAAATAGAAGTAGAACAAACAAGGAAAAGAAAGATGAGAAGATTTTGTTGTTGTTGTTTTTTACCTTTTTGCAGAAGCCTTCTTTTCAAAATCGCCTGAAGAAAAAGCATTTTACCCCAAACAGGCTCCAGACTGGGGAACTCTCTCCTCATGGAAGCTCGGAGGAGGAAGAGGGAGGAAGAACTTCTCTCTGCATGTGCCTCCCTCTCTCTCTCTCTCTCTCTCTCTCTCTCTCTCTTCTCTCTCTCTCTCATACTCAAAGGGACCCCCCCCCCCCCCCGCTGACACTACATTTACTGCATATGATGTCTGCGTGGGTGTGTGTATTTGTGTGTGTGTCTTTTCAAACTCAAGATTAAAACACCTCTATAATCAACTTTAATCACATCTTGCCCTCAGCCTGCTGTTTTTCCGATATCACTTCTGTTCTGACAGAGCTGATATCCGTGTTTTCACATGTTCTCCTCCTCCTTTTCTTTATGCACTAATTTAATTACAGCATTCTCTTTCCCTCTATTCCCCTCTCCTCCTCTCCTCCTCTCACTTTCTCTCCTGATTATGCAAAAATTGTAGCTCAAAGCCTTCGGGACTTTTGATGCCCTAGTTTTTTTTTTTTTTTTCAGTCTTCTGTGTCTAGTGAGCTTGTGTGTGTGTAGCAGGTCTCTCTCGATCTGTGTGTGTGTGTGTGTGTGTGTGTGTGTGTGTAGCCAAAAGATGAAAGCTTCCGACACTGAATCCTTCCACATCATGACTTATTCCTCAGCTCCCCTGTCGGGTCGGTGATCACAAGGTGACCAGTGTCATTTGAAGTGACATAAAACCCAAATATCTCTCTCTCTCCCTCCACACACAAACATGCCTCCATCCATCCATCCTGCAGACCCAATCTTTCTTGAGGAAGGCTGGGCACTGCAGGCCAAATAGCGAAATTAGCAACTTTAATTCAAACTGAAAGAAATGAACCAAGTGTGTTTTTATTCCTAATCTTTAAAATCGTCAAGTGCGTGCTCTTTCAGTTTGACAGCAGGGATAATTAACCTCACATTAATAATAATTCCCGTATATTTTGAAATGTTTTCACTGAAAATCCTGCACGTGCTCTCCAATAGTCCCTGTGTGTGCTCCGATATGCCATATGCCTCAAACTGTACGCTTGCACTCAGATATTCTGTCGCTCTGACAGATTTCTAACCCTCCAGCCTCAGTCCTCACACTCATGCTGCTTCTGTGCATGTGTGAAACGTCTGCTCTCAGACTTCTCCTCTGCTGTTGCTAGAAACAGTGTTTTCATATCGTAAAAAAAACCCCCAAAACACCTAATCGCTGTCACCTTGATTTAGCTGCTCTACGTTGACCAGAGCTCTGCTGGACTCAGCGTATTGGATTTGAAGCAAAACAATATCTATGAGGTCAAAGTGCTGACTCAGATGAAAGTAAATGTAAACTCGCCAATTAATAAAGCGGTTGAACATTGAATTGTTGCATTAGTGTACAGAAGGTGAGGCTGTGAATGCAACTTGTAAATAGAAGGAACCATCTGAAATCGAGCCGAACGTTAGCACATGGCTACATACTGAACTTCAGCACCATGGACAGCGGCTCTGTTGTTGCTCTACAATCAGAATCCATTGATTCATTTTCTTCTCAATCAACGTTCAGACAATCACCGAGCACGAGGTTGAACCCTGGACAGGTTTCCAGTTCATCGCATGATGAACACACAGACGGAGACTAAACCCCAACGACTCAGAACCTGCTGCTGAGTCCACAAGGGCTTAAAACTGTGACTCTGCAAATTCAGCAACTGCTTAAAAGCTCTGGGTTCAACTTTGGAACTCAAACTTCAGAGGAGCCTCTTTTTTTTTTTTTTTAAAAGATTGCAGCTTTGTCGATTTTTTTGGCGACGTCTTCATGCAGAAGAACAAGTGAACCTGAAGACGTAGATCTTCAGACAACTGGAACAATTATCAAACACATAGATGATAGATGATTTAAAAAAGCTTCTTCTTTACATAGATGTAGTGGCTTCAGTTCTGAGTTTGGGGCCACAGCTCAACCTGGAGACAAACTCTCAACCTGCTTAAAGGAAACACCCACAGAATCCAGGCAGCTTCCAGGCAGACGAGACCGTAAAGCTGAGCATCGCCATAAACAAGCCTGCTTCTGTCAACATCGCCCGGGTAACATGAAGGTTAAAATAAAAACTGTAGTCGCCAGGCTGCCTGTCACATGTGGAGGCGAAGCGGCGCTCGGCTACAGAGACTGTCACAGAGGTAAGTTTCACAAGTTTCTGTCCCGGTGAAGAAATAATTCATGTCTTCATGTGTCAGCGGTGAAACATCAGAGGTGAAGGGAACACAGATGCCACCGCCGAGTGTTTTGATGAGATATTCACTGTTGCGCAGCAGTGACATGTTTGAAAGTGATGGATTGTGCAATGAATAAACATAAGACGTGTTAATGTTTGGCTGCGGAATTGCAACAGCTTATAACAGTATAGAGCCGATATGCTTTTTGAAGGAGCTAAACAATGGATCGAGGTGATGAATTCTCTTTCTGCCAAAGTGATGTATTGCATTTAAAATCACGTCTACAGTGATAAGTTGTTTTACATTTCTATGAGCAAAGCTTGGTGGTGAAAATCAATAGATGGTAATGGGATGTGAGTTACAAAGCCCAGAAGAAAAGAACCAGGCGGTGAACAGAACAGCTTGACGGTGTGGAGGGGAGAGTCAGGTTGTGGAGGCCAGTGAATATTAAAAACCCCTTAAACGAAACATATGTTCTACACATGTTCAGGTTGATCATTTTAATTTGGGTTATTACTTGAAAATGTTTACACGCGCTAATGTTAAGAAAAGACATCGCTGTCCTCAGACAGTCCGTCGCTGCAGCTCCACTCTTCAGCCTCTGTCTGAAACACCTGGTTACAGCTCCTGTCTCTCTAAGACCCCCCCCCCCCCCCTCCAGTCGCCTTCTCGCTTTACCTGACTTTGTTAAGGGATGAGACAGACTAGCAGCTATATGCAGTATATCGACTGTAAATTACAGATTCTCATAAAAAATTTTGGACAGAAAATCACAAAACCTGGAGGAAGGACGTGGAATGGGTCAGGGAAGATTATATTTTGATGTGGATCCAGGTCAGGAGGCGGATGCAGGTTGATTTAATTTCACCTTCGTTAACATGTCGAGATGAAGTGTTCGAGTTACGCTCCCCGAGCCGGTTTCTTCTTCTTTTGTAGAACTTTTACATTCACAAAGACCCGATATGACAAACACTAGAGGAACAACCCTCCTGTTTGTTGTTTTTTTATTTTTGAGTTTGGCCTGAATAACAGAAATATCTCACTATTTTACGTCGTGCTGTTAAAAATTCAAATCTCTTCCCTCGTATCATAATTGAATCCAAAGCAACAGACACACAAAGTGCGGAGCAGCTAAAACAGGAGAGATACAGAAAAGATAAAACAAAGAGAAGAAGAGAAAAATAACTTGAAACCAACACAAAGTAAAATAAGATATAAGTCAAAGTCTCTGTTTTAAAGAGTTTTCAGACAGCTTTTAAATTAACAGCTAATTTAAAACTGAACTTTAAGGATCTCTGACTTAATAAAACCACAATAAGCTTCACTGAGTTGTTGCAGAGATCTTGCACAGGGTTGCATTAGACCCTATGGATGCTCATGTTGTTGTAGTGAGAGCATAGTTTTGACTGACAAATAAAAATGAGAAAATATATTCATCATTTTCTCATGATGCAATTTCTCAACTTTGCAGTCTCCTCAGCTTAACGTTTGATTTTTTTTTGATTTTTACAATTCCACTTTCCTTATTCCTCTTCAATGGACGCCAATGGGTTTCCACTGAAAACGTGAACAAGCAGCTTCTGCCACCAAGAGAAATGTCAAAAAAAAAAGTTTTCTCCGTCTGAGGAAAAAGGCCTTTTCATATTCTTTGTGTAAACAGTGAAACATCTGAAGTGAGCGGTCCTCGGAGAGAGAGAGAGAGGATGAGGAAGTCTGCTGGCTCCGACTCCTGCTGCGTTATTTTCTTCTCTCATCTGCTGGAGGAGTGCGTGACCTCAAACATTACGGAGTTTTTTTCTCTGACATTGTGTCGGACATGTGGTTTAAAGAAACGAGGCAGTAAAAAATACGAAATGAGGTTTGTTTAAATAAAGATTGTGTTGTGATGCGGCACAAATAAACTGGTCTGTGACAGATTCTGGGATTTTCTTCTGCTTGACAGTTGAGGCGAGATTTAAAGAGCGAGAGCGGGAGGATTATTGTGACTTGATTTCAGAATTCATAATTTAGCGGATTCATTATGTAAACCCGTGTCCTCAAAGCATCTTTTAACAAGAGATGGGAGCCGAGGATAAACCGCAGCCGAGGGGAGGAAACATAATAATGTATCAGGGATCCTTGGACTCTAACAAGGACTATTCTGGAGTTCCCATGTGGCTGCAGTGAAATCTAAACCTCGCATGAAGCTTTTCGCTGTGTTTCCAGACCCTGAGGATCCCTGGACATCGGTTGTGTTTCCTCAGAAGGGGCCTGAGGGTGTAACTCTCAGAACATCATTGAGTAAACACAAACACACACAATATGCAAGTTAATGATTAACCAGAGAAAAACTTGTGAAATGTTAAATAAAGTGAAAACTAAAACCTGGATCTGCCCCCTGATCTGGATCAGCACCAGAATTGAAAAACTTCTTCTCGGACCTGCAGCACATCCTTCCCCCAAGTTTTGTGGAAATCCGTTCATAGATTTCAAGCAACAAATCACAACAACAGACGTGAGGATTCTGTTCAGTGTCACGTGTAAACCTGTTTAATCTGTCCAATCATCTTTTAAACCATCAGATTAAGTTTTCACTGTGGCGCCCGAATCTCTTTAAACTGCTTTCGCTCCGGCCAGGATGCATTAAAGGCTCGTTTACGCTCAACGTTAGAAACAGAAACTGATGAGTACTTCTGTCCGTACATACAGAGCAGTACCACTGTGAATCATAGGGGGGCAGTGTCCCCGTTAGCTAAAGTTACACAGCCATAACACACAAGGAAGACATTTGAACAATAGTGGAAGTTTTTGAGGAGAAAGTTGATAAGAAACTACAGGCGTCGAAATGAAAGTACTTTGTGTCTTTAACTTCCTCCATCGTCACTGTATTTATTCTTCACATTCAACTCTGTGCCGCCATCTAGTGGATGAATTGATTCACAACGATGCCAACGTTAGGGTCACATTGAAGATCGTGGGCAGGGACGCTAACAACGTTAGATATCTAACGTAGTGTCATTCTTCATTTAAAAGCTTTGGATTTTTCAAACTCTAACATGGAAAATAAACTAATATCGTCTCCTTCATTTCTACCGTGGTGACAAGAGAAGTCAAGAAGGATTAAAAACATAAATATATATTTGACACGGCTCAAACTCATTTTCGATGAAGCTGCCACATCAGTCGTGAGTTTAAACAAGGCCTCATGTTTATTTCATGTGTGTTTGCCTCAAGGTGTCTCACACCAGGACAATGTGGACAAAGGTTCAGACTCTCAGGGACATCACTCACTACTCATTCATGTAAACACACGTTATCTCAAACACGTGTGAACCACAGAGTGACGAGGTTTTTCTATTCAGGCTTGTCCCCCTCAGATTTATGACGCATTAATCCTTTGGCCTCCATGATCTCAGTGGACTTGCGCGCTGACGCCTTTTTACATTTTGATGTTGAATGAGCGCTCCTCGAGATGCGCGGAGCCTCCGGATGAGTCACGACATGATTCAGGAGAAGCGAGCACGGTCGAACCCATGAGGACCTCCTCCACAATTTCCCCGTCCACATTCATACTGCACAATTTGCTCTTTTATCACCGCCCTCCCCCCGTCCTCCTCCTCTCACCACCTTTGTTAAGCCGACGATAAACTCAGATCGAACGCACCCACAGCTGGCGATCGCTTCTTCTCTCCGGGTCAGGTCGGGGTGATTAACTCCGCCCCACCTGGCGTGTCAGGTTGATTAAATCGAATCGCAGACCCAACGGGAGCAGACGGGAGCCGGCTCCTGACAGCTTCCTGCTGCTCAGTCAGTCGGGAGTTTAATTCTATTGGACAATCAAGAAGTGCAGGTGTAATCTAATAGGACGGGTCGGGCTGGAGTCATTATGTGATGTGGCAGCGTCGCGTTAACAACACCGGTGCAGCTCGGTGTTTGTGAAAGTCTGTTGCGGGACTCTGCTTCTCTGCTGAGTCCCGACTCTGAATTCTGTATTTTCTTTGCTTTGTGATCGGATCTGATCACCAGGTCACATTTTAATAACCCTGGGCCACAAACCACTATACCACCGTGCCCCTGCAAGTTAAACTATAGACGTTGAATGACTCTTTAAAACTGCCGATAGGTGAACTTCTCTTATGGATTCTCTACTTTCTGTGCATAGTTAAGTTTACGGTTGAAGTGTGGTTAGTACGAGATGAGTTAAATACTTTGTTAAAGTTAATTACCTGTTTTTTTTCCCCGCTGTCCTTAACGAGGGGATGAAGGGTGTTTTTCAAACTGTTTATTGGTTCCTCAGAGAATAATTGATGGATTCATTGTGTGCAATTTGGTGCAGATCCAAATAGAAATATGGAACGGTGAGCAGCTTCATCTCCACATCTTAACTTTCCCTTGTAACTGGTGCATGTTATGAAGTTTGTTGCATTGTAAACACATGATGTTAAAATATCCCACAGCATCAAATTGACACCTTAGTTTTGATTGTGTATTATAGTCACTGTTTTATATGTTAGAATATTCTAAAAGACACTGGTGGTACTACAACAAAAAATAATACACAGTACACACTATCTGTAGTCTCTTGTCCTATTCTCTGAGTACTAACATCAGCTGCTCGGTATCAAACCCACGGTCAGGTTGAATTTATCTTGGAAAACTCTTCACATGTATTTATTTGCAGAAACACAGTTCACGATGAACGACTCAGTGTTTCGTTTATTTTGAGATCTGGGGACGTTCCTGCAGTGACTTCATGTAAACCTGCTCCGACTCCCACTGAGCCAACATGTAAATGTTTCCTGTCGTAGTAAACATCACATGTTCGGACTGAGGAAGGTTCCTCCTTTAAAAATGGACCAAATGATCAACAATAAATGTGGATTATTTGTATTTTAGACAAACTGAAGTTGTGTTTGTCGTCTGAAGGAGAACGATCTGAAGCAGCCTGAAACGTCCAGGGTTTAAATAAGCGATGTCCTAAGCTCGTGGCTTTCCTCCGACTGCCACTGTGAAGAATGGATTAAAGATGTGCTGACTTAAAGGTGTGACGCTGCAGACGAGATGATCACTGTGGCTGCAGTTATACTTGAGTGGATCAAATCTTCTCGCGGAGCCTTGACAAGGACGCATGAATAATTTGAATAATTTTACTTGAGCTCAGATTTGAAGTTCAGGTCGTTTCGTGTTCTGCTTCTTTTTTTCTTCTGCAGAAATATACTGTTCATAAAATACACATTTGAATGTAACGTCTTGGACCCGGTCAAGTGTTTTAAATGGTCTGATATAAACTTTAAAAACCTCAGAAACACACGAGCATGAAACTAAAGCAGATGTTTAATGTTCTGTCTCTTCTTGTTTTTCTTCCCCTTGTGTCTCTTTAACATTTCCACTTTCTTGTTCTATCTGTGTGTAGTTAAGTTTTCTTTTTCCTGATGCACAGCAGCACAGCCCTGTTTGTCCACACGCACACACACACACACACACATATGTGCATGCATGCTGCAAAAGTTCTGCCACAGCTAATAAGGATCCCATAGATGCACACACACACACACACACACACACACACACAGATTTGCATGCGGAGAAATAATGAATTCCTTGTGAGTTCTGCTCGACTTAATTAGGATCATGGAGACACACACACACACACACACACACACACACACACACACACACACACACTAACACAATGGTTATGACGCAGTTAATGAAGCATGCTGGTCAAGATACATGGGGCTCATTATTCTGTGGTTTTATTTTTTTTGTACATGTACGGGGACTCCAACAATCTAGTAGGATTTATTTTTAATACTGAAAAACTGCCTCAGCTCAGATGAACCATCAGCAGCTCACCGAGCCTCTGGGGCTGAATGGAGGCCTCCAGTCGTGTTCCTGCATTAAACAGTCAGGGTTAAGAAAATCAGAGGCTCTCAGCGGGGGGGAATATTTCAAAACCTTTAAAGATAACTCTGCTTTTCAGTCACTGTTACATTTTAAAGTGCAGGACGTGAAGACAACTTTCGATTTACTGCAGAGACACATGTCCTGATCCTTGGGGAGTGTTGTCTTCCTTCTACCAAACACAACCTGGACCAGACTGACCATTAAATGCACAAACTGACTGGCGAGGCTGCACCAAGCTCCTGGTGAAATATATATACGACTACGGTCATTCGAACGCTGCCATCTTGTGCCAATGACGTAATCTGGAGTGTGCACAGCAGTGATCGGGGGATTCAGACATTTCATAACATTCAGAAAAACACTTAAACATCCAAAACGAACTCAAACGACGGAAACCATCTTTGAGGAATCTTTACTTGACATTTACTTTTACTGCGTATTAGTTCAGTCCACGTAATATCAACTAACATGGAGGAGGCAGGATTAATGACCCATACAGCAGCCAGCCACTAGGGGGCAATCGAGAAACGTTGGCTGTCCTACCATCCGTGTTTGTAAACAATCTGTTGCCATGACGAGCTCGAGGACCACTGACCATAACGAGCCACACTGCAAATGATGAATGATCTAGAATCTCAGGGAGGCACAACTTTCTTAGAAAGAGAAAAGGTAGTTGTCTTTATTCTCTCCTGCTGTTTTCTGTCGTAACTGTCGTACTTACTGAAAAGAGGTGGGGGGGGGGGGGGGGGGTGTCGCTGTGTTTGATCAGTGGGAGCAGAGACTCACACGAGAGGCTGAGCGATGAACCAGCTGAGAGAAAAAAACAAAGGCTGGTGGAGGTTCCTGTTGTTTTCTCTCAGTTCGTTGGCTTTTATCTCTGCGTGTCTCTGCTGCACTGAGCAAAGACATCGAACCAGACACTTACACTTTAATAATTATGAGACAGGGACAGAAAGAAGCTGGTGCCAAACGAGACAGAGCTCCAGTGTTGAAGATGAGGTCGACCACATCTCCGTGAAACTGAACGATTCCTGAGAAACATCTTATCCATTAAAAGTCAACGTTAAAGAATTAAAAAGTGTTTATGTCGGATGACTCGGTGAAGTCATCCGACTGCACGGACGCGATGAACACAGACCAGCAGAAAGACTCATGTTGAACTGGAGTCGAAGTAATTCAGGAGAAGCTGGAAAAACCTGATAACCTGCAAATATCTGCTAATTTCAAATAAAGTTAAATAACGATCCTTCAGTTTGGGAGCACACTGATTGATTTACTTGTTGTTAAGAGGTTTGTGTTGTGTTGCACTCAAACAGCCCCTCGTTACTTTTCGTTATTGATCTGCTGAACTCCCGCTCCACGAGATGTTGCTGTCATCTCGTTGTCAACCCTCTCGAATACAGAAAATAAAAAAATCTAAAGGCTTAAATTGGGAAGTTTGTGGAAAACTATTTACAGCGGTGGAACCGCTGCAAAAAGAGATGAAACCATATATCTTTCATTTCTTTGTCACAGCATTTTATCTCATATTAAAAATCTTTATAACCCCGATGACCCGCCCTCACTTTTTCATTACGACTCCGTGCAAAGTTACATTCCGGCCATTTATCTAACGCTACAACTCGAGCGAGGTCTGTGGCCTGAAACAAGTGTTAACAGCCTCGTCAGTAATCAGCAGCGATGGGAGGAGAAGGTGAACGCACGGCTGAGCTCAGACGGGGGACACGTCCTTTCATTAAGCTAATGTGGTGTGAGAGCATTCACCTCCGAGACTCAGCAATGAACTGAAGTTAAAACAGTTTGTGTCCTCGGGGTCGGATTTGCCTTCTACCGATACAGCGTCAACTAGTTATGCAACAATAATAATATGAATACATTTATATACTAACTGTATATATATATATATATATATATATATATATATCTTATATTCAGTTATAAGAAACAAATACAGAGGAATAAATGAAACAAATCTAATAAATGATCAGTCAAACATTCATCCACTAAAAGGTTCTATTTCTTTACAGGGGGAAAAATCCACTTGATGAAACACTGTTGAAGTTAAAAGTAGTTGATGTTTTCTTAACTGGAAACTCAGAGTTCAAATAAACTTGTTTAAGGAAGTTTTCTTGAAGGAAGTTCATTGTTTTAACTCAGAACCTCAAGTTTAAACAACAAGTGATAGTGAAATCAAAGTTAAATGATTTAAGTGACTCAAAGAATTTCTTCCACTAATGTTTTACTCACGCTTTCTTTTATTTTGTAATTTAAAATCATTTGTTGTTCGTTAAATATTTAATTGACTGATTGTTGTGATTGAACAGATGAGTCCATGGCCCCACTGTTAATAACAACAATTTAAAAATACATTTTTACGATTTTTTCCTTTTCTATTAGAAGCAAAAGAATTTAAAAAAAGAAATGTTTTCCTTTTCCAGAAGCTTTCCTTATGTTTTGTGTCACTTGGACAGTCACATATTTCACACTCTATGATATTAAACTCCGATAACATAAATCCTTAGAGACTAATTTGGGATTTGATGGAGGCGATGCTCCACAAACAGAACTGTCAACACAAATCACACATAATGAGAATATAAATGAATTCTACTCTGGTTTCTATTAGTCACCGTTCATGTGTCATTTCCTCTGAGACACGTCGTCAATTTAAGATGATGTTTCCTGACAGTTCTCATAAAACCAAGACAAGTTACGATGTTTAAAGCCCATAAAACAATGTCAAGTGTTTTATTAATCCAAGATTAAAATCAGATCCGGCAAGTTGTTTCTGACGTTTGGAAGTTTCGAAGGTTCCGATGGATTCAGCAGTTGACAGACAAAGAATGAAATTATATTTAAGCATGACAGCACAAGCTATTAACTACTGTGAACAACCTTAATTAAATAATCATGTGTTCTGTGTCATTTTATAATGAGGGCGAATTATTAGTTACACCTGGAAACTCTATGTGGTGAAATTAGAATGAGTCATCTGTCGGGTCAGAGTTAATCCTGCAGGGAACTCTTTTTTTACGGCTCGTGTGAAATAGGGATTCTCTCTCAGTGAAGTGAATTTAAATTTGTCTGAAAGAAAATTCCTCGTTCGTCAACTCGCTGCAGTAAATGAGGACGTATTGAATCCTTTATCAAAAAGTTATTCAAAATACTTTTCGAGGTGAACTTGTGAGCCGTGTTGAGATTAATAGAACAGGTTCTCTTCTGCTCTGATGTTGAACTAATGTCGAGTTTATTATCTCTCATTTTTAAGTTCTCCACCTTAATGTGTTGTGATTTGGTGCTTTAAAATGATCTTTTATTTCTATTAACCTTGTTTGGATAAGCGCCATACAAAAAGTGATTATTATCATGTAGAATTATTATAATGTAATATTTGTACCCGACGTGACTTAGGCTCCAATGGATCAGGTAATATTATTACAGATTAAAGTTTTATTCGTGTTATGCAACAAACGACAATCGACAGGAGCTAAATACACAGAAATACAGACGTTGTGTTGCGTACGTATACAACACGAACTCAGCTACCCATGTGCGACTTTGCGCGCCCCCTGGTGGCGTCCTTGACTTATAGGTTCTGCTCACATTTATTTCGTCTTGAATGATTAAACAGGAATATGTTGATGTGCGTTTGAGAATAAATCAAATTAAAGAATATGTTGTTCTCCATCTTGCTAGTTGAGTCAAATAAGGGCAAAGAAAGAAAGTTGTGCTTCCTCTCAGTTCGATTGTTTGGCTGAGTAAAGATCTCGAGCCACTTTAGGAATAATGCGGGACGCCTGGCTGGATGAGGTCGTGTTCGCCAGTCTCTTCTCAGTAAAGATGTAAAGCTGCTTTGCGGAGTAAATTAGAACTCCTGAAATATCAAACAAGTCCTTTCAGAGCGTCTTAGTGCTGAATAAGTAAAGTGTCCGTATCCTCTGGAGTGTGTTTGAAGCTGTGAAGTCACGGCCTCAGCGAGCCTCCTCCCCCCCCCCCCCCGACACAAAGACGCAGGCTTACTGTGCGCTCGGCTCCGTTCATTCACAGCCTCTGCAAATGAACATCCTATATCCGCTCCCCCCGCCCCCCCCCCCCCGAAAATACATCATGCATCATTAAAGGGAGCGCATGAAACACTTTGTGAGTCTCTGTGAATCCACGCCTGCACTCTGCCGCTTCTCCTGACTCCACTTCCCCCGGATCGTTTGCAAAAAAGCTGCACTTCCATAATTACAGAATCAATATAATGACCCTTAATCACAATCACTGCGATCATAGAATTATTAGGATCATTATTAGACGGAACATTTTTCCACTCACAGAACGGTTGTGTAAGCACTTTATCCACAGATTGACAGGACACTAATTGTCGCTGCTTTTCTTTCTGCTCTTTTCACTTCTGCTTCTTTTAATGACTTTCTCATCCTGTCTAATAAAGAACCACATCTACGTCTCCTTTAATTATCTTCTCCTCTCTTCCTTCACCTCTTCTCTCCATCCTAATGATCATATTTCCCTGTTTCTCCTCCGTCGGGTTCGCAGAGCTCACCGTCCACTCTCTCTCTTTTATAACTTTACTTATTTTTTTGGGTAATTATTTTTCGTCATATCTATCTTTATACGTATCCATCCGTCTGTCCTCCCCCTCACGCTCTCATTCCTCATCCATCTCTCACCTTCCTTTTCCCGCTAATGAGCAAAATGTCATCTGTCTCTGCTCCAGATCTGTCAGAAATCTCCCCTGACAGAATCAAACATTCATCACACACACAGACACACACAGACACACACACACACACACACAGACACACACACAGGCTGTGCAGGCCCTCGTCTCTGAGGCTTCAGAGCAGAGTTTGATCATCTGATAAAAACCTACATGCAGCAGCGATCCCGTCTTCCGTGCTGACTTCCTGTCTGCGAATGTCTATGTACTTCCTGTCATGTATGTTCAGAGCAACATGTTACCGCTTAGCCCCTGGGACACGTTAAATGTTTCTGCTGGTGTTCAGACTAAAGACTAAAAGACTGTGATCATGCAAATAGATTTAATACTGCATGAGATGTGTATCTGCGAAATCTGAAATCACCAAGACGATAAAAAGTGTGACCTGAAGGAGAAAGATGCACAACTGGAGCGTTTTCATAAGAACCTTCAAACGAGGTAAAGACAAAGAGCGTCATGTTGTAGACAGCGAATCCTAATGGATGTACGTACGTTCAGACAATCTATCCTCTGTACTTTTACACTTTACTTGAGTATTTATCGTCCTGATGACTTTTTCTGCTCGTACATTTTGAAAACAGGCCCCTTACTTTTTCATTTTAATGTATTTGAGAGGAGTTCTGTGTTTTTGTATCACTGCCGTCCCAATATTAGGTCAGATTTCTACCTATATGGATAATAACAAAGAACAGATGATTCTTTGTTGTATATATATATATATATATATATATATATCAGCACACAACAGACAAAACAAGGCATAAAAGACGTATCAAGCAGAAACAACCGCCCGGAGGAAATGTGACACGCATATGTCAGAGACAAGACGAACATGGAACAAAGTGAAGAATCCACCAACATCGCTGATAATGTCGACAACACTGACAACGAAGCAGCAACACAACATTCCCATCCGTTGACTTATTTAAATTAAGATTACTTTCCTCTCAGTTTAGGTTCTGAGAACTGAGTCGAGCTTCTCTGAACTTTGAATAAACAGGTGAACATCTCTTTGTGCAGCTTCGGGTTCTGTGAACTGAGTCCCGCTGCAGCTCTTTACTTCAGGTTCTATGAACGGAGTCCCGCTGCAGCTCTTGTGGACTGAGTCCTGCAGCAGCTCTTTACTTCAGGTCCATCAGCATCACCACAGACCAAACAAACAGACCTTTCATGACACGATTACAACAGGAACTGACTATAGAGCTACGATTACAGAATAAATGTGTTTTACATTCATTCATTTACTTTACGACTGAAGTGACACTCCGCCAGAGATAAAAGAAATGGAGCTACAGTCTTTCACCTCATCACAGAACTGAAAAAAGATCCCTCCCATGTAATTGACTGGTCCTGTCTTGTCATCGTCGTAACACAAAGCAGCGACCACAGCGAGCAGAGGGTTTGCAGAGGAAATGGTTTTGCGATAATGTGTTTTCAACGGGATGTAAATTACTGAGCCTTTTGTTTTGTTGTCTTCGTCAGGATCAGAATCGTAAAAGCGTTTGAAAAACACACGATGCCCAAGTTGATCATTCACAATTCTCCTGCTCCCGACATCTCCACATCTGCTGGGCCACAGACGTGTGATTACATTCATAAGAAACCACATGTCGGCTGCAGCATTATAGAGAAGCTACTGCAGGTACTTTACATCTTTACAAGCTCGCGCACACTCCAGTAAACTATAAAATCGGCTGGTAACAATGGAAGCTGATGGGTTTCTCCTTCAGGACCAATCACAGGACGTTGAAACACATGTTTGAAGTAAAAGAGTGAAATTACTAAAAAAACAGTGCAGCAATATGGCTCAGTTTAAATATATAATACATGAATATATATAGTATGAGCAGTAGAATATACAATGAAATATGCAGTAATGCAACTACTATTACTTGTGAATAATAGAGTACTGTGGTAATGTCACTCAGTGGGGTTGTGTTTTAAGTGTTTTAAAATGAATCATCTCATTAACTCATCAACTGTTAAAATGCTTGAACAACATCTGAGAACAACAAAGTCGATCAGGGGATTTCTTGTCCATTGGCACCTGCAGCCAAAATGTTTTATTCCCTCTAATCGTTACTTGATCCCTGACTTTAGTGTGAGCTGTTAATTCATCTTAGAAATAAGACCCTGGTCTTTGTCAGCGATGAAACAGGATTAGACCTGAAGGGAATTTAAAGTCTCTGCAGCAAAATGTTCCACTGTTGTTTCTTTACCCCCCTTTCTCAATATAATTATTTAATGTGATGTTTATAAGTTCATAAGAAAGCTCAGCCTCAGTTTGACTGATGTTAATTTATTTAATGACGTATTGACGAATCTCATTTGTTTCTCACTCACAGTAATGATGCCAAATGTTTAGATGACTTGAATTAATATTTAATCAATAGAAAACCGGGTGTACGATCGTCTAAATGTTTTAAAGCAGCTCAAAATAACTTAACAACTAAGAAAAGAAAAACGTTTTTAATTATAATGACAATAATACAAATAGATTAAAGAGATTATTACTATTTTAATTTGAAAAAATCAAACATAAAATCTATATAGTACATCAACTTCACACACACATATATATATATATATATATATATATATATATATATATACTTTATATATACTATAGTTTTGTCCAAAGTGGAAAACAACAGAAGAAACATCTGGGTTCAGCTGCTCAGTAAAACCACCGTCCAACAGTGTCGAGCACTGGGATTCTAATGCCTTGCTAAAGGGCAGCCGAGGAAAAACAGCTCGGAGAGAAACAGCCTATAACACAACGTCTGCTCAGGATCTGAAGCTGCCATCGATCAGCAGAGGGCACTGACGGCACAGAGTGGGCGAGGGAACGAGGGGATGTGGAGTAGAAGAGGAAGGAAGAATAGAAAGGGGGGAATAGGAGAAGAAGGCTGAAAAGGAGAGAGAGGGGAGTGATCTCAAATCAGACCAAATGATCCGCCCCTCAAATAAATAAAGATAATTCATATTTATAATGTTAATATTTACTAAGTATTACACCTTCAGGATCTGCTTCTTTCCACGTCCATATGTCTATAGTTCATACACGGAGCTATATATAAAGAATCGTCTCCATCGTCTCAGGAGCTGGAGACAGCTCGTCCCGTCATGTCTTGAATGTTCAATGCATTCGCTTTAATATATAGTTGGTTTATTTGTCAGCATGATTTCACACAAACTACAGAACTGATTTCCACTGTGAAGGGATGAGGCCAACTTTTTAAAACTATTTTATATGAGAGATAAATAATTAAGCGGTATGCGGACCAATGTCTTTTTCCTTTTATATTACCACTTGTTGGACCTTGGCGGGTGTATGTGCCATTATAATATTTATAATGTATTAAATATGATGAAACTTTACCTGAGTTCTGTCAGAGGCAGGAATAATTACCTCTTTCATAACTTAAATGAATAAATTCTGTAAAGGAACCCTGCAGACTTTTTAACCTGCGGTAGCATCAGCGTCCTTGTCGTTCTTTTGCAGCTGCACAGGGGAACATGCGGATATTACATTGCATCACATATTCCACTGATCACAAAGTGAAGGTAATGCAGTACGATGCATCAGCAAAGGGAGGAAAGAAGAAGCTTTGAGCAAGTAAACAAAGACGTAGACTTCATATTCAAAGTTTTATGGAAAAGAAATTCGTTTTTTTTGGGGGGGGTTTTACAAGACGGCTGCAGAAATTCACCCTTGAACTCGTGTTGTCACAGCTGGGAGGACGAGAGCGTGAGACAGAGCGGACAGAACACTGACAGACAATCTCAATTTCATCTTGATTCTGCACTGAACACGTGTTTAAGTGCTTCCAGTACAACCGCAGATTCAAATACGATGAGTCTCACTTGACGGTGCTGCAGCAGACAGCTCTCGTTTAAATATAACTCCCATCATGCTCTTCTCCGACCAGTTGCTCTACGTGTGCAGGTAAATGCATATCGTGGTATAATGAATAACATTCTGCATCAGAGTTGCATCAGCGTGTATGTGTCATATGTCACGATACTATGAATAATATACGATGTGAGTTTTGCACTGCAGTGACACCATGAATAATATATTCCCCAGTGTGTGTGTGTGTGTGTGTGTAGTTTGACACTATATGTATAATGTACTGAGCCACAGCCGAGCGCTCTTGATGTTCAGGTCTTACTGAAAAGAAGCAGCAGCAGAGAAAAAGCCTCGGCAGCAGCAGACTTAATGTGTTGTGTCCTCGCAGTTTAAGAAGGCTAAGCTCCGCTGACACTGTGTGGGCAACAACCTCCACTTTACAACACAAAAGCACAGTCAGGTCCTTAAAGACACACTCTGGCAAAATAACACACACCTGCAGTCTTCCACAGCATCCATCACCACCTCAGGAAAAAAAACGAAATGACTCCTAATGACCATCCTCCTCCTCCACTTGCTCTGATCTGTCCCCGTCTTTCGAAAAGAAGAAGGAACACTTTGCCTCCTCGCATCAGTCACAGGAACATGTTGTGGTGGCTCTGACCTTTTCCACTCGTTAGCAGGTGCTCTCTCCAATTAGAGCAGCTCACGCTGGAAGAGCAAACTCACAGCTCTTCGTAGACGACAAAAATAAATTCCAGATGTCAACAAACACTTCACTCACTCATGTAACTTCCCCTCGTCGTTTTTTTCAGGTTGTTGTGGAGAAGTGTTTCCTTCTCAGTTCATAGATATGATCGTTGCATATACCGCACAGACTGTAAAGCCCCTTTGAGGTGCATTTGAGATTCAAAGGATGAATCGTGAGAAAAAACAAATCTCAGTGAATACAGGTGACTCTGTTCTATTTAGGTACGGAGCCTTCCTTTATCTTATTGCACCTCCTGTGTCATGTCAAAATGACTGCTGTGAAAAAAGTCTGTTCACAGAAGCAGCTTCCTCGTTTATTTTGCTCTTCAGACACGATCGAGAAACCGGAGAGAGTCGGAGATGCACGAGGCTGACGAGCCATTACGAGACACGCAGGCAATTAAAAGGATCTTTGAATCAATTTGAACAGAAACGACGAGCCGGTGCTGGAAGAGGAGCGACGTCCTCTCTCCTCTTGGAAGTTCAGCGTGTAGCTGCAGCGTTTTGTTTGAATTTCACTCTTTTACTCTTAGACTCGATAAATCCTCTGATGATAAAAGCAGGGATTAGTTTCTGCCTGGTGTGGTAAAAAAAAAATGTCTGTACACTTTTTAATAATGGTCTGATGAGCTGAGTTTCAATTTAAAGTATGTCTGATGATTTATGAAAACCAAAGAGTACATGAAGTAAAGGGTTCGGGTTCAAATGTGTCGCTGATGGTGTCAGCAAATAAAATAATATACAGAGAAAATAGCAGGGAACCCAGACAGCTTCCTTGGGGAACACCGAAAGGCGAGTCGTGTTTTAGACCCATTATTCCAGTTTTATTATTATTTCCATCTGGTTTAAAACATCAGAGAATCCAATGTCTCAAGACAGTAAAAGAAAATGTTGTAAAATGTTAAAGATAAGGATGAAATTCATCATATAAGCTCTTGGAGAATTTACTAAAGACTGGATTTTGAAAGTTTCGGTGTAGCACAAGAGATATTTGCTGTATTTTCAACGTCCTGCACGTATAGAGGTGACTTTTCTCACAAATTCTTCACATTTTAAATCAGATATCTGTGTGATGAAGGATATTGGATTTAGAACTAAATCAATGTTAGAGAACAAAACCCCGGGAAAGTGTGTCCTTCTCTCAACATCTTTTTTTAAGGTCACAGACTCTTTGGCTCGTCCAGGGCTTCGCTTCGCTGCGGGAAGTTTACAGGAGCAACTCCGTCAAAAAGGCTTCTACCAATCCGGACTCCGCGCTTTCACAACACAATCATGTGATTTCAGAGGACACACACCAACAGAAAAGGCCAAAGTTATTCCATTGCTTCTCTTTTAAAAAAAAAAAATTCCACTCAGTGTCATAGTTTAACTGACACAGTGTGAAATGAGCCTGGGAACTGACACGTGACATGTGGCCGTGAGAATGAACGAACACAACAGCACAGCTAGAAAAACGGCGAGTTATGAAGGTGTCAGCGGTGTTGAAGGATCCCTGAGGTGTCAGGTGTGTGTGTGTGTGAGACAGAGAGAGAGAATGGGAGAGAGAGAGAGAGAGATGTACGTTACAGTGGCTGAGAGAAAAGCTCAGGGGCCGTGTGTTTATTCTGAGTCAGTGTGAACAAACTTTTTAGATTCTTTAGTACGCCAACCATTAAAAATACCAGGTGTTATGTTGAAGAATACAATTGTCCTGAATATCCTTTACTTTATATGTGTTGAGGCGTATTTGTTACTGAACAGTACAAGAATAAAGATTACTCCCCTGCAAATACTACACATCACTATCCAAGTATATTATTATTGAAACCTGGAGCCAGCCGGCAACTACATCTTCCTGAATTTATGTTTCTAAGTAAAATTGTTCTGTTCTATATATAAATGTTTTAGTTGTTTTCAACAGAATGTCCCAGATAAATAAACAAATCAAATCAAATGATCTTTTCTTATCTTGAATTCAAATTAACTTTTACCTGATTGTGTTGGTTTCAGCTAACCACAACCCTATTCATGCAAAATGTTAAAAACACCTTATCTCACAATGTTAAATAAAGTTTTAAAAAAACGTGGATCCACTTCAAAAGTAAACAGGTTCTTCATTAGCTCATATCTCACCCGTCCACCAAGTTTCAAGAAAGTCGGTTGAGTAGTTTTTGCGTAACCGTGTGACTAGCAGCAATGAAGTAACGACGTCCTCGGCAGAAGTAATACGAACTAAATTAATAAATAAGAAACATACAACAGCTTCCATGTAAAAATAATTAAGGAACTTTTAACTGTAAAATGTTCAAAAAGTTCTTTACCCTGTTCCAGTCGCTTTGATATAAAATCTGTATTCTCCTGGGAGAGCTGGATTCTTCTGGAGCTGCATACGCTCGTCGTCCTGCTTCTGTGGAGATGCTACGTGACGGGGTTTGCTGTACGTTTTCATTAGGCTGCGTCTCCGAGCGAGACTAAATGATTACATTCTGAGAGCGGGGTGAAAGAGTCGAGAGCGGAGCCGCCGCAGAGCTGCACAGTGACACGAGCGGTGGTCGGAATCAAATGAGCTCAACATGAAAACCAAATTACAAAAAAGTCCCAGTGGATGTTGAGACGCTGAGTCAAGTTAATCAAACTCTGTATGATCTTTAATCAGCTCTAGTTCATTAAATAAAACCTCACTGCTGTTATTTTTAAAGACTTTAATGTCGTTTATGAGTTTAGGTTTTATTTGTCTTTCAGCAGTGTGGTACTTTGAGATGCAGAACTCAGCGTTTTAGATTCACAGTACAAATCTATGCACAGCACATTTACTATCACACACCATTCATACACTGACTGCACTCAGCAACTGTCAGGGGAAACTTTGGGGATCAGCGTCTTGCACACTTGCAAGCCTAGGAGCCCGGGATCAAACCACTGACCTTGTAAGTGGACGACCCGCTCGTCCATAGTGGCTGTGATTTGAGCTAAATGCTTACAACCGCATGATAAACACATTTACAATAAAAATACAAACATATCCCAGCGACTACAAGAGGGTTCAATGTCTAACATGTTCATCATCATACTTCAGCATTGTTGTTTTCTTTACCCCAGAATGGAGCCTTTATATTTTAATACTTTATATTTTACTACTTTATATTTAAATACTTTATATCATTAGTGGCAGCCATGTTTTGTTTTTTTTACAGTAGCTGAAACTGGACAAACTAAACTTTTTGAGTTTTTTATGCCGACTGAAAGTTTCCACAGATTCTCCTTCATGGGTGAGGTGAGGGGTGTTCAGCTGCAACATGACACTCCACCACTAGATGTCACTAAATTCTACTCACTGAACCTTTAAGTATCCAAACATTACACAACCGTTGTAATTTCTGCAGTTATGAGTCGGTTGAGTTGGGCTGTTAAATAAGTTATAGATGAATCTCTGAGCCCATCGGCTACCGTCAACAAATTATCTTCTGGGAGCAACGGCCAATATTTTGTGGCCTCCAGTGTAGACGGTGGTTTTCTGGGCCAAGACTTCGTGACGAGCATCTTTAGATGCAAGAATGAAAATGGAGCAGAGCCACGACATCGAGATCTCTTAGGTGGAAGAAAATTTTAAAAATAGAAAATTAAATTTAAGTTATAACAAAAATGTTGTGGCCATATCAAGAACTGAATACATTTCAGGATTATTTCTCATTTATATTTGAGGATTTTTACTTTGTGCTTTTTTATTATTATTGGTTGAATTATTTTATCGTCTCTTCGTCTTTATTTTGCGGTTTAGTGTTTTTCTTTCCGTTATGATTTCGCAGGATGTTGTGCGGCTGCTGTTCTCATTTAAAATACGTTATAAATACATTTGACTTGATCCGACTTGACGTCTCTTGACCGTGGGGCTCCTCAGTGAGCCGAGCGGCCGGCAGAGACTTGAACAAAATGAAAACTTCATGAGATCAGAAATCTGCACATTTATAATAAATGATGCAGACGCTCCCTCTCCCGCAAATCTGATCCACGTTAGCTGCAGTTTAACGTGATTTCAGTCACACTAGTGCATCAACATTTCCTCTTTAATAATTCAACAGTTTCAATCTGATGTGATTTATCTCCTGTTTGAAAAAATGAGGCCACTGACGGCACACATCACAGTTAAACTCACCAGTCATTAGTTATGTGGTGCAGCAAACAGAGGAGGGAGGATTTAGAATCCCGTCCATTTAGAAATGCGTATAGAGTTCCAGTTGAGATTAGCTTTGGTGCTAAAGATAAAGATAATGTTGATTATTAGAGGGTTAGAGTGGAAACTGTAAAATATGCACAAACAAAACTTCCATACAGAATCTGATCGTCAGGCTTCATAATTTATAATAACTCATAGCTGACCGATGCTGTGACTTCACTTTTGATTCATTCTAATGTGCATATTAAGGCCTCAGTCAGTACGAGACTAAATTACAACTTAATTGGTTAATTGCAGTAAAAGAAAAACTCAATGTGAAAAAGTCACACTCAATAGAGACCAAGTAAATTTAGCACTGTGGCCATTAACTCTCACTCTGCCCTTATTATATTATTATTATGATTATTAACATCTGCACTCGTGCATTAACGGTGGAAACAGAAGCTCAGCAGTGGATCCTCCAGAGGCTCCGAGCTCCGACAGAAACACGTCATGTGGAAAGGCCTGAGGACGGGATCAAACCGAGCTGTGACAAATGAAACGAGCCTGGAACGGGGGAGGCGGTGGTGTTTCCTCCAGGCAAACACAGACGCTTCGAACAATTAGAATCCAAGAATATTTCACATTTGAATTCTGCGTTCATCACAGCGCAAACTGAAGTCGTCAGTCTGCACCGAGCAGCACACATGCCACAGTTTAGTTTAGAGCAACAACTTTTTGTCCTCATCGCAGGAACTTCGAGATATTTCATATTTTAATCTCGACTCTGAAGGAAACTCAATCGTGAAGATCGCCCCCTGGTGGTTGGCCATGTTAGTGGACGGGACATTGACCAAACCAAAGAGTGAAAGAACATATAAACTTTCCTCAGAGATGTTTTCTGTAGTTTTAAGTGGCTCTTATCAACTGATGGTCTTAATTAGTTATTTGACGACTCGAAACAGACTTAATTGTCTTGATTGGCAGGTGAGACTAACTCCTGATTGGTTCAGTGCGTGTGTCGAGAGGACCTGGACACCACGGCCACCGGTCTATGAGCGTCATTATCACCAGAGACATGCTCTCAGCAGAGATGACCAAATAATGTCAAAAGATAGTTTGGCTTCTTCTTTGTAAAACAGGAGGAAGTGTAAATGCGTTCACCATCTTCTCTTACAGTCTATGTACCCGGATACAAATTCAATGAATCATGTGACCTGTGAAACTATCATGAGATCGCCTGGTTAATGAGATTTAATCATATATTTTAATATGTTTGTATTTCGACAGAATGGTTTTTGATATCCCTCAGCTGACCGTTAATTTCTCCAGATGCGTAGATACTCTCTCAACCACAGGCGTGCTCTCTATGTCCCAGTGATGGTGCATCATTTATTTACTCTTTACAATCTCACAAAGATAAACGACTGTGAACATTACTGCTGGTTTGAAACTTTAACAAGAGACGTTTTGATTATCATCCTGTTCCTCGTGCCCACAAAGCCCCGTTTTGCTTCATAAACACGTGAAGAAACAAATGACTAGTTTACAATCCTGCGGAGCCTCAGCAAAGATGCAGAGATGAGTCGCAGCTTACAGATGAAATCCTCCTGAATCCGAGCGCAAGCAGACAGAAAATGTGATGCAGGAGCTGCTTTATTAGAGTCATAACTCTAATCCGACCGAGCAACTACACAATATACCCTGTGGGCCCTGCTTCGAAAACACAACTCTGTGTTTCCTGTGCAGCTTAATGTGGGGAACAAAGCATTATGGGTAAGAGGTTCAACACACATGAGAAGTAATCAAGGTAAACGTACTGGGGTCAGAACGCTTCCACATATTGGTTTTATTAAAGACCACATACTTTTACATTAATAATAAATAGGAATGTTTTACAGGAACAATCACGAAATGTCTTTTATTCCTTAATCCAACACACAAAACACTACAAACGCTGGGCCAGTAGGTGGCGATAAAGCAGATTTCACATTCAGATTTGATGCACGTGCACGGGTTTCTCATTATGTTGCAACCAACCTTCATTTATCTGCACAGGAGCCAATCACAAGTCACCGACACCTCAGTCGATCCGGCACCATCACCACGACTCCGTCCACATCTACACACGACAAACACACACTAGTTGTGAGGTCTGGGTTTGTACAGAGAGGAAGACGTCAGAGCAGAAGTGAAACTACGACACAACGACACAAAGGAGAAGGAAGAGATCGACACCCCCGAGAGTGAGGGTGGTTTTCACAGAAGTGATCTCAGACGCAGAAGCAAGATGCGTGAATTTGACGTAAAGAATAAATAAAGATCTGCTCAGTTTTTATCTCCGTGAATCTATATTTGTTCAATCAGCTGTGAAGCCGACGTTGAAGACGGAGCGAGTACAAGTGCCCTGAGGCAAATTACCACCACACTGTGCATCGCACTCGGTGTCTTGTTCGCTCTCCCTTCATTTAACCTCCGTGTTAACGTGTTCCAGGGGGAGCAGGCAGCGGCGGTGCAGCCACCACACTTGTGCAGTCTGTTCAGGTGCGAGATTTAGGTCTGTCACAGTCTGTCCATTAAGTGGCTTCGCTCAGAGCCTCGGGTGCTCGCTGGAGGTTGAGCTAAAGACGGGTAGAGTTTGAGAAGGTCAGCGTGGATTAGAATTCACTTAATAGAGAAAATGACAGAAAAAACCTGAAACTGACTGTTACTTTCTGCTTTGAGCACAATTTAAAGCTTCCTGGGGAGACAAAGAGGAGGAATTACCAAAATATAAATATTCATCACAGGTGTTTTCTGCCAGTTTGAGTCAGAAGCTGATGTCATACTGGTCACAGCAGCTTTTTTGCAGCCAAGCCAGGGACGACTGCATCCTGAGACATCTCACCAATGCATCGTCTCTTTCATGCTGTCATGCTTTCTAGACATTAAGCGGGTGGTAAATGATGCTGCGGCACCGAGTTAAACATCTTGTTCCATTACGTTTGAGAGGGTGTCTTTGATTCTTCATCTGTTTCCCTGTGTCTCCTTGGGATAAAGAAAATGGGTTTTGAAGATGACTCAAAAATAGAATCAAAAAGCTCAGAGGCAGGAATCCTTGGAACATATGACCTGTAAGATCCACAGGGTTCTGTCATCAAGGGAATATACGTGTGTACAGCGAGATTTAAGGAATCAGTGGAGGAAGTGGAGGGAATCTACTCTGGAAAATCCTTTAAAGCAGAAACATCCCTCAAATGTTGGTGAATATTTAACCTGACCTGTAAATGTGAAGTCTGTTAGCAGCAAGAGTTAAGTTAAACTGAAATATAATGGAACTAGTAAAGTTTCTTTACGGTAGAAGATCGTAGTTCATCGGTTTTACTGCCTGTGGTCGTGTCCGCCCGAAAAACAAAACAAAGCAAAACGGTCGTCAGCAGTTTGTTCCACATTAAAAAAAAAAAAATGCTTCCAGAGCATATTTTACATTTACTGAAACTTATAGAACTGGATCTTTGTGTGAGTTTTAAAACTGCGTAACAGGGATGTTTCAAGTGGCTCTGGTACCGGACGTTCATTTAGTTTTCTGGATTCATGTTTTACGCCTGATCCAGGTCGATCAGCTACGATTTGATTTTCAGGGTCGTGTTAAACATTTCCATGGTAACAACAAGGTCCACCAATCAGAAATGTCACGACAACACCAGAGGATTGTGGGTAGTGCAGGACTTCTCCTTGAGTTCCTGAATAAACCAATTTCTTTCTTAAAACACGTTGAAATCGTTCAGACTTCTACAGGAGAAAATAACATTTCGTCTCACAGTCTCGTAGCTTGTGGTCGGTTATGGTAACAGTAGTAAAGCTGACAATCAAAATCTCTACTTGGAAGATAAATGGGATTTTAAATTAAATGTTCCGAACAGAAACCACACTTTCTATTATCACGTGCACTCATGTGTTAGGTGCACCGATCACTGAATACAGTAGCTGATCCAAATGTTGATGAACCTCTCAAAGCTCAAATCAAACGTTAATCTTCTCATCTTTTAAATACGACGTGTAAATTATGATCTAGTGATCTTCTCATGATCAATAATTATTAACCTAAACATGAAAAGTTTCTTTGAAATGAAACATCTTCTTCTTCTTCCAGCACTTTCACGCTGGCTCCAGTTGGACTGGTTCCAGCGCAGATGTTCCTGAGGTTGACTAATCACCAGCGAGCGACTGAAATCCAGCCAATCGGGTCACTTCATAAATTTGGACTGGAAAGGCTCCAATTACACACGAGTTAGTCTGAGCCACAAAGAGAAACTGTCCAACACTGGATTGTTGAACCTCATTAAACGTTCACACACTCTGACCCACAGTAAAGCTCTGGATCTCAGGCAGGTTCTGGGTTTCAACCTGTAAATTAAAATCTTATTTTGTGTATTTACAGTGATCTCAATCATCTCTCTGGAATCTGCTTCAGGGAAATCCATCTGAGCAATGGAGAACTTTTGAATACACACTTAAAACCCTCACGTTGAAACATGTTTATTAGATTCTTACGTGATTTCACCAGCAGTTAGGTTTGATAACAGCTCTGCTCATCGGAGCATTCGAATTTAAAGTGTGTAATAAATAATTGAACAGAACAATTAAACGCGTTTATGTAAATGGTGATGGGACAATAGTTTCAGTGTATAGTCAGAGTCTCATTATTATGACTATGACAATATTTTATCATGAGATAAACATTTCTTTTTTCAAGAGACTTGAGTTTAGCAAAATAAAAACACAATCTCAAAATGATTTAAAAATTAAAAGACGTGGATTAAACTGTCGGCTGTAACTTTTTTTCACAACCAACTCAATAAGACTCGATGAGTTATCCGACAAATTTGCCTCCAGACACGTTGCAGCACTTCACTGCAATCATCTCCCTCATTTAGGGACAAAGCCGACAAACTGCTCGTTTGAGTTTTAACGCCAATCAGCTTCAATTGGACGGAAACACAATATTTCTATTTATTTTCTGCACCGTCAAAATCCTGGCTGTTATGTGAGAATGTGCACTGTTGACTGCCATTGAGAGCCCCCCCCCCCCCCCCCCAGGTATATGTATGTTCGTGGCTTTGAGAAGGAGGGACAGAGAATAACAGGGGCTGAGATAGAGAGAGAGAGGGAGGGAGAGGGAGAGAGAGACGTCTGTGCTTGTCCCCTCGAGGGATCGAGGCGTCCCACTCGGTTCTTTATCAGGTTCTTGGAGCTTTGATGCTGCTCCTGCTGCTTCCTCTCATCCCTGCTGCTAAACCCTCTGATAGAGCCGGGGATAGACGGTGGCAGCTTCCATGTTCTGCGATTGTGACCGGATCTTCAAGGAGAAATTATCTCCAACCTTTGATGCTCCTGCTCTTTGATGCTCTCACACAGAGGGACACGATGAACGCGGAGGAGCTCACTGAGTCTTTCGCCTGCAGGACTTTTTTGTCAGCTGTTGTTTGGGTCACTTTAACCGAGAGGCCAATCTGTCGCCGCTTCTGCGGATACACACGGTGTCAGCTGAAACACAGCAAATGGGCAATGGGCTGTGTTCGCATCCCAGAGTATGAAACATTACATCCCTGCTGCAGCAGCCGGCTTTTCATGAATAAATCAGATTCCACAGAAGCTGAAATCACAGGCATTGAATGATGTATAGGTTTAGAATTAGAGGCTTCGATGGTAATGAAGCAGACAGGAAACAGGGATGTGATGCCTCCGTGTAAACCCTGTGCTTTCATTCATCTTCCCCTATATATCATGGTCCACATTTCCACTAGTGTTTAAAGAATTCTTACAGTTTCCTGAATCGCAGACCAAGGAGGACGATGAATCACTCGCAGCAGCAGAGGTGAAGATCTGTTTCACATCGTGAGCTCTTAGTTCAGGCAGGAAAATAAAAAGAGCACCTCCCTGCAGGGATCAATGAACTAATGTATTATTATTACACCCAGGTGCTAAACCGCCGTCAGCCAGGCTCAGCAGGAAGAAAAGAACTATTCTGAAATATCATCACTCATCCTGTATTTACACTCGAGTCATAATACAACTATTTAAAAAAAATTGCAGGCTAAAAATGACAAGTTACCTAGCAACTGTAAAGAAGGGCCACTGATTTGAAAGGAGGAGAACGAGGAGAAGATTAATGTGGAGTGACACAAGACACTCGAGGGGATTTTCATTTAATATGTGAACTTTTTTATAACCATGAAAACGAGGCCGCCACTTGTCTTACAGTTCACGTCACGAAGCGAGAAGTGTGGGAAATGACGGGGTTGACGTCATCAGGAAGCGTCCGTGAATCAAACTGAGGGCAGATGGTCAAGGTTTGTAAATATCAGTCAATCACATTGGGCTTTGTATGGCTTATTAATTAACAGTTTGTCTTAAATGGGTTAACAGGGTGCGCCATCCTCTCCCCTTAACCCCCGAACAGTGAGGAACGATCGGGAAAAGGACACTGTGGGATGTGCGAACAGTTGGTCACATTATGTTTGTATACAAATAAAATTGAATTGAACGTGTCATGACAAGTGCTGGAAGCAGCAGGTTTAAGGTTTGTCCCTCCTCCAGACGAGGAGGTGTGTGTCCGCTCTGACACTGCCGCAGGGACGAACGTCACACAGAATCTATTTTTCGGTCCCGGAGCTTCGGTCTGTTGGATCATTGACCTGGAGACACCGTCGACCTCTCAGTATTCACCACTACACTGTTTCTATCCCGTCACGCTCACAGACCAGGCCTCGGCTCCGAGGGCGGGATCGTTTGCACAGAGGCGACCAAGGAAGTGTCACCAGCCCAATAAAACACCTCTTTGACTCGCTATTCTGTTTCCAGACGGATCCCGAGACCCTCACCTGCTCACAGATGCGAACCTCGAGTCGAGCTCAAGCACCATTCGTGAAGTATAAGGTCTTTAAATTACCGTTACCTTTAAAAGATCTCTAAAGATTTAGAAGTAGGAGGGTAACGACGGCAGTGTTGCACTAGTATTGAGCATTTAAATGAGTTTTTTTCTCTGGTGTGATCGCTGCTTGGAAACCTCCACCCACAGAACGCAATGATTAATGAAATAAACAACACAACTCTTCCTCCAGTAAAGAAGTGTCTCAAGAAAATGAACACAACTGAAAAGATCATCGTGTGCAACTGAGAAATATAAGACAGATGGATCCTCAGTTCATATTTGATTTCACACTGTGCGGCATCATTTGGGCTTGATTGTGTCTTTCAAACATCAAAAATCTTCACAATTACTGAATCATGAGGTGACGATAATAAAAAAAAAATCATGATTCACTACTTTTTCTTTCGGTTTTTGAAGCAAACAGTTTCTGGAGATCAATAAACCTAAACTGCCACATCAGGTGAATAACGCAGATAAATGCGACTCTGCGGCGTTAGATAAAGCACATATTTCCATTTCATTATATTTATATAACCTAAATCCTTCTGTCATCACAGAGGAGAGAGAGAGCTGTGATGAATAAAAAGCACAGCAGCACTTATTTAGCTGCATGGCAGAGATTTTATAGTGACAAGCTGCAGATCTCTGAACTGTGTAAACCTCTAATCTAACGCACGCAGCAACACCTCTGCTCAATTGATTCCCTGCTACGAAGTGAGGAATCCTGCACACACACACGGATTCCATTCAAACCCCGAGCCGCGTTTTAAAAATTGATCTCAACCAGGAAAAGTTTGCTGAGCAAACAAATGTCGTTGTCAGCAGCGGTCTCCTTCCTGTTCACCCACGCTGTCCCCCGTGAGGCCAACGAGAGGTGCATCATACAAATGTGGCGACAAACAGGTTGAAAAATATTTTTTTTAACAACACAACTCTTAAACGTGTGTAAAGGAAATATAACGCTGTTGACTGACAAGGTTTAAAAGATTAAAAGATCATTTAAGACCACGTGTCAACAACATTTATAACATTGATTTTGTCTTTTCCGACATTTTAAACCCAAAAAGTGACACATCTCATATTTAAACAGTAATAAAAGTTACACACGTCAAGTACGCACGTACAATAGTATCACTGGGATCAATAAAGGCTGAGATATTCCATTAAATAAACACAAAGTGTGGTTAAGACAAGCCAACGCACAACAACAGATTTAGCTTCCTATTCTAACAGAAACAAATTAAATGTATTTGTCAATTGTCAAGATGTTTAAAACAACCAGGCTTGTTTTCCGGTTAACTGCCCTTCTGCAAAGATGTGTTTATTCTTTATCGTCTACCGCTGAAGTGGTGTGACATTATTATCCTGCTGAGAAAAGTCAAAACCAGAGTCATCTAATCTCCTACTGCTTTGCTTTAAACAACATTTTTCTTTTTCTGACACGAGATGAGAAGACGATTCAACTTTCAGGTCTGTGAGCTGAACATGGGGCTAATGCCAGCAGCAGGCTAACATAGCTTAGCACAAAGACTGGAAGCAGAGGGTAACTGTTAGCCTCACTCTGACCAAAGTTTACAAAATGAACCTGACCAGTTCTCTCTGGTTGAATAACTGAAAAGCATCTTTGGAGCTGTTTTTCTTTTTTTCCTTTTCTAACATATATTTCATTGTTCTTTCGTTAATTCAGGAGACAGTTGTCGGTTTTTGAGATTTGAGGAATTCATCTTGTAGATGTGCTGTGAGCTGCTTCAAGGAAACTTCAGTGAACAGTGATATTTATTCTGCTGCAGCTTCCAGCAAAGTCCTCTGTTACACACACTCTCTGTCCTCAGAGACTAAACATCATTCATCTACTGTACACACACACACACACACACACACACACACACACACACACACAGACTGTCAGCAGTGTTAAATGACACATTTCTCTCTCTCTGGACTCAATGCAGCCAAACGCCAAAACACAAAAATACACACATTACGCTCTGACCATATGGATACACACACACAAACACACACACACACTTGTGTCACCTGCCCACCCGTCTGGGAACAGACGCAACACAAACACGGCAAATACCCTGAACAGTAAACAGGGGCCTCGTTTATAATAGAAGTGAGAGAGAGGGAGAGAAAGAGATTTGGAGATCAATCTTCAACACACACGCACAAGTACACACAAAAAAAACTGGCCTCAAGCTCCACTGGCAAACAACCATGCATCTCACTTTCAGTTTCACACACACACACAAACACACACTCACACACACACTCAACTATGTCATATAAGAAACCTGACACACTGATAACCCACATACAGACGCCTTCTGCTATGGTAATGAGACGCAGATACAATGTGTTCTGCACCACAAACAGTGTGTGTAGTAGATGCACACAGTGTAGGAGGCTGCGGCTCAGGAGGAAGATCAGGTTGTTTACTAATCAGAGTGTCGGTGGTTCAAATCCCCAGTGATCTGTCGTTCTGCTATTAACCGTGGAATTGCCCAACTTTCCTAGAAAACTTTTAAACACAACACTGAAAAAAACCCCCAGAGGATCTGGTCACATGTGGACCAGTGGGATCGTCCAGTAGAAACATGTCCATCAAAAACTATCGCTGACGACTGACAGGATTAAAACCACCGAGGAAGAAACATGAGACAAGAGAGAGTGAAGTGAGTAACAGAGACGATAAACTCCACAGAGAACGTGAGGAGCAAGAAAACTTCCTCAAAATCAGCTGAAACAAAAGATTAACGTCTGCTTTTATTTCTACAAGCTACAAAAAGTTCCTGGTTCAAAAGTTTGACTTAATTAAATATTAAACAAATATGAGCTGTGAGAATTGTTCATCTGCTGTGAAGTTGCTTTTTATCCATTTTTCATAAGGAAACATGTTGATGTGATAGATCTTGTTTATTTGTTGGTAACTTATCAAGTGTTTTGAAACTTGATACTTACAGAAAACTAAAATGTCCGTCATCACTGCGGCTGCACGCTGTTGAAGTAACTTGATTTTTTTCAAGGAGAAGAAAGACTACAGCTTTTTTGCAAATTACTTTGCATCATTTGCCTTTCGGCTGAATAATCAGGTTCTCTGGTGATAGACTATCAACTCACGCTGCGGCTTTATTTCACTAGATTGAGCAAATTTGTTGAATAAAACAAGAGTCATGAGTTTAATATTCTCCAGTCATGAAAGTTTATGAACCGGAACCTCCATTCGGTTGCTGAGCTCCCTAAGATAACACAAACATACACACAAACACACACGCCAGTTTGCACAGCTCTCCTCAGAAATGACGTTATTCCTCATTAGGACTGTGCTTTGGTCCCCAGGAGGTCAACTGGTCCTGAGTTTGGTGTTTAAACTGGAAAAACTTCTTCAAGCTGGGGTTGGAAATCTTAGAAAAGTTAGCAAGAGCAGGCTACACTTTAAAAATATGCAACCGATGCATCCCACCGTCTCTCATTGGTTCTCTCAGGAAATCGACATCCCCCAGAACACGTGAACTGACTGACAACTGCTGGAAGCCAACTTTTCTCGCTAACGTCTGGATGTCGTCTCTGCTTCAGCGATGTTTGTGATTCAACCCACCTTTAAAAGGAGCAAGTACACACAGACTACACAATGAGCCTCAGTCAGAGGGGCACGATAAGATCTTGTTTGAATTCTCATGAAGTTATAAAATAAAAGGAAAAGCAGCATTAAGCATGAAACTCTGATAAACCAAAGGTAATTTTGTGAACAAACAGAGACCACGATGTCAATGAGCTCAAGGTAGAAACTAAATTATCTGTGAAAATATAAAGTGATATCAGGAAGGTGTTATTCACCTGATGATCTAATTGTTTCCTCAGGCAGAATCAAACCTGCATCAAAAGAAACTTCACGGAGAAAAAACTCAGTGAATAGAAATCAAACAAGCTGCTCCTCGTCCATTCAAACACTCCCAAACCAGACCTCCTGCAAAAATCCACTGAATGAGACGTCTTCTAAAGAAACGCACATGGAGATCACAAAATCACCTGTTGATTTGAAATCAGCAGGAAGAAGAGTTTGTTTTGAATATCACAGCCGAGCAGCTTTATTTACTGACGTCACGACATTTAATTTAAATCACTGAGAGGATGAAAAAAAAATCTTATTTCAGCCTCAACTGAAAACTCATTCAGAATCTGAGCAGCTTCACAAGGACAAAGACTCAGTGTGAGAAAGAACGAGACGAGAGAGTGGAAAAGATGAGGATGAAAGAGGAGGAGAAGAAGATGAAGAAGAGGAGGAGGACAGAGAAGAACAGTAGAAGAACACACACACACACACACACACGTACACATTTCCTTTAGATATACACACACACAAATGCATTGAAGATTACACACATCAAAGAAACAATCACACAAACATTACAACCACTACACACACACACACACACACACACACACACACACACACACACACACACACTGTACCCTTGATTCGGCGTCTGATGACCCCTAAGCGGCACTTAAGCGAAACAGAGAACATCCTTTCTGTCTTTTCTTCTTTCTTCTTCCTGTTCTTTCTCTCCCTACTTCTTCTTCTTCTTCCTCCTCAGTCGGACATAGTGTGAGCCGAGCGAAGGATGGATGGAGAGAGAGACACACACAGAGAGAGAGAGAGAGATAGAGGGAGGGAGGGAGAGAGAGAGAGAGAGAGAGAGAGAGAGAGAGAGAGAGTGGTTGGTGCTGGAGCGTTGGCCGGTCACATGGCAGAGAGAGAGAGAGAGAGAGCAGTGAGAGGTGATTACACATCCACCCCTCTCTCTCTCTCTCGCTCTCTCTTGCTGTGTCTTTCACCTCTGTCTCTCACTCTTGTTCACACTCTCTCTCTCTTTCTGTGTGGGAAGTGGTGTGAAATTAAGCTCCCTCCGTCTCTCTCTCTCTCTCTCCCCCTCTCTTACTCACTCTCATATCCTTCCTCTGTGCTGCCGTTTTCAGTCCTGATGTTTTTTTCCTTTTATTTTTCTTCCTCTCTTTATCTTTCATTATATCCGGTCTTTCTTTCTTACCCTCCTGATTCATGGTTATGTTTTTTTTATATTCTCTTTTTCTCTCAGGTTTTATTTTCTATGAGTTTCATAAGCTTCTCTCACTTCACCATTGACTCTCTTCTCCTCTCTATCTGTGTCCATTCACACTGAAAGAGAGTTTATCTTCTACCGTGTAAAGTTTCCAGTGACCTTTGTGCAGACATTCATGCTCCACAGAGGATGAATCCTAATGACTAGAAAGATTACTCGTCTCAAACCTGCAGCCAGACAGACCACTCACATCCAATCAACCAGTTTAATGCACATTTTTTATATTTTCCCTGACTCAGATCAAACAAACAAACAAACAGGGGTTAAAACATAACCACCTGCAAAACTTCTAACTAACCAGAGAAAAACTGCAAAATCCACCGCATGGATTAGTCATAAAATCCATCTGGGACGTATGCGGGTCCCAGAGGACGAACTGCACTATCTTCTGTGTTTTAATTTTAATGCGAGCCTCTCAGAGACATGACTGCAGACTTTTTATGCTTTGTCTCCATTTGCATACTTCCTATACTCCATTTGCTGAGTGCATGAGTACCTGCTTACTGACAAGTATGGCACCAGAGCACGATTAGTCCCTGGGTGGTGCGCTGTAAACCGTCAGAGAGTTGAGTGGGACACTATGGACACTATGAACCCTCAATGGACCCAAAGAGACACGAAGGAGGCACAAATGTGTTTTGCGAAATCGGGGAACATAGCAGCAGATGGAGAAGAACACTGACGCTGACTGACTCGGACATTTGATATCTCGCATGCATCCCCTCCAGATCATTTCTGTTCAGTGCATGTTTGAAAGCAGCTCCAGCAGCTGGCGGGAATTCAGACAGGTGACGATTCCTCCTCTTTTCCCGCCTCCAATAAGACAAAAATAAAAAGCCCTTTCCTCTTTGCTCCTGTAATCTATTTTACTCCCCTACGGGTAAAAATAAGAGACTTATCTCGACCTCGCTCTCTGGCTCGTTCCTCAAGCTCTCTCATCCCTCTCTCCCTCTCTGTCTCCTCTTTGCCATCTCTGTTGTTGTCTCTCATCCCCAACAATAATCTCCTCACTTGCTCTTTTCTCTCTTATTTCAAACTCTCTCGCTCCAAATCATCTTCTGCAGGGCTCCAAGTTCACACAGCTCACATCCCCCCTCTATCTCGGTGTCAGGGTAACAGCGTTGAGGTGGTGGGGTAAGCTTTAACCAAATGATAGAGGGATCAAAGCAGCAGAGGCCTGGGCTCAGCCGCGGAGAGGAAGAATGGAAAGATGAGGGGGTGAAGGAGACAGACGAGGAGGTGGAGGAGAAGAAGAAAGAGCGAAATGGAGAGTTGAGGAAAGAGAGGAAGAAGAGGTGAAGGAGAACATAGAGCAGAGGAGGAGGCTGGAAGTCGAAAAAGCACATTTTGGAACAAAAGATAGAGGAAGAAGGCGAAGGGATAAAAGAGCGATTCGGTCGTGGTGTGTCACAGAAGAGAGGAGGGAAACAGGAGAGGCTGAGGAGGAGGAGGAGGAGGAGGAGAGAGGAGGAAGAGGGAACGCATGAAGGGAAACGTCACCGATAATGAGACGCACGAAACTACTCATGCTTATTTTTATTATGTTTTACAAATAACATCAGAATATGAGAAAGTCGATAAAACAACACTCCTCACAGCTTCAACAGTCTCGTGAGGAGGCAGCAGCGTCTGAAGGAGTCAGAGTGTATTCTGAATGAACCTACACCCACATAGCAACGCTCTATTTTAGGTACACTACGTCTATTTCACAGCTTGTTTTGTATATTTACAGTCGTTAGCGTATGTAACCCTCAAATGTACTTATAAAACAAACTCGGCTATTACACAGTATTTATTGTCACAAAAGGGACTTAAGGGGTCGACTTGATGGTTTAAAAACAGGTAGTCACGCAAAATATAAATATATTATACGTAGAGATAAAATCTGTGACAGAACTTTAATCAGGTGCTTTTCAAAAATCAGCATTAAATGTCACAATAATAATTCCATCTATCCATCCTGTCCTTTAGAGAGTTGTGGGGGTGCATTAGCCAATCCCAGCCGACGTTGGATTTAGAGGCAGGGTACACGTCTGCGTTGCGTTGTGTATGTTGTGTCTCTTTCACTGAACACGCAGATATTTAAGTAAAGACAACAGAGCAGGACAGAGGATCCTGAGCTGGAGGAGACGGAAGCTTCCTGCACGACCTCGAGGGACACACAACTTTTTCTTTGACATCTCAATCCATCATCAGCAGAGCAACTGATCAATATTCATGATCCACACTCACTCTCACTGCGGGGCATCCTCCTCCACTTCATTTCACACACATGTTGTGCATGAGCTTTGTCATACACACACACACACATGCATATGCATGTATGCACACATGCATGCGTGTATAAAATAATCAAAAGGGGAGAAAGAGCTGAAATCCAGTTCTGTCTTTTCTTCAAACACAAAGGCATTACATTGTAAACACCCTTTGTTTTTGGCTCTTTTACTTGTTATCCATCTCACACACACACACACACACACACACACACACACACACACACACACACACACACACACACACACACACACACACACACACACACACACACACACACAGTGCATCAGCTGCACACACATCCTTAGAGAATTGTCAGCAAAGAGAACATCAACACACTCAAACAAACACACAGAGAAAATAAGTCTGCCCACACACACACACACACTATCTCTCTCTCTCTCACGCATGCACACACACAAAACACACACACACACACACACACACACACACACACACACACACACACACACATATTGGCTGATGGGGATAGGGAGTTCAAATGAGACAGAGATGAAAGAAATTAAGTTATTAACTAAAAAAAGAATAAAGTGGTTGGAGAAGATGAATGTGAAAAAACATTTTTTTGCAGTATAGTTTATTTAATTAAAAAGAATAAAACTCCTCGGTACAATTGTGGCCCTCAACCTCCGAAAAGAAACGAAACAAAATGAAATATTATCAAGCTTCTGTTCAATAACAGGATTAATTAAACATGTGATAATATTATCACTCCTGTGTTGGTTGTAAGAGAATCTGTAGATATGCTGTGAACAGAGAGGGCAGCAGAAGGTGTAAGAAATATAAAAAAATCGCACACACACAATGTTTCTTTGCACCTACATCATGTTCTGGTTCTCATTAGTGTCTATTGTGTGTGTGTTTGTTCAACAGAGTTATTAATCACTGCGCTGCTGCGGCGCTGGTTCACTTTATCACCCTTCAACACACGGTGCAGATGTGCAGAGCAGGAAACCGCTGCAACGACGGCTTGTTCACTTAATTGGTCCACGCCGGGCCGTGCATGGGGAACAGATCCAGAGATGTGCTGCAGCGAGCTAACGTGACCTGGAGTCACAAGCTTGAGTCTATTCACAGTGAAGCACACGGGCAGAAGAATAACACGTACGAAGTTTGAGAATTTTAAAGCAACACTATGTCATCGTTATCGAGTCCAAGCTTCAGCTTTGATGATACACAAACTTATAATATGCAGTATGATATAGTATGTCTGTTACTGCCACAGTGTCCCCTGGAGGCCTGGAACTGCACTATGCAACTCCGGTGTACCGTGCTGGAACATTGCGACCTGCTTTACATCGACCGTTCCACACCAGCAACCAGCGCTGGAGCTACAACAACTATAAGAGACAACTATAGATTCGCAGTGCGGACGTCATGGCCGAGTCACCGACGAAACCGAAGAGGACGTCGTTGAAAGGAAATGAAGACGAGCAAAAGAGAAAGTGACAACAAATAAAACTAACCATCATATTTGTGTAAAATCTCTGCCTTGTTTAAACATATGTACAGCTGTGTGCATGGGGCAACGTTATGCGTACCACCTGTAGGGGGCGCCCAAGAGAGTGACTCTTACGCTGTGTTCCTGAAAATGGATAGTACCGAAAAATGTCTGTTAACGGAACTAGCGATGCTACCACGCATCCCGCAGCTACCCTTGGACGAGGTTTGGGGTTAAATTTGATTGTCGGGGGCTTGCGGACACTTGGACGACACCACAGGAGCAGCTTGGAGGCATTTAATGTTTCTTCTCTCTTGTTTTTTAGCGTTTGAAGAAGCGGCCACCATTTATTTTGGCTTGAGCGCTGTTTACGCCCGAAACTCCTGAAGTGTTTTGTGGACTCACACACTTCAGCCACCCCTCCATCGTAGCGGTGAGTGGATCATTTCATTTTGGGTGAACTATCCCTTTAACGCCTCTCTTCATTCCAGACTTTGCTTCGACAGCAAACATCTTGTCGGACTGTGAAACATAAACAACCACTCTTCTTAAAAATACAGAGAAGCCTCAAGTAACTTTCAACCCAAAACTTCTTGAGTGAATTTCAGTGCAGGGCATATAATCAAAAACTTTTGAGAATGACTGAGCAGTTTGTTTGTGCACATGAGCCGAGCAGGAACCAACGGTCCAAAGTTTGTTTAATAAATCATCTCAGTCCACAGAGTACAGCAAGAAGCCAATATGGCTGCTCAGTACAAGTCATATTTCAGTGGAGTGTGGAAACACAGAAGTCTGCAGGGGCTCACAGATTACCATCAGCCCGGGGAAATTCAATCTGCTTCACCTACAATCTCACGTCTGGTCAAATGTTGCAGCCACTTTAGAAATGACTCATCCACAGTTCAACGATGTCTCATCTGTCCAAACAGGACACTGCGCTCGTTCCTCAGACGAGAACAATGACCCACGGAGAGAGAGAGAAATCTGGAGTCCACGGCAACACAACTCATTTCCACAGGTTGACAAAATGCTGCCGACTCTGGCAGTTTAATTAACAGGTACACTGGCAGGTAACCAGCTTCCTGTTCTAAAAGTAGAGTCGTAGTTGACTCATAAATGTTCTTTCTCTGGATTTGCAGAAAAACAGAAACTGGAGGTATTTAGAAATCTCTTCATGCAGAGAAATCACAAAAGCATACGTGAAACTGTGACTTAAAGAAAAGATTTCAACATGAAAAGGTTTGACTGATGTTGCCACAGAGCACCAAGCACCGGAGGCAGAAATATATTTTAAAAAGGGAGGAACCTCAAGGTGAACAAAAAGGAAAGATTTATTATATCTAGCAAGAGATGCTCAAAGAACAAATCATCAAAGTCAAATGTGTAAGTGTTAAAGTTCAGGATCGAAGGTTTAGTTTACTGATCATCGTGAAGTAATTCGGTTCTAAATAAAGTCTGTCCTGTTGGACTGTGAATACAAAGATGTAGCGAGGAAGGATGGAAGGAAGGAAGGAAAGAGGGAAGGAAAGGTCAGGAGGAACCGTTGTTTGGGGTCGTGAGGCTTCAGATAAAGAGAACTCTCCATTCTGTGCAAAACTTTCGGATAAAACTTTTGCTTCCTGTAGCGAAGCAAATCCACAGTGTAGCAAAAGTTTGTTGAACTTTTGACCGCTGACATCACAGACTCGCCATTTGCACGTCGGCCCTCTGCCCGCCACAACCCGTCTCTCTCACCGCCTCCTCACCAGCATCTTCCGCTGTTCTTCACTTTGAATTTTCTCACAACCCAAACACCGATCGTCCAACAACCACAGCCTCGAACGGACGAACAAGGCCACGCAACTGATTTGCATGTGCGTCATCTCCAGCACCGCTCACGTCCTGCGAGCGGCGATACGTAACTCATCTGTCTGCACTCGACTATTCGGAGATTGTTGTTTCCACACAGACGCTGAGTTGAGTTCACGCTTTAAATACTGATCAGTGTTCATCCAGTGTGCACGAGGTCATTTTACATTTGGGAACTTTGTGGCTTCGTTCTATTCTAACTTCTGTTCCATAACCTCAGACACACATTCACATACGTAAAAGCCTTGAGCCTGAGAAATGTTTGTGTTGGCTCCTCCTCTTTTCATTCGACAGCTGATTTGGGGTCCCCCCCCCCCCCCCCCTCTTCTTCTCTTTTCCTGCTCTTCTTCTTCAGTTTTGGCAGAAATGTAAATCAGTGCTAATCTCAGAGCAAGAGGCTTAGTGTCCACAGACACACACAAACACAACACACACTTACAGTCAATACACACAAGGGTGAGCTCTTCTCCCACCTAGTGTGTGTGTTTGTGTGTGTGTGTTTGTGTGTTTGCTCTCAGTCTGCATACATACATGCATGAGGGTGCAGATTATTTATGACTATGATGTGTGCACATGCATGTTGGTCTTTTTCATATGAGTGAGAACACAAATTATTGTTTTGCATCAGTTTTTTTGGAGCTTATCTGCGTGTATGCAAGTATTTACATCTGTGTGTATGTGTGTGTGTGTGTGTGTGTGTGTGTGTGTGTGCATCTTGAAACTAGGCCACATCTTCAGATCTCGACCGTAAAACAGCATCACATTAGTGTTGAATATTTTGGAATCCAAAACACATCTCAGCGCCCAATGGGGAGCGGCGATGACAGATTTAGACCGACCTCATCCCGCGATCATCTTCGTGTCAGTCAGACGTCGAGGCGCCGCAGAAAACTGGATTTGCAGAGAATCAGGTTCAATGATTCACGTGGAATAAACAGAAGTGGCAGAGGTGAGCGTGCTGAGATTCTAATCAGACAAGGTTTGATGGATTTTACCATTTTTTAAAAACGTATAAAATGAAACAAACAATAATCTTCTTGTTGTATTCTGCTTTTTTCTTTTGTTTAGTTCATGTGACTACTTTTTTTTAATTAATGATTATGTTTAAATCAAGCCATTTTAGAAAAACCTGATTTCTATACAAATGTTTTTATTTGCTCTACAGCAAAAAAACACAAAGTATCCGCAGTTATTTAAAATATTTCTGTGCGCGTATCTGCTGGGATCATTCTTTCACTGCTTAATTCAATGCATATCAATATTTCTGCAGTTCTACCGATGGACCAACAGAGGTCAACACATTTCCTGCACGCCGTCTCAGACTCAGCAGGAATCAGTTCCTCTGCGGGAGTGGGAGGAAACTGTGTAATGTTTCATTTCTCTTCTCCTTCACCTGCAGGGAAACCTCAGATATCAAAATTTCACAGTTGCCTTTAGTTTCTTTAGAAGAGAACAACATCTAAATTAATTTTTTTATCCTTAAATCCTGCAAAATAATTTTATATCATGGTTCTACACAAACTTTGATTACCCTCAGACTTGTCTTTACTTGTTTGTGTATTTAAAGCCACTACAAGGAGTTTTTAACCGGTTATGAAAATTTTAAAATAGCTGCCCAGGCGTCGGACACGGAGAATAGTTTATAGAAAAACGTATTTGTTGTTGCAATATTAAAATAATTAAACACTTTAAGAAGTACAACTATGAATGATGCAGAGGCAACAAGATGTAAAACTCCAATGATCCGTCACTTTCAGGTCTGACGGCTCCTGCGGTTCCACAGGAAGTCACTGGAGACTAAGTTCAGGGTTAAAAATGTCTTAAGTGAAGCATTAGCAGAGGTCACAGCAGTGTTTTATGACTGGGAACGTCATGATGGAGGGATAATGGACGGTAAAGGAGGAGAGCGAACAGGAAGTGGAGAATGGGTGGAGAGGATGTGGAGGTGAAGAAATCTTAGAGCAGTTTGACACATGATTTGCGGACTGGAGAAGAAAAGAGAAAAAGGGAGAGGGAGCACTGCGAGGGGTTGTAACGTCTCCAGAGGTTGAAGATAGAAAAGACACAGACGCGCCCAAAAGTTTAAACTTCAACCCCAAGGACCAAATACATTATTTTAAAAATGTTTTCATGATCTAATGCCGCCATGCTGCCAGATACCCAGATACACACTACGCCGTGGGCTGAGCTTCACTTTGTAACAGCACGACAAAAGAAAAAAGAAAAGCTGCAGAGAGAGACGCTGCAGGACTGAACCACAGCAAACAGACGAACACGCGTCTGACACTGGTGCACAAATATTGAGACTGGGACACTGATACACAGGCAAATATTATAACAGAGGGATGGACGGACATCTTCCTGTCCTCCATTTCCGTCTTTTTAATGTCTGACCATTCTTCACCTCTTCACCTCTGTTCCCTCTTCTCTATCTTTCCTTTCCTCAGTTTCTCTCCTCCGACCATTTTTACTCACAGTCCCAGATTGTTTCTTTCTTTTTACACTTTCCCGGCCTCTTCCATTCTTTCTTCCTACCCACTTCCTTTCATCCCTTTTCCCCGCCTCTTCACTTTCTTCCTCCACCCTCCTCCTATTCCCTCTCTCTCCTTTTCCACTCTATCCTCTAAACATTTCTGAGCTTTGTTTAAACGTCTGATGCAACCGAAGGCAACAGCACCCACTGCTGCTCCGATCCCACAATGCAGCAAACCGCAAAAAAAGAAGCACCACACTCCGATGGCCTTTAATGGCGAGGGAGGAAGAAAGAAGGTTTTTTTTTTTTTTTTTTGCCACAGAGACCTGAGCACAATCGCATCACAGCAATTCCTGCTGTGACTTCCCCTCTGAGTCTGAGATTGTTTTCCTCCGAGCAGAGTTGCACATATAAGAGCTGGGTCGATGGAATCCTCCGTGTATGGACTCGATTTCCAAATTGTTCCCCAAGTCAGAATCGGCATCTGAACTATGAGCCTGCTGCATCTTTTATGATGATGACATCGGATGATATCCAATTCAAATTTTAGTTGATTGTGGTTTAAATGTTAACGAGAAAAAGATAAAATAGATAAAAAAGACTTTGAGATGTTTATTACTCAAGGGTTTTTCTTGGAGGCTTGATATTTCCAGTACATTCTGTTGATCATGTGCTTGTTGTTGAGTCCGTTAAACAATCCAGGGCCACCGTACTCTACAATACTGATCTACAGTCAGTAGATCAGAAGTTAGTGACACTTCAGGATCTGAAGGTGTGGTACCACAAACCTGCAGAATCCAATCAAAAGGCAAATCAGCAGAGGGCAACTTAGCAGAATTGCACTGTTGTCTTGCTAATATCTAAAACGTCTGTTTACCAAGCAGCTAATGGACCTTGCATGTTCGTTAAATCCATTTATAAAGTACAACGACTACAGCTGATTACAACCGCGATCATTTTAACCGCTTGAACTACACAAAAAAAAGTTCAAAATGGTGTTTTGTGTTTGAAAAATGTGTTCGACGACACCGACACCTCCTCATTATTATCAGAACCACGTTTAAGTTGAACAGTTGAAACTTAAGAGAGAGAGAGAGAGAGAGAGACTCCCGGTGGACACACAGACTGTAACAGCATGATTCCACATGAGAGGAACTGCCAGAGGGTAACTTCACTACATTCAGCGGCACATGGTGAACCGACCAACTTTCCCCTTATAGTTTTTATCAGAAACTTCAAAACTTCAAACTTTATTCACCCCTTTACAACAATTGCAGCAACATTAATACATTGATGTATCATATATAATATATAATACAATCTAAATATACAGTACAATACGAAAACATTGAATATGCCCACATTCATTCACGCCGTATGTTTACCGTTCGTTTTGTTGTGAACGTGTTTGCAGGTGAGAGATTCAGCAACAGGTGACGTGTGATGGAGAAAAACAATGATTGTGCACACGAGAGGATTTTTTTTACACTCTTAACCCATTTTAGAATAATCAGACGATTTATATTTTACGATTTGAGATCGGAAATCGCTCCGACTCAAACGGAAGTATTAAGATTCTTTTTTTATTATTTATTCCGCAATTGTCTGAAGATGCTAATCCAGTGTGAAATCATCACAGTGAACATGGAACTGTTGGATTTTATATATATATATATATTTAGTATTGTTTCATATGCATTGCTGTAACAGGAATTAGTTAAAGCTGTATTTCCTGTACATCATCCAGAGGGGTTATTCAAATGTTTCAACATTCAGACTTCTCATTATAAATTCATGATGCAGAACTTATTCATATTGCATCACTTACTGTCAGTTGAAGCTTCCAACTACCTCCAGTTAAATGTGCTTTATGCTATTTGGTCTATAGTTAATACATAGTTAAATATACTGTATTATAGTTTGGAATAGTTCACGTGAGGAACTGCGACTTGAAACTTCACTGTCTGTAGTAAAAAAGAAAAGTCTTTGGTTTTTGTATTTAATCATTTAGTGACTTTAAACGATATTCTGAAATGATTTGCTGAGTCTGAACCATAAAAACTCATTTACATCCACAAAACAACAAAATGAAATAAAAGAACTCCTTCTCGTTGTTATACATCAGGTGCAGGTTTAAAAGCCACATGTGCGGATTATTAGGGTTTCGATCCTTGATCGGCTCGATTGACACGACTTGACAAATCCTGAGTAACACAACAACAACGAAACTTGAGAGCAGTTGATGTAGAAGTTGAGAGGGAGGTTGGAAGAACGAGGTTCTCGTAAAGGAGGATAAGACGGCAGGAGATAACGGAGACGGAGAGAGAGAGACAATGACAGAGAGAGAGAGAGAGAGAGAGACAGATTTTATTTTTTTCTTCTGCTGATGGAAAAAAAAAAAAGTTTGACGTTGTCTTTCTCGCCAGGTAGATCAAGGTTTAAACAGACGTTCCTGAATCCAACGCTTTATGTCTCCGCTACTGTCCCGCTGATCTCCGTCTCCATGCACTGTCTGTTTTTAAGATTATGTCATGTGTGTGTTTGTGTAGAGTTGTTTTGTGTGTGTATGTTGTCACACTGTGTCAGGTGGTTGTGTGTGTGTGTGGTCTGATCTCAAGCCTGTCTGTTTGTGTGTCTTTGTGTTTGTGTACATCTGTTGGAGGGAGATAGAACAAACAGGACGGTCAAACAGGACAGACGAACAGTTGGACTGTTTGATCGAACGCCGTCTGCTTTGCTCTTTTGTTTTCTACGTCACCGTCTCCCGCTCTCCGGTGAAATATTTATGTCTCCAGTGTGTCTTTCATTCCAACACTGTGGCTAAACACAGTGAGTGTGTGTGAGGATGCTTTTCCCCAACACATCAGTAAATGTTGGATTATGGAAACAAAACATTTCAGTTTGTTGCAGTAAAACATAAAAACAAATCTGCACCCACAGTGTATCCGGCCCCTCCCCATTTTTTAAATCCAGATCTCATCTCCACTGCAGCACTTCCACAAACAGCCACCAGGTAATCACGGCTCAACTCCATCAGCTGCAGCGCAGGAGGTGAAACCGACAGATCTCCAACCGGAGGTTCGCAGATGTTTTAATAAACTACATTAAATCGTAGTCAGCAGATCCAGCTCCTAAATGTTTTCTGGGATATGACAGCTCCAGGTTTTCATTAATTGGAGTCTGGTTCGTTTAATTCTCACGCAGGCAGGAGTCACTGGGTTGTGTCGTGCCGGACAATTGACCCCTTGACCCACACATTTCAGAGAGGGAGCAAATTGACAGTTTTTGTCGGATGCGCTGAGTCGGGTGGAGTCATTATAAATCGATAGCAGCTCTTTCTCGCAGCGAGTCGTCGGCAATCATCTCACGGCCTCCTCGGTGTGTATCAGTGCGGTCGAGTGTCCATCCAGACAAGTTCATTCTGAGGGTTTAATCGCAGGATGACTCCAGCTGAGTCGAAAAACTGAGAGACTGATGTAGAGACAGAATCATGTCACTGCTTCAGTCTGCATTCAAATATCATTTATTAGTTCTGCTCAAACGGTACATTGTTCAATGTTTTATAAGATATTCCCTTTAATCCTGATGTGTTGTACGTTTCATCCTGAATGTAATAATTGAATTAAATGTTTTCACACACATCCCTTTCTCTGGATCCAAGGTACCGACACTGACAGAACACCTGTTTATATATTTAGCCCATTTAATTGTTACTATAGGATTTAAAAATCTACTTTATAGCATCTCACAGAAGCATTTTTATTTATTTTGTTCGTCTTATATTTGACTAATTGTCATTTCTTTTATCCGTTCCTCACTATTTCTCACTTTGTTTTCTATATTTAACAATTAATCTATTCAGACTCAACAAGAAAGAAAATGAGCTTTGACACCAATTCACAGTAAAAACAAAGCAGCAGCTGCAGCAGAAGGTGGATGAATGACGTGCGGAGCTGCAGTCGGTGGCAGCAGGTTAGAAGGTTCTAGTGCCGCAGGAGGAGGAGGAGAGAGGGAGCAACGAAGCATCCACCCACACGACTGTCCACTGTACTGTCACCCAGAGAGAGGGGGAGAGAAGGGGAGGGAAGGGTGGGGGGCGAGAGAGAGAGATGGACTGGGAGTACAGGAGGGAGAGAGAGGGGGGGGGGGAATAGCGAGAGAGCAAAGGAGTGAGATAAAGTGGTCTGGGGGTGGAGAGATGAGAGAGCAAAAGAAAGAGGGGATTTAACACCTAAATTTAGCTTCTAAATTATGTCTCATGAAGACACAGAAAGAAAGAGAGAGAGAGAGAGAGAGAGAGAGAGAGAGAGAGAAAGAGAGAGGGGGGGGGTGGAAACAGGTATAACATCTGAGACCCTGACGCTGAAAACCAGGATTATTTTCCTAATTTCAAACATCGGAGACGTTTATCGAACCGTCACCTCTCAGAATCCTGAAGAGACTCCACAGCGACAGTTTCATTTCAAGTCTCAAGGGTTGTTGCGTCCTTTAATTGTCTTCAGTGGACACGGGGACATTTGTAAAAGTGTTTTACGCTCGACATGACAGGGACAAAACCCACAGTCCTTGTTCTGCGACGGAGAAGAGGCTCCAGTGTGAGTCAGACAAATGAAGAGCGCCTCCTTTAAAGTCAGACTTTCTGAAGTGTGGATTCCCTCTTGTGCTTCCACAGACAGTGCGACTTCTGAGCTGGGACAGTCACACAAACAGTTCACGGCTACAAAGACTTTAAATCTCAAAGATCTTCAGGAGACGCACGAGATGAGGAACCGTGTCTGTAGTTCAGCACCTGATGAACTGAAATCTGTTGTTTCATTCCCTTTTTCAAGATCTCGGCGTTATCACGTGTGTTTATTGAGAAATTACAAAATGTTGAAAACACCCTATCTCTTCCTTCGCCCTTTTTGTCTTCCCGACCAGCCAGTGGAAGGAAAATCTGTTCCACAGTCACATCGGTGAAAACATCGCCTCCCTGGCTGAGATGATAAACACCTGGATGGTGGACGTGTGGACACAGACAGGGAAGCGTCAGTTCTTGTTCTGCTGTGAGGATTTGCTCCTATTTCTGTCCATGTTTCTATATTTTCACTGAAAAAGAAAAACAAGTGACCCCGAGGTGTCTCGGTGAAAGTCTTCGCGCTCGTCCCTCGGTCCCAGCTCAGGATAAAGGTTGACCAGGTCTGTTCTGTCAGCGCCCTCATGCACCACAACCTCCCCGGAGAGATTCGTCTGGCTCCTTATCCTCATTTCAATTCCTCTTCTCAGGACTCGGGGTCTGAATTCACCTTGAACATTTTGATGCTTTTACTTTGCAAAGGTTCTGATCCGACTTTAACAAGTGTAGAATGTTTTATTTTATTTCCAATTTGTAAGATTTCACTTGCTTACGACTGTAATTGTAAAGCACATTGTGACTTTGCTTTCAAAAGTATTATAAAGTTAATTATCATAGTCCTTTATAAATAATGTTTATTATTATGTTTACACCCCTTTGTTAATACATTCAGTCTTTGGTTCGATTATCACATGAACTTGAAATGTGGGTCCCAGTGGTTAAGACAGAAGGAAGTAAATAAGAGAGACGAGTAAAACTGGGTTAAAGGTTAAAATATAGTTGGTTTCATAATTAAAGTGTCTCTAGAATCCAAACACCTTCACAACACAGTCTCATTATTTCAGGGGTTATTGTTGTAAAGTTGTAGAATAAAGTGACATGTGTAAAAAAAAAACTGCAGGCTCATAAACACACTGGATTAATGAGGTTGATAACGTCTGTCAATACAGATCGTGAGGGATCACACGACGCTGTTTAATCCTCTCTGATATCAGCGTAGTTTCACATGTAGCCGATAAGATGCGTAGATATGATGAGCTCTGTTGATCCCTGAGGCAAGAACTGGGTCAACACAAAAAAACAAGAATAAAAACAAACACACTAAAAGATGTTTAACACTGAATATGCATCATCTTGGCCTCAGTTATGCTAATTTCTCCATTTATAGAGATTTTCTTAATTATAATTACATGCTGTTCGGGGGCAATACAGGATATTTCTCATTATCTGCATAAGAAATGCCACTTTAGGTGGTTTCAGCAGCTCGAAGATTGAATGTGTATGGAAATCCCTTGTTTTGGTTGTGGTTCAAACAGTGTTTTCACTTTTATCCGTGGATCAATGTATTAAATGAATTGAAACCAGAAATGCATTCAGAGAGATGCAGCTGTTTCCGTATTTTAACAAGTGTTAAGTTGCTCATTAATAATAAAATAATACGAATGCCACCTTTAATTTTTACGGCTCTTTCCAAAGCATAAAATGCCGGAAGAAGATAAAAACAGTTGACACAGAAGAAGTAGAAACTATTAGGATGATAAATGATGTTTAAAAAGATAAATAACTGGAAAAAGGGGCAACACGATGTCAATGAATACAAAACAAAAGACAAAAGGCTGAAACTATTCAAAACCACGATCTCTGAGGAAGACGTGTAAATACTCCTGAATTTTTAAATCAGTAAGCTCAGGTCCCGATCGAACCCACAACCAACTTTAACTCAAACTGTACAAACAACTGACGCGTCAGATGACAACACACCCAGCCGCATCAGCAGAGGCGTAACTATGGCAACCACTGTTCCTCCTTCTCCTGAAGCCTGTTTCTAAAACACTGTAAAACTGAATTACTTCACGTTTCTCTGACAACTCTCCCCTCTTTTATGTTGACATGTCAGTTGTTTTATCTGCTCTTATGTAATCATGCAGTAAAAAAAAGATGAGAAATAACAACACGGCGATTGTTTATTCCTCTCGGTTCAACATCCGGTGGCGTCGGGTCGTGTTTCTCCTTCTGTGACTGTGAAGCGTTTCCTGAATTAGAACCTTGACCTTCAAGAGTCTGTGGAGGAGTTTTCCAACTGTTTTCAATCAGGCGGAAACTTCCCGAACTGTATTTTTCTAATCTGTATCCGTGTGTGTGAATTTCAGGCTGACATTTGTTCTGGTACAAACTCTCATAACCCTGACAGGTCCAGTGTGTCCGATTCATGTGACAGGGAACTATTGACAGATGTTTAAAATAATCAAATCCCAGTGATGTTTCATCTGAAGTGTTGTTTTCTTTAGCGTAGAGAAGAACGGGTCCTTTATATCTACATGTTGCAGCTGAATATAACCTGCTCTGCTCGGTGCCCTCCTTCTGCTGTGAGCTTCTTTCTCTTATCTTTAATTTATTCAATTATCCCGCCGCCTCTGTCGAGCCTCTGATGCCGGCGTTGCCATTTAACCAGTTGTGGAAGTCGTTCAGCCTCTTTAGCCTTTGAGAGACGCTCTCAACAGGCTGATTATTTCTCTTCTCTCCATCTGTGCTGCTCTGGATGACAATCCACTGTTTTTTTTCCACAGTTAACGACCTTTCAGCCACTTCACTTGTTGTGAACAAGCCAGGAAACGAATTTCTTGTAGCTGCAACGGCAAATTCATCCCAGAACTCAGCTGCCAGGTTCATTATTTTTTGACAAACGATGTGTGTGTGTGTGTGTGTGTGTGTGTTGGAGGACTCACTAGTCAAAACACTAATATTTGGTCGTTTATCTTGTGATTAATAATCACGTATCATTGTCATTGTAAAATGGCTCCGGCTGGTTCAGACAGATATTTGTGGTGGTGTATCCTTTAGAAATGTGGTGAATCGTTATGTCTATTATTCTGCGACACAATCTGAAGAGCCACTGATGAAACATTACAACTCAAACTATTTCTGGACCTTTTCTCGAGTGTGCTTCACTTCCAGCATTAAGGCCGTTGGTTGCACCTGATCCAGCGAGTGTGAGTCAGCGGGTTTAGTTAAAACTTGTTTGGACGACAGAAACAATTAGAACGAAACATGTCAGCAACCACGATGGATCACAGTCGATCAAACATCGAACTTATTTTGTTGCTGTAAATATAGTTTGTAATTTGCAATTTCTAAAAACAGCAGCATTTTGCAGAAGAGAAAACTTTAGAACGTTTGGTCAGGATTACATACAAAACATATCGAGAAGAGTCTGAAGTAGATGAGGACCAGTCAAATTAACCAGTTGGTGCTGTTAACAGAGTATATATATATATACATATATATATTATTTTCTCTCCTTCTGCTGTTTTGATGATGATTTATTTCAAGGTGAAGGTTTGACTCCTGCAGTGGGATCTGGCTGCTGATGGTAAAACTTCCCAACCCGACCAGTTTGCTTTATCTGTCAGTGGCTGCAGATGTTCAGTGGCGACGGAACCTGGAGCTTCACGCTGGGACTGATCATCTCAGCGGTGAGGCTGCAATTATACGAGATGAAAATCTGGCTGTCGTGGGAATCATGCAGCGTTTCAGCAGCGGGGGAAAATAAAAAACAAATCAAAATGTGCAAATGTGTGACTTCACAGAGGCTCATATTCAAGCTTGAACAGTCGTACCTTGTGCTGCAAACTCTGTAAACACAACAAATCAATATTTCATGTTCTTACACAGACTGAAATTAGCAAAGTTAAATTATAATTATGCATAATTCCCTTTTGCACTGTAATATAACCACTGAATTTCATGAATGAAAAGCAGCAGTATTTTTATTTTGTCACGGTCTGTCAGAACTTTGGAGAACGTAAAACTTCATGAAAAGTCTGATACGGATCTGAATAACTCACTGAGTCATTATTGTCCGGTGATTTGATATCTGCTGTAAATATTTTAAAACCAAATCATTTTCTCACTTGTTTTTGGCTCCATACAGATAAATACATCTACTAACTATTTAAACAGTTGTATTTGCTTTTAATTGTGAATTGAGGTAAGAATAATTGTTATTTGGAGTCATATGATACAAAATCTATAAAGCGTATTTTACACTATTGTGTTTATATAAACGACACCATTTTGATTTCAGACACTTTTCCTTTTTAACAGAATATGTCAAATGTAAAAATCTGACAGTGAATGAGCTGAAGACTTTGCCTCTAGTTTATAAACCTACCTCCGCTCTGGTTCACAGTCCAGCGTGTCACCACGGCTGTTTCCCTCCGAGTGCGTGCGCAGCTTGCTGTCTACACCTGTGCTTCATTTTGGCTTTCGAGCAACTCGCCAGAGGCAAATCTGAATTTGTTTTCTCTGCAGGGCACAGCCCCTGTGCTCATTCGGATTCAGCACAATATAACAGTTGGTAGTTTTACCGCTGCTCATTTGTGGCGTGGAGCCATGTTGGCAAGAGACAATCACGCTTTCAGACAGATGTGATGGTCCAACCTGGAGCAAGGTTAATATTCCCCAACGTCCCATCATTTCCTGCACTCGACTTGATCTTGTAAATCCTCACTCAACACACACGTTCAGAGACATTGTGCTTTTCTGTGCTCAGTTTACCGCAGGCCTCTCACCATCCGTCAGTCACTGCACAGGAGCGCTGCCATAAGACCTGCAGTTAACGAGGAGGCTCGACTCCTCCTGTCAAAGGTGTGTGTGTGTGTGTGTCTCTGACTGATAGGAAATGGGAAGGATTTTATTTTTGTGCCAAAATTTCAGGTATTAAAAGTTCAACTCCTGAGCTTTAATTATCTTCAGGGTAGAAAAGCCTCTAAAACCACAATTCAGTGGAAAATGCTGAAAACTAATTTTATTTCTGATGCAGCAACAGTTCCTACGATGAAAAATACCCTTAGACTAGATCGATGCCAAAAGATCGCCCCCTGGTGGCTGGCTGCAGCATAGGTTAGAAAATCCACCTTGTCCATGTTAGCGGATGGGACATGTACCCAAAGGAAAGAATCTAAATGCATTTCAAGGTTCAAGTTTTCGGGACCTTGATGCTCACGATTGTTACTGCCGACGTTGGCTCCAAATTACGTCAAAATCGCACAATGGCGTCCTTTGTATCCAAGATATTTCGGCTTAATTTGTGTAAAACAGGTTGAAGTGAAGATGTGTTGTCCATCTTTTTGTTTGTAATCCACAGAATCTACACTTGCGTCGACCGCTACAAGGTCGACTGAGATTGGTTCCAAACTGTGGAACAGTTCACAATAAGAAATCTGATCTCTCTTAAAATGATGAAATAAAAGCAACATTACGTTTAATCGAAGAAAAATCGTACGTGGCCGAAACAGTGTCTCTATCTCCTATGAGGGAGGCAGTGGAAAAAAGGTGGTTTGTTATGTTTTGCTGTTTTAGAGTCTTTCCACGCTCCCCTAACTTCCACTGCTCCGAGTCACAGTTCACTGTTGCAATAACAGAACGTTTGCCAATCTTATTAATTCCTGGCAAAGCCGGTTAACAGCTGCACACGGTTTTCCACTAAAGAACAAGGGATGAAGAAAAGTAAATAAGTCTGAGACCCCGGGTGAAATCACCTCAAATAAATCCTAGGTGAGACGATTCTCATGACTGAAGCCCTGCAGCAGAATATCAATACCACACACACACACACACACGTAGAACCCATTGGTCCAACGCTTCCAGAGACACGAAACATTTATGATCTCCTGTTGCTCTCACATGCGGGAGATAAAAGCAGCCAACAAATGGCAAAAGTTATGCGAGAAAAACAACAACACATCATGTGTTGTGTCGGCACAGAGGGGGGATATCTGGATGTGTTGCCTTGATAACGCTCGTGTTCCCCTCTTGTTTTCAAAGTGACCTTTCCCCCGCCTGCAGTGCAATGGCTGTTTGATGCTGTTTGAAGTTGGGCCGCCGCCGTTTCTGCTGAGTGATTAAAAAGATTGTTTGATGAGAGGATGTATGAGGGAGGGGGGGGGGGGGGGAGGGAGGAAAAAAACACTCACACTCATGTACATTTATTACTATACACTTTCATACCCCCCCCCCCCCCCCCCTCTCTCTCCTCACTGAGCTGTTTGAGTGCGATCAAAGCCGGTTAAAAAATAAATCTCACAAAAAAATCTGAACTCTCAGTGAAATGCCTTCCGAAGAGTCTTTGAAGAACATGAGGTATCCAACAAACTATAGCGTCCAAAACCAAGCAGCTCAGAGCTAATTAAATGGTAGCGCTATCTAATGAGATCGACCGGAGAGCGATGCAGCAAACGCACAACAAGCACAGAGTCACAAACTCTCCTCTGTCCCCGCAGGAGAGAAAATGTCCCGGACATCTCGGCGGTCTCTTAGGAGTCTTTATTTCTGGCTGGGACAGAAACGAGTCTGATGCTCATGTGTGGTGAGGTGGAGGAGGGGGAGGGGTTAGCTTTTAAGCTAGATCACCAGGACCACACGGACGATTTAAAGTCATATCGTTGTGGGTGATGTGTTAACAAACTCTGTGCATCGTCTGAGGGACGGATAGAAAAAAAGGTTGCTGTGCCAGATACTTGATTTAATGGTTGTCTTTAATCTCCTAATTAATCAGCATTCATCCGTCAGGCTACCCATCCATCCATCCCTCCTTTATCTATACCGCTTATCTTTGAGGGTGGAGAGGTAGTTGGAGCCAATCTCAGTTGACATTGGGCGAAAGGCAACATGTTTCCAGGTAGGTGCCATCTTCTTTTCCCTCTTAAGAGAAACTAGGAGGAGCTGGAAAGATGCTTTTTAAAGAGGCAAAGGATGTTTGAGTGCAAAGTAAACGCTCGTAATACACGAGGGGATGCATGTTGTGCACCCACCTTGATAACGCACCTTTGAAATATCAATTTAATACTGTGCCACTGACTTCAGACCAGTTCGATAACACAATCACGCTCGGCTACCTCAACATAACCATCCACCGATAATGTGACTACGCCTGCATCTGGGCACTCGAAGGATGAAAGTGATTTTACTATTGACGTGGATTCTGAAATTGTCCAAATGATTCGTGTTGGGTTTGGCGATCCGTCCATCCCTTCAGCAACCTACATTAAGATTAACAACAATCAAAGAAGTCCGGATTATTGAATTTTGTCTAGAAATGATTCTCGTGTCTGATGAAACTAACAGAATTGACAGATTGACACTGAATCAACTCTTTAGTTGACAGTGAACTTATCCTTCACTCAAAACCCAGAGAAACGTTCTTCTCCCAAGAAACACACATCAGGACAGTAAACACATCATCATCATCATCATCATCATCATCATCATCATCGTCAGCAGCTCAAAAACATGAATGTTAATCATTTTGGAAATGCTCCTGTGCAGTTAGTGAAACTATAACGTGCATAAAGATATTTTTACATTAACTGTATTATCTTAAACTTCGCAGCCACACACACTCCTTCTCAGAATCTCTTTCATAAGAAACATATACACACAAAACACACACTTGTACAACATGAACATACACATCCACTGCTGTAATACCACACACACACACACACAAACAGACACACACACACACACACACAGTGATGCGACCGCTCACCGCCGATGCAGAGGCTGAAGCGGCAGAGTTCATCACACAGGGTGTCCGGGCTCTCCAGCTCTCCTGGTCCTCCTCCTCCTCTCCCTCCTCCTCCTTCTCTCCTCTTCTTCCTCGGCGACATCCTCTTCACCATCTTCATCACTCGCTCCACTTTGTCCATCCTGTCTCACCGAAGTTCACCTGCGAGCCGCGGATGTCGTCTCTGTCCCCTTGTCTTGTTCTTATCACACTTGTTTCCTCTTCTCCTCTTCACCTCCTGCTTCCTCTTCTTCTCTATCTCTTTGTAAATCCTGAGAACTTTAACCACTCTGTGATTTCTTCTCTCGTCTCTCCAGCACAGTGGCTTTCTTGCTTTCCTGAAATCCCTTCTCCCCCTGTCCTCGGTCTGCTCTTCGTCTTTACCTTCAATTTCTTTGTCCCCCGTCCGATGCAATACTTAACTGGTCAGGTTCAGTCTCACGAACAGGTCGGCCATTATCTGTTTCTCTTTCTTCTCTCCTGTTTCCTCCCTCTTCTCTGGCTTCCAGAAAATCCAGTGAACAAAGCGAACACAGAAGTGAGACACTGAGGGAGAAGGGAGGAGAGGGAGAGGCAGCACACTTGCTCTTCCCCTCCTCTCTTGCTCGATCCCCCTCTCTCCATCTCTCCCTCACTTTCTCTCCGTACCCCCATCACCACCCCCCTCCACATCCAGCCTTCAAAACTCTCAGCCGGAGCTTCCACAGAAAAGGCAACAGTTTTAAAAAAAGACTCAGTGTGGTGCTCTCTGCAGTTCTGTGCTTCATTATCTCAGACACACACACACACACACACACACACACACACACACACACACACACACACACTTTTCGTTCTGTCACTTCACAGAAACACAGTTTGTCTCAGGCACTTCAATGACTCTAATCAATCCACGTCTCTCCCTCGTGCTTCTCATCCTTTCATTCTTTCCACCTTTTCTTTATATTCCACCTTCCATATTTTATTTCATCCTCCATACTTCCATCTCTACTTCACCCCGACATCTCTCCACCCGTCCCTCCCACTCCACCTTCTTGACCCTGACACAATCCAATCTCTCCTAACACATCCGTCTCATCCAACCCTCTTAGTCTCTCTCTCTCTCCATCTCTCTCAACACCCCCGTCCTTCTCTCTATCCACCTTTTGTCCATTTCTCCCTCTCCTGTCTCTCCATGTCTACCTGTTCTCATCTGCTCTTTAATCTCGATTACGTGTCTCTCCATAATAGGCTCATCTTCTCTTCTGAAGGAGACTCACACAAACAGAAAAAAAGGAAAAGGCTGTACCTGCCTCACCTTAACCAAAACCTAATTCTTACCGAAGTCTTAACCCTCAACATGTCTGTGTGTGTTTTCAGGTTTTTAACTTCCCACTGGGATAGAAAACCCTGCTGCATAGATAATAGTGTGAAGTCCAGGTGGCTGTAACCAAACCTCACCTTGGGCTCACCACCTGACAAAGTTGATTGCCGGCAGGGAAACTGAAAGTCGCCCCATGAAGATCACGGAGGCGTGTGAGCGTCTTGATGCTTCTGAAGCTGTTAGAGGAAGGTGAGATGAGATCTGCAGGTTTAACAAAGAAGCTAAAATATTCTCCGAGCTGATATTTCAATCTCAGTCTCAGCAAGACTTAACAATGGCATTATCCAGGAGCTGGTAATTATGGCAACTCCAATCACGGAGAACACAGCGTGCAGAGAAACGTGTACACAGGTTGAGCAGATACAGACAATGAAGGGATGCTGTTTGGTTTGGGCTCGACCGTGTTAGTCAGCACTCCTGCTTGATGTCTCCTTCCGAAAAAACCAACTTTCTCAACAGGAGCTGAGAAGTGACAGTGAGGCTGAGCTCAGAGTTAGAAAAAGGAGGTCATCTGCAGACAGGCCGACATCCTGAGCAGCGAAAGAACCGTCCTCGGCTCACAGTATCACAACTTTCAAAGTATTAGAGACTCTGCAGGAGTCGGAGAGACAGAAATAGACTCCATTCAGCCTTTGGCTTTGTCAGCGGATTCCGAGACCTAAAACCAGTTGTTTCTTACACTGCAGTGCATCATGGGGGGAAATTAAACTACCAGGAGGAGACACTCTGGATGCTCGGTGGGTAAAGAGGCATGCCGTGCACTGGCTCTGTGGCCTGTGTGTGTTGAGAAGAAAACGAAAATGCATTCAGGTGACTTTCTTTCATGCATTCATCAAGTGCGAGCTGTAGAAAATCCCAGCTGACACTGGGGCGAGAGGTCGACAATCAACTAAACACAACTTTACATCACGTGTATGAAGTCTACTCACTTTCAAAGTACTTGTACACAGGTGTGGTACAAAAGACGGTGAACAACACCATATTTCCCATCAACCAATGCTTCCATGTAAAACCAGGCCTTGAATGACGGGCTCATCAGAACCTGCCTCCCATGATGCCATTTCCTATTTTTTCCGAATGCACACAAGCCCTAAAATATCTAAAGATGTTGGATTGATGGAGCAGCAGCTTCGTTGAACTTTCTTCCACAGCTGAAGTTTCATTGCTTCTCAACAGGCGAACATTATTCTCCATTAATGACTCACTACAATGACTAATCGCCCGTTTAAGTGGATCCTCACGAGGTTTGACAATTGAAAACACACAAACACACTCTGCAAACTTGGCTGGCTTTCATTCATTTACTAAGAGGGATTTAAAGGGATGGTTTTCTGATGCCAGGAGCGTTTTTAAAATTTCATACAAAGATATATATATATATATACAGTTTGTGTGTGTCACTGGTACTCTGCATGAACTGCTTATGAAACACTCTCACCGAGTGGGGGTGTGAATTAATCACAACCGTTCAACTTCAGATGGTTTAAACTTTACACACACACACACACACACACATGCAAGCCCCCTTTTTGTGAGTGACTGAGAAGCTATTTAAAGTCTTTCAGGTATTATCCGCTCGAAGGGCGCAGCGTGTCAGTCGTGGTAAAAGGCCCTCCTTCCTTTTTCCAGACACACCGCCACTGCGTTCTCAAGCAGCGGAGTTAAGTTCCAGCTGATCCAGCGGAGACGATCGCAGTCTAGACTGGTTGAACTGGGAAGCTCCCGGCTGAGACGGAAGCGGTGACACGCGTTCGGTCAGGTTTCACGTGCACCGTGCAGCAACATGAACGGGTCCGTTTTGATTCAACATTTTCTGAGCATGTTGACGTCCCAGTTTATCTGGTGCGTGCCGATCAATGAGCAAACACCAGAAACAACAACAACAGCTTGTTGGCTTGGCTAAAGGGCGAATTGTATTCGCTGCTGAATTAAGCATCACCACCATAAAAAACATTGTCAGCGTTTCAATCCTTCGGAATTTCTGGTGTAACCACCTTAAAAGACAGAGTGCGGATTTAATAACCAACAGACTTCTTTGCTAAAATACAAGTTTAATGTTGTTTTTCTTTCCCTCGTGTATCAGAAAACTTAAAGTACCGTATCCATGAAGTACATAGACAAATACTGCCTCATCTTTGTTGTGCACATGTGAATATAAATAGATGTAAGTATCTAAATATATAAGTGAAATAGTTTCAAAAGAGAAGAATCTCTGATGAATCTGGATCGAAACTCACGAGGGGATCTATTTATAACCACAACATTAAAATATAAATATATATAATTTAAGAAATACATGTTAGCTGGTGCACTGGTTCTGTCGTGGATTGCAAAAGACAGTTTCTACAAAACATAGAGTTGTTTGAAACAAATCTGTGAATAATCCAGTTTCTACCATTTCATTATATCATTTTAGAATTAATGTGTGAATGTTAATTCTCTCTCTCACACACACACACACACACACACACACACACACACACACACACACACACACACACACACACACACGCACGCACGCATGCAGAGACATAGTGTTTGCATTTCTAAAAGTCAGGAACAGCATTTGGGATCCAGATGAATAATGAATGACAGAAGTAAAGAAAGAGAATGTAACAAAAGAAAAAGATAAAAATATGAATTGCAAAAAAAAAAAAAAAGTCACAGAAAACTCAAGAGATGACATTTGAAGGCAGCGCTCTTTAAACAGGCCTCTCTCTGACTCAGCCTTTAGAAATCCAGGTCCCAATTTTATGATAATAAGAAGCTTTTTTAAACACTCGCCTGGCGTCTCGATGAACTGCCACAAGATGAAAAGCAGAGAAACTTTCACAAGCGTATTGGTTTTTGTGGAAGTCAGCCCACCTCGATGGGGCGCCTTCTGATTAGCTTTGAAAGTGCACATGTCGTGTTTCGGATGCATATTTACTTTGCTTTTTGGTGCAAAGCTCTCGGGTGTGACACCCAGGGAACCGGGCTCATCATGTCATGTTGGCAAACCACAAGAAACGAGCTCATGACCCATTTTTGGTTCCACTCTGCTCCACATTCACTCAAACTTTTTCTTGTTCTTTCCTAGAATGACATGTGAATGACAGACTGACGGCTTCACACAGTGACAGGACATTTAATCAGGTGACAGCGATGCCAACAGGTGAAGCAAACGCGTCCCGAGGCAAAGAGAACAGGAAGTGTAGCTTCTCTTCCATATCCAATAAGCAAAGGTTTTTGTTATTAAAACATAATGAGGCATCTAACAACCGGGAGTTTCTCATATATGGAAGGGAATTGCAGAAACTGAGGGAAACGTGAAAAAACCGAACCCGGATAAATGTGTTGAGGAACATATTCATATTCTAAGAAATTAGAAAAATATTAAAACCATACATCACAGAGTGCAAGTAGAGCAAATATTGAACACCTCGCCCTCCACTGCTAAAACGTGTACGTTTGCAGAGCGACAGCTTCGTGGAACTCTGGTAAAAAGACGGCCAGGTTTGTTTCCGCTCTTCGTCTCGCTGCATCTGTCCGTTCATCGGGGGTTTTAATCAGCTAAAAACAGACGACGTGTTAAAAAAGAAATATATTTATACTTTCGACGTTTCTAATCATCTTTTTCGTCCGTAGCTTTGTTGCCAGGCGATGGCTGTGTGGGCGGGACAAGCTGGTGACGCAATAAGAAGAGCAGATCGTCTTTTCTCATTACGTTTGGGACGGAACGGGCCCTCTGGAGGATGTGGTCCACAGGGAGTAAAGGTTCATAAGAGGGTCTCGAGCTACAAGAACACTAAGGGTGTAACTTCAAGCTCCATATTATAATAAACTATGAACTATTGTCTTCATCTTTAAAAGGACAACATTACATAAAGACTTTATTGTAGCTGGTTTATTGTCTCTTCTCCGTCTTGTCCATCAATCTCTCCCACTCCGTTTCCAAGCTTTTCTTTCTTTTCTTCACTTGTCTTTTCAAGCGGTAATCTAATTCTAACAAGTAGGGTTGTACTCCAAGTGCTAAATTATAATGTAGAGTAAACTGGAGCGACGGAGTGACAGCAGGTTTTCAGACTCTTGATAAAATAGCGTGAAGTTTTCAGAGGCGTATTTAGATTTGATTCAAAAAGGAAAAATATGTCATTGTAATTAGCGTCAAAAACCTCCTCGGCTACTTGAATATTTTAGTTTTGAGAACGTGTTGACGCGACAGAATGAGAAGGAACAGGAGAGTATTTATATGCAGCCAAAAAAATCTGTCCTCTTGTTGTCAAATCTGATTCTTTTCCATTTGTGTTCTGACATATCTGCGTCTGAGGCGTCTGAGGTAACACTTTCTGTTTTAGGGCGAATCCCTAAAATCAAACACTTTTTGTTGAATTGTGTTAATTTGATTTGTGCGCCAGTAAAAAACCCAGCAAAGTGAAACACAAGGGTCTTGGTTTAAATCTTTAATTCTCCTGTCAAATAGTTTGATTAGCAAATTAAACTTTCATCCATTTGAGCTCCCGTAGGTGTGTGGTCTTAAAACAAGGTGCGGTCGGACAATGAAAAACAACTGTGCTCTTAATCGATCATTATTCTAATAGTGTATTATCAAGTCAAGTAACGTGTCCCGACATCAGGTAATTATTTTACATCAAATCTGCTCAGACTATAATCATTGGTCAGGCTCCAATATGAAAGTTAGGTCATTTATTTCCAGTAAATCTTGTTCTGACGACTGATCAAAGTCAGATTTACACATTTCCGTATAAAGGTTTATTTTAAATGTCATTAATTCACATCTCAGACCATTTGATCTTTAGCTGCATACTGTTCTGCTTCGTCTGTGGCAAAGATTCATTCACAAAAATGCCATAAAAGAATAAAACCTCCACACTGCAGAGCATCAGCTCTATTAGCAGAATCGGCAACAACAAGTCCAGCTGACATCACTGCGGACTGGAGCACGCACTCAGAGTGCTGGTGTTTTATTTGTCCAGTGTAAAGAAGTAGAAGCTGCTATGTCTAGAGATGTCCCACCCCACCACACACTCTGCTCAGCAAATATCCCCCCACAGGAACATTTGGATGCATTTGTTAAAAAATAATAATAGTTCAAATACGTTGCAGCCCTTTCACACCACAGTCACAGTGAAGTACTGAGGAGCTTCTGCAGGAGGTTTCTACACAAACACATTCTGCACAAGTGCCTCGGCCGTAACAGAGCATTTGTAAGGTTGATGAGTTAAGTCAGAGCTGAGGTGACTCGTTCGAGAGTCTACCTCTGCACTGCATCGCTGGACAAATGAGACGATTCGTCACACACACACACACACACACACACACACACTGTACTGTATTTTCACAAAGAGAGGAACGGGAATGAGAGGAGGTGCAAATGAAATGGTAAAGCAAGGAAGACGAGAAGTGCAGAGAAGGAAGGAGAGAACGGGGAGGAGGACAATTTATAGCTGAGAACTGCAGAGCAAACACTTTCTCTCCACCGCTCTCTCTTAATTCTTCTGGGTTACGTACACAAACTCACAAACACACACACACACACACACGCCGCATACACATGCACACATACTATATATATATACACACACACACAGTATATACAGGAACTCACACACACAAGTCACATATTCTTAGAAGGTTTCTGAACATTTCTCCTCCTTGTTCCTTTTCCCTGAGAGATGCAGTATATGAGAGTAAATCTAGAAGAAATGAGTACACGTACGTACACACACACACACACACACACCGACACACACCGACACACACCGACACACACCGACACACACACACGTATAGATCCTGTGAGCATAAAAACCAGGCCACGCTCCAGACATTTCAACGGGTTCTTCTCTCTGTTCGATTGAAGAACTTTAGTGTCACACGGTGAGAAAGAGAAAGTGAGATGGTGAAGTCTGTGGGGGAGAGAACATGATGCATGATGGGGAATCAGTTTCTTGTGTTTTTTTAAATAAATGGCGAGAGAAACTTATCGTACGTGAGAAATCAAAGTCCTGCCAGATATGAGATGTTTCTTTGAGAAGGAATATGATTGATGATCGATGATCGACGACCGCAGGACGCTACGAAACCAACCGACCGCTACAAGCTCGTCATTTTGAACCATATGCATGAAGAAATATAGGAACTCTGAGAAACATTAGACAAACTTGCATGTATGTCCACAGTGTTGTGTCTCTGGGAGATGGTCATGTAAAAGTCTCTAGACACACACACACACACACACACACACACACACAGCACCAACCTATTTAACACGCCATGAGTTGCCATGGGTTACAGGAGTGTGTCAGAGTTGTACAGAGGAATTTAAATGGGTCAGGAGCGGAGCAGAGGGGGGCGTGTGTGAATGAGATAATGTTAAGCTGTCTGTCACACACACACACACACACACACACACACACACACACACACACACACACACACACACACATTCACCAGGTATCCAAAAGGGTGAGTCATAGAGTCCAGCAATGGATAAAGTCTAACAGACGTATTTTGCGTATTTTAATTGTGTGTGTGTGTTTGATGAAAGGGTAAAAGGATTATCAGCATGGACAATTATTGAATTTGATATTCAACATTTTTAGGATTACAATTCTTCAAAGTCTAATTTGCGATGAAATAGATGAATCTAAAAACGTTTCTTTGACCCCGATGCAGCCGTGTTTCACGATTACCTGATTGATATTCATTACGTGTAATACATTATTAACATTGAAGATTACTGTGTTAATGCCATAGTTTTACAGTGAACATGTACAGGTATACGTGTGCGTATATGTATGTATGTTGTGTATGTATTAGTATACATGTACATTTATACAAGAGTGGACATGATCATCTTTTCATCTTGTTAGAACATACCTACCTATGAATATAATTTTATCTGAACAGTTTTGCTTTTATCGATTCTTTCCTCTTTGTCTTCAAATATAATGCTTCTTATTTTTATTGTGTTTTTTTTTTATTATCTGTATAAACTCGTATCACTTTGACCTTGATGATAATAATAATGGTTGTCAGCTGTATGCCTGCACCAGTCAGTGCATTTTCATTCCCTCCAGGGGTTCCTGACAGACCACAATAATATGAGGTGAACTTTGACCTTTGACCACACAAACCTATTCAGTTACCATTTGAGTCCAAGTGTCGACCGAACAAATTGGAGAAATTCCCTGAAGGCAGAATTGAGATGTAACATTCAAAACCAATGAGAACTTGACCTTTGCTCTGATTTGTGTTCATCCTCGTGTGGAGCTAAAAACAAATTCCCTAAAGATGTTCCTGAGATTTAATGTTATTTAATGTTATGCAGTCCGTTAACATAATGCTTCTGTATCATTGTCTTTCTCTCACCTGCTTTCTCGCTCAGTTTCCAACTACTTCCAACTATAAACGTCCATATTCATACAGTGCATTGAAAGCAGGTTAGTAACTCTGGCTTATAAAAGATTAATATGTTTTGCAATCAGTCATTTGGAAAGAATAAGGTTAAATCTGGTATTAAAATGCAAGATATATATTTATTTAGTTCATAAATGATTTAATAAGAACATTTTGTGTCGCACGAAATATGAAAACTGCAAAACAATACACAACGAAATACTTTATCCACACGAGTGTCTTTAAACGGCACATTCAATAATGTTAATGTCTTTTTTGAAATGCAATTTGAAAACAACATAATAAGTTTTTTTATGTGAACATTTCCTTGTAAATCATCTTCAAACTGCTCAGCCTGTAAATAGGTTGTTTTTCCCCGAGCGGTCGTTAAGAGAGATTTCAGAAGAATCTTTTCAAAAGACGTGAACCTGGATTTTACTTGAAGCCCCAGATTAGTACAAATATCACATTTAGAGCCAGAAACATTTGATTTGAGGGGAAAACGTCTTTTCCAAACTCAGGGGCAAAGGTTTGAACAATGAATGGGACATTTTTAATTGGTCCATACAATAGTTTGAGTGCGTCTACACAAACGTGCACAATTAGACTAAATATTTGCATGATACAAAACTTGTAGTATTTGAGTTTGAACTTTTTATTTTAGCCTTGTCTTTTTTGCAGTAAAGACAAAATGAACGGTCCCTAAATTCAGCCCAGTACCACACACCGAGCCTTTCAAAGTTTCAGAAATCCCACAGGCCTTGAACGCCTCCTGACTGAAGTTCCTACAAACACCAACATGAATTATATGAATTTTAATTTCCTGCTCTGGTCGTCTGGTTCAGGATTTGAGATTTGTAAAAATGCACAATTACACTCGTCGTCCTCCCAGAGGAAAATATCCTGTCAAGACAGAAGACACGTAGACGGTTGGACAATACAGGGACATATTTTTCTTGTCAGTGAATCCGAAAACTCTTTTTGTGTGTTCCACGGATTCATTAAATTCATTTCATTGGTTTGTAAAACAGCGACAGCTCACTGTGACTTCAGGCTTTTTCCCAAACAAATATTGTGTTTGATTTATGGGATTAAAAAGGGTGAAGGCAACAGCTGTAAAATGCAAATTCAAAACCCCAGAACAAAAGGATTTCTTCTTCTTCTCCCACCGAGAAGTGGGGCGGCTCACGTTCTAACCACGATTCCAAATTCCTGCTTATCTGCAGTGAGTCGGCAAACACACACAACACAAAGATTTACTCAGATCACTCACTCAGCAGCCATGTCAAACACCACCTGTGTGTGTCTGTCTCTGTGTGTGTCTGTGTGTGTGTGTGTGTTTGAATGCAGCCTGAAGACACAGTGATATCTCCGAGCCTTACAGGAGGTGACAGGCTTTCTAATTAACTCCATGCTGTGTTGTTGTACAGGCTAATTAATTAACACAATGACCTGAGGACTTTGAACGTCTGCGTGGGCGTGTGTATGTATAAGAAGTTGTGTATATGTGTGTGTGTGTTAATGCACTTTTGTTAAATTTTTCTCTGCAGTACTGCGTTTGTGTGTGTGTGTGTCACAGAGAGGGGACGTGTTTGTATTCAGCGTAAGATGGTGGCGATGAGTGTATCTGTGCATGTGTAGGAGTGTGTATTTATCCAGTGAGTGTGTGTGTGTGTATCAACAGAGATAGTGTGATGTGCAAACAGCAAACATGGCCGTCTTGTTTTCTGTGTTGTTGCTGTCTGACTCTGAGGTCGTTCAGATATAAAACCAGCAGAAGGTTTCAAGTTTGCATTATTTCACAGAAAAGCTCGGCAGCTTGAGTTTTATCATCGACTGTTAGAACCAGCGAGGAATTACACAAAGATGTTAAATCATCCCAGAGAACATAATGGACTTTTATTCATGTCAAAAGAAAGAAGAAATAGATAAACTCAAGTCTTGATATGTTGAAAGAACATAAATAAGTAAAATCCAAGTGTGAGTGTGTGTGTGTGTGTGTGTGTGTGTGCGTAGGCCTCATCTTGTAAACAGCATCCGTCTAAATCTGGAGATCGTCAGCCTCACAGCTGAGAGAGAAATGAACGTCCAGATGTTGAGTTGTCGTCATAATGTTTGTGTTGTTTTTGTTTATCTCAGAATTTCAGAAGAAAGAATTCAAAAAATACATAAAAAGAAAATGTAAAACTGAAAAACTTCTGTCCCTGCTTTATCTAACGGAACTCATCATATTTGTGGAGGAAGGTTCGTGGTTTTTTTCTCACTGGAAACATTTATTTTTTCATTGATAGTTTGACGGCTGGTTTAATAATTGATAGTACCTCACAAGCACAAGACCTGAAAGTAATGCAGCCGTTTCCAACATGATGAGTGTCGAACACTCAAACATATGAAAAATCTTATTTTGTGTAACACCACATGGAGACAGGGGCTTTATACGATAATGGTTTTACAGCTAATTCGTGCGTATTTCATGATTGTTGACCTTTTATTTCAAACTGGACGAGTTTTATATTGTAATTGTGAGAAAGACGATTAAAGCTTCAATCATGTTTCCTACAGTTTAAACCATTAAATCATTCACGCCTTTCAGTCCGGCTCATAACAGGATAAGAACTGTAAAACAGGAATATCCATTTTGTGAGTTCTCTTGTTCTTACAAAGAGCGAATGATTATAGAGTCGGAGTCCGGGCTTCAGTTCTCAGCAGCAAATTACATGTTTCCTGACATGCAATCAAATAAGAGACACTTCACGAATGACAAATGAGTTCCATAAGAAAATTCCAGGCAGTTGAAATCACAGAACGATCAGTAAGTGACCGCAGCCAAGTTACGGACACGCCAGTGGTACGGTCACGTGACAACATACTAAGACCATGCAGCGCAGAGTCAGAGGAAAAGGAGTGCGAGGTAGAAAAAGACGGACAGACAACTTTGGACCAGGAGGAACTTTTCCACAACACAGATCCCCGCTCTAAATCAAAAGGGATGGAATCCATTGGCGCCCCCCTGTGGTCCCGACAGGGTACTGGATGAGTAGGCGCGAGCTTCAAAATGTGACGAGCTCTTCAGGATCACTTGCACTGTTGCACATTCCTGCAGTGACCTGTGCAACATGGAGGTCGGGCTACACGTCGAACTGTGACCAATCACAACCTGCGTGATGTGGCGAAGGCTGAGGAGGGACCAGAATCCTCAGCCCAACGATGTCAGAGGTTGTTGTCTCCGAGGTTGAAGTGACCCAGACGAGTTTATCTGTCGAGAAACATCCCAGATTGAGAATGTGTTGCGTTGCTCTGAATTAAAAAGGACAGTAGAAAACCCTGGCGTCCCCTGGAGACCGTCTCCATCCTGATGTGTGTCTGCTGTTGTTGTGTTGATTGTGTTTCAAACAACAAACACCTCAGCAGTTTATGACACTGATCCACTTGATGTTGCTGTTTCCGTGTTTACCGAGCCGTCCCATCTCCGTATCTTTTCATTTGCATGTCAGCCTGCTGCTCTCGACCCCCCCCCCAGTTGGCGTCGTGATCGACTCGCCCTCCCGTGGCGATCCCCTTAATAAGCCGTGCGCTCCTCTCGCCGTCCCGTGGCGATGATGATCACACACCAGGTCTTGGCTCGCCCCATCTCCCTCGAGTGCTCCGGCACTCGTGCACACAGCCGTTCACACAAACACATGCACCAGACACACAAATTCACTTCAGCATTCCTCTGTTGGCCGCTCAGTCGCTGCTCGTCGGCCTGTGCGGCGATAATTAACCTTAACTACAGAGTTATTGCTTCATCTGAGCCTCCTGTCGTACGGGGAATACTCTAGTCCTTGTGGATTTGATTCCAGAATTCCAGTTCATCTCAGAATTTCTGGAAGATCATCCAGTTGAGTGAGATTTCAGATTGCAGGTTTGTAACTGGATTGTATTTATACAACTTTTTCAGTCTCATCGACCAAATTTTCTTTACAGCGCAAGTCGCTGATCGTCTTCTTGCATCAGTTTTTAAATATTATACATTTTTTCATAGCACAGCATTTGAAATCAGGCACAAGTTACGCTTCTGGGTACAGACTCTCCATTTAACCAAAGGTCCTGGCTACTGATAAACATCCATAGGCTGTAAATAAAGATGGATGACATGACAGCTCCCAAAAGAGAAGCCAAAACTTCATGACTGCCCCCTAGTGGCTGGCTGCAGTGTAGTTCATAAACACACTAAATAGTGAAAGTTTGAATGGCAGCACCCGTATCCGTCAGGTGTTTTGTCTTCGTGTCCTCTCTTGTCTTTGTCACATTTAAACTTCGTCCACGTACAATAAGTTAAAGACTCCGGAGATATTCGATCAAACGAACTCATGTCTCCGCACAAAAACGACAAAAGTGTTCGAGAAACGTTCACATTCATTACCAACGGAGACGACACTTTGCAGAACAAAGTCATTCATCACTTGGAGTTCGGCGGGAGCCAAAAGCAAATGAGCACCGCCCCACACCCCCTCTGCCAAACACTGTGAAGACAACGAGAGATCAATGTGCCTGAGGATGTGATCGACACGGGGTTCGGACTGAGATCTGGGTGCGTTTTCCTCTCGTTCATCCTGTTCTATCTAATCAGGGGGGAGGAAGTGGATTCAAAGTGAATTACACAGAGCAGTGAATCAAATCCTGATACAGCTTTTGCCGCTTTGGCAAATAATCAAGCGTCTGTTTGGAGTCCAGATTCGAGAAAAACACACTTGGCTGATAAAACATTTTCATTTCTCTCTGTGAAACTGAAACAGTGATTGTTGGCGCTCATCTGCATGTGGCTGTTTTAAGTAAACATATCGACTTCATGGTGTAAATATGGAATATTCACTGGTAGAGCTGGGACTGTGGAGATTTTCATTTCTCTCACCAATAGGACAGCACACCCCAGTGGTGCAGTGGTTAACTACAATTCAAGTTCTGTATGAATTCTTATTTAGAAAAACCACATAAACTTCTTTACCTTCACGTCAAACTCTTTTCACTCGTTAAGAGCGGAGCAGTCGTTAATATCTGCCTCTTCTTCTTCTTCTTCTTCTCCTCTTTCCTTTTGTGCTTTGAGTAAAATGGATGATCAATCACTTTGAATGTCATTTAATTAGTTTCAAAGGTGATATTATGAATAAAAAGTCAACTCCATCCATTATCTATACACACACACAACTCCATCCATTATCTATACACACACAACTCCATCCATTATCTATACACACACACAACTCCATCCATTATCTCTACTTGTTCTTCCAGGGTCACTGGCTGGAGCCAATTCCAGCTGACATTGGGCGGGAGGCCAGATAATCCCTGGACAAAGGGATTAATCATTTACTCTCACTTTCACACGTCTCTTGGGTGAAATCAGCAAATTCATGAGCCGTTGTTCTAAAGTCTGCCCTCTGGCTCCGGCTCCCGTCCTCACACACACACACACACACACACACACACAGACATTGATCTTCTCAACTTTTAGGCAAGAAAACAAAAATATTTCAGATTAAAAAAAAAAAGTTTTCTTTGAACAAAAACTTTGACTCTGACAACTCAGGATGGAGCAGACAGAACACTGTGTTCATTCTGCGTCACTTACAGACAGATTTAGAATTTAGATTAACAATAATATAAGAACAGAAACACTGACGGTCCACTTTAGCAATGGAACAAACAGAAGACGTTCGCCAAGGACCGGATAAGGGACACAAACAGAGAGAAGACAGGACAGAGAGAACAGGTGAAATAATGATGATGGGACAGCGGCTGGAGGAGGTGGAGACGTGTCAACAGTGGTGGAATGAAAATATGACAAATGGTGATTTGGGGGAAAAGTGAGCGTGAAGGACGGAACAGAGAGACAGACAGAGAGACAGACAGAGAGACAGACAGAGAGTGTGTCAATATTTGTTAGTGTCCTATTAAGCCATTGTTTCAGACACACAAACATACACACAAACTCATACAACCAGTCAGGCCAGAACTCATTTAATTTCATTAAGTGTGTTCTTGCAGCTCTAACGTCTTGAGGACAGTTAAATAAACTAAGGACGTTTCATTCAGCCGAGAACACTTTTAAAAGAGGGGGACATCCGGGAAATATTTTCAAATATTTTGGAAAGTGCTGAGATGTTCTGTCTTCGGAGGATACGGCCCAAAAATGTTATCAACATACAAAATGTCAAGTCAATCGAATGAATGTCAAATGATTATTTTTTAAATCATATTTCTTTTCAAAAGTGAAACGTTTAAAAAATCTAAGGTCGACCTCTGTGTGTGTGTGTGTGTGTGTGTGTGTGTGTGTGTGTGTGTGTGTGTACAGCATGATAGATGGGCAGAACATATTAGTCTGAATAAATATTTCACAATAAGTCGGACAAATCTCTTTCTCTCTCTCTGCCCGTCTGTTTTAATACAAATCATCCCTCTCTCTTTCCCTTTATAATTTCCTCAGCATGTCTTCATCTCCTACTCCTCCTTCTTTTCTTTCTTTTCCTCCTCATCTCATCTGTACCCCCCCATCTTCCAGCCCCTCTCCCACACAACACATATGCTGTGAATGTGGTGCCCTCTTGTGGTGATGTTAACGTGTCCTGATATTCTCAATGTGAACCTGGAAATAAAAAAAAACAACAACACAATATTCAATCCTTTTCAAATAAGCAGCCATGATCAACCGAGCTCCTCCCAGACAAACAACTGTTCACACTCACACTCAAAACTAGACAACCTGCATGTGGGAGGAAACAAAACGTGGAGACACAAGGAGAACATGTCAGCTGCTCACATTCCGAACCAGGATTCGAACCAGGAACCTTCTTGCTGTGCGAGAGATGACAGTGCTAACACCTGCATCCTGCGTCTCTGTGTCACTTGTGCACTTCATGAGTCTCTTATATTCCCGTAAAACAGTTTCAACCTGTTCATCATCCTGAAAATGTTTAACTTCCTGTCCGTGAGTATAAATTCTGCCATTTAGCGACCGGTGCACAGGATCCTCCATCGTCCCATCGATCAGTTCAATCTGCAGGAGGTGGTGGCGAGACGTCCACATCCTTCATTAGGTCTTTATTTATAATTACTCCTGCACTTCTATACCTCTCTCTCCTCCTGTCTTCCTCCCCCTGTCTTCTTCCTCTTTCTTGTCACAGCACATTTAGGCTTTAACATTATCTCTGTGAGTCAGTGGCTTAATTTTAGGACAGAGGCTTTTTCTGTCCAGGCTGTTATAGGACGAGCCGGAGGTGGCAAAGATTATCCTGTCATGGGAACAACCGGCGGCAGCCTGGTGTCTTTGATAAGTGTTTTAAATGAAGGAATATGTCTATGAACAAAACACCAGAGTGAAACCCGCAGCACGGTGTCATCTATCTGCTATAAAATTAGAACTGAACCGATACTGATGCAGAGACACGGGTAGAGTCTATAAAACAGCTTAATATTGTCCTACAGTGGAGTCATAAAGGGAAACAAATGTATACTCTGTCAGGGTTTATAGATATTTAAAAATGTCCTGAGGCTTATGGAAATTGAAGTTTATAGATGGATAAAAAAGAGAGATGGATGGATAGAGTGAGAGAGAGAGAGAGAGAGAGAGAGGGAGATGCACACATGCAGACAATAGAAAATATTTTCCCTGGGGTTTGATGGAGAGCCTGGCAACCACTGCTGAGTCCACCTGAGACCAGAACACACAGCTGTCTACTGCAGATTTCACTAATGGACCAGAGCTACTTAAAACAGATCAACACACATGCATGCACACGCATACACACAGACACACACTGGCACATAAATTGTCCGCAATTCCACATGCACAGACATTAGAATACACGGATTAAAGAAAGACACACGCACACAAATCACCTCATTTCTTAAACAGTGCTTGCAGATATCAATGCAAACCTCACAGTGATTTTATTATTCCACACAATTATCATTACAATTACCCACAGTGCATTTGGCTGACAAAGCCTTACAGAGCAAATTTCCAATGGCAGTAAAAGTGTGTTTCGTCTAATTCATCCTCTGAGAGGAAAAAACTGGAGCGAATCAGACGAGCAGGATGTGGAGAGTGAATTCATGTCTGAGAGAGTGGACCTTGGCTGAAATTCAATGAAATCAATAGACTGAAAAACTGTCTCGCAGGAAAAAACCAAAAAACCCCAAAACATTTGGCCCGGAGCTGAAATAATTGTTTTATAAAAATAGAAATTGGAGGGAGACGCACTCCACCTGTAGCTTCTCCTGTGTTTGGTCTTTTAAAAACCTGATCTAAGTATTTTAGTGTTCACTCAAAATACATGAACATCATATCACCAAGAATAACCAAGAAGAGTGAGTCAACCTGCAGCTCTTCAAAAAACAAAAGTCAAATAACGAAGCTGGGATTGCAATTTCATTTCCCTGAATACTGTGTTGATTGAAAATACACGGTGCTAATAAACGGAGGTTGAGAGATGATTGTATACTGCTGTAATATATGTATACTGTATTACATATGGATTTATTCTGCCTAAACAAAACAGGGGGCAGTTACAATCTTAATTTATTCCTATAATAGTTTAAGGCTGGAGATTAAGTACACACACACACACACACTCACACACGTGTGCACCTCATTAACCTGGAGAGAGGCTCTTAGTGCACAGGAAGCTTTCCACTCCATTAGTCAGTATTATTACCGCAGGCACTTGTACTGTAAATGGAAATATGTGCTTTCTGTCAGACAGTGGAACCAGGTCCGACCATCGAGGGACAGTAATGTGAGCAGCTGAGAAAAGTCTAATTGGTTACGTGAACGTTAACGGGCATCGCGCACACTTCTCCCATCAGCCCCCTCTGCCTCCGTCATCATGTCATTGTCTGAATAAAATGTGCGAGGGACGAGTGTTATTAAGAACAAACTGAGCAGCAGTAATATTCAAACCCTCGTCCCAGGTGCTGCACTGTTGTTCCAAACCTGCTTTTTCCCCCCAGAGAAGAAATAATGAACATTGTCAACAAAAACAATGTTCTGCAATAAATCACACAACAATCCAAATGGCTGCCAATGATTTCCCCTCCAGCACGTCGAGAGCAGTTCCGAGGACGATACGGAACATTTGTCCGCGAGGGATCAGTTCCGACGCCCTGCGTGTCGTCTATTGTGCGAGGAGAAGGCGTCTGAAGCAGAACAACGGGGCTGGAGAGCAACGGAGAGGAGGTTGGCTGCAGGAGCTTTACTGCACCATCCACCATCAGGTTTCTCAAAGACTTCGGTGTCCATGCACCAGACCATAAAAGAACACATCATGGACAGAAGCACGTAGCTCCAGAGCAGGACCAAAGACCCCGACCTGGGCCCCCAGGCCTGATCAGCCTGTGGTGAGGCCGACAATGATGCTAAGGTCGCTAACATCTGTTGGTGGTTAGCAGCTTCCGAATGAGTCAAATGTCTTTATTTAGTTTTATTTCATTGGTCATAGAAGAAAAATAAATTGCACATTACACAGGTGAAATGTTTTTTGTCTTGTGCTACACACACAGACACACACACACACAGACACACACACACACACACACACACAGACACAGACACACACACACACACACACACACACACACACTCCATTTATCACCATGAATCTTGGTGAAAACGTAACAAAACCAATCTCACTGTCTGAATCTGTCCTCTCCATTTCCTCACACCTCATCTCTCCATATCCACACACGTGCACGCGCACACACGCACGCACGCACACACACAAGCAGTCAGTGTTCTTTTATTCAGAGTCCAGGCACTCGGTCACTGTCAGTGTCAGAGACGGCGCCTGGAGACTGTTGAGGTAAACTGCAGCCAACACAAACACACCTCTGGGACTGTTTGTCGTCGAGCTTCAACGGAAAATACACCAAACTAAGAAGTCACCGCGCCGGAGGTTTCAAAACTAGCCCTTAAATTTCAGACGCAATTACATGTGAATGTTCTGACACATAGATGAAGTGATATTGGTATTTCTGGAATTCAAATATCTAGAAACAAGTGGGTTTTTTTTCTTAATTTAATTCAAGTTTAAATCTCAACCTGCTTCGTTAAGATATTACTCACAAAACTCTAAACCGACACGAAGAAGTCCTTCACCACAGAACGTCAATGTGGAGTTTGACATTATTCAAAAGTTACATTCAAACATGTGAAACAAGCTGAAATAGTTTCATCTAAAAAAAATCTCTGCTCCTGCGACATGAACAGTTTAAACATCCAATCTGCCGCTGCGGAGCCGTGCTATCGATTTATAACCTCAACAGTTTTTCAGAACAAACCATGAGGGTAGTTTGGAGGAAGATGAGAACACGGCACCGAGGCGCACGTTGCAGATGCGGCTTGTTTGTTTGGTTTTCTGTGATTGCGCTCTGATTGCATTTGAAGTATAGATTTATAAACTGAAATTGAATGTAAAATTAGAATAGCAATGAGAGGTCCTGCAGGACGAATCATCTCTCAACACATCAGCCTCTCAGTGCTCTCTCCACTTTTATTCATCCGTACAAAAACTTGAATAATTAGAACTCGTCCAACGCACGTTTTAATAGAAAATAAAAGAAAGAGGTCAAATGAAAGACCAACATAAAATGACCTGGAGAAGAGAAGACGGGGGGGTGCTGACTGGCTGGAAGTTGTGGATCAACTTTAAGTATCTGCACAGTTTAGATTAGTGACAAATGGCTCATTAGACGATGTCGAGACAAGCAGCAAACTAACGTTCTCATTTGTATTCATAGTCACACGGCTGGAGTGAGCTGTGTCTGCAGCAGTTTGGTGACGTACGACTTGAGAGTCATAAAAGTCAAATTTAGAGGAAATAATAGTGACGACGGACAGATTAAAAACGCTTTCAAAAGTGTAACTAGGATCAACTTACGATGCCAACTTTTCAAATGACTCACATGAAATTATTATCAACTCATCTTCCTGGGAGGGAAATGTATAAAGACAGATTCCGTGCATTACTCCTGCAGTGTGGAAACGTAACGAGCCCGAGGCGGCGAGCGCCATCATCAACGTCACCTGTCTCCCAGTCACTGGATTGATTGACAGAGCGGCGCGGCCGAGCCCGAGCGCTCTCCACACTTTGTTTCATACCTGATGAAGCAGACTCGTCCTCCATCCATCCATCAAACTGTCTGGAGACGGGTACAGACCAATTAGAGACCCGGAGAGTTTATTTATATTTAGCGGCGCATCTCTCTGCCATTTGATAAGTAGCATACAAAGTAGTTTGGCCTCAATTAGACTGGATCACAACAAAACCTGTGAATTTGTTCAACACTTGACTGGGTACAAAAGAAAACATGTTAAATATATATTTAAACAAAAATAATATCTTTATTTTGCTAATCCTGCTTGTTGTGAGAAATGTATATTGTGAAATGGCTCAATACAAATAAAATACACATCTATATCGACTCTGCACTCGTGCATAACTCTGTCAAGGCCCCGTTTATATTCACTACATGTTAGCCCCCTAAATACATGTATGTCTGTTTGACTTCATCACGTTCTCTGAGAAATCAAATAAAACGGTAGAAAAACATCCAGTGTCACCATATTAAAGGAAGTGAATTTAAATCATGGCTCTGCATCAGAATTATAATTTTTTTCCTGACCCAAACCTCGTCCTTCCACCAAGTTTTCTGGAAAATCCTTCCTGCAGTTTTTGCGTAATCTGACTCACTCACAACAAACCAGCTGACGAGGAAACGGACAGAGGGGTGTGTCCTGTGCGTCGCGGTGGAACATTTCAACGCCGCTCATCGGATTTGTGGTTTCACAACTTCTGAAACTCGTAGAGGGAATGTCCTGCTCTGTGATGACTGATGATGATGATGGGCTCCAGGTTAATTCCAGTCACAGAATCAATTGGACAAGTACCGTTGACATTAGCAGGACATTAACTCTGATATTTGCTTAAGGACAAGAAATGGGAGCAGAGAGAATATTGAGATGAATGGTGTCGGTTTACTAATTTCCCTTTAAATGGCAGTAAAATTGAAGATCAATAAAATCTGATGGATAAACAACTGAACGTAATAAAGAGAAGTTGAGCACCTGGTCGCATTTTAACATCACAACAGCGCAGCGAGAGCGACGGCAGCTTATCTGACAGGTGACAGATTTACAGAAGCACGTTGTGCACTGCTGGTTCCATTATGGCTCAGAGCCCCCAGAGGCGAACTCAGCAAAACAAAACCCAGAAACAAAGTTGAGCTATAAGCTGAAAATTCAAAACAAGAGGATCGACAAAAAAAATCTGGGCATCTGTGTTAAACGTAGGAGTGGAAGTGGAATCTCTCCGGCGCTGGATCCATTAACGCTCGCAGCCACGGCCCTAACGACACAAAACAAATTAACGTTACTGCCTAATTAAAGGAGCGACATGGGCTTTATGATATTCTGTTATTGAGAGTGGTGGCTGCCGTGACAACTGCTGCACCCAGAGGAAATGGCGGTTATAGAAAAGAAGTAGTAAATTAACACAATTTCCAGTATCTGTTGAGGGTTTGTCCCCAGTTCAGATTATATCAAAGTCCTGGAATCGCTGCACAGTTCACACTACAGGACTTCCTGTCTCGTGAGTTCAGACTACACAACTGTCACCCTGTCCTGCGCTCTGATTGGCTCCAGGAGGTCAGCGAGCCTCTCGAATCGCAATTAGTCAATAAATCGTCAACAAGCATTTGTCCTCTTTTATTTTGAATTATGCATCAGTGTTGGACTGGCAATTTGTGTAGGTTCCCAAATGTCAGCTGGGATCGGCCCACACGTAATCCACGGTAGCGATAATAAACATTCTCAAAGAACTGAACTGTTGCACAAAACCTCTGGAGAAACTTTCAGAAGCTCAACAGATCCTGTTCAGACCCGGTGTTGACATCTGTCCTGAGGGAACCAATCACAAGCAGAGAGCAAAGACGCATCGAGGGCGTGTTTGAGGTCCGATCACTCAGACCTCATCCGGCCTGACTGTGTCCTAGTTTTCTACTGCCAGAGTGTGAACTGATAAACTTAGAGTCCGCTCAGGACAGATGTTGATACGAGCTCAGACCACATGCCTCAGACTCAGTTTGCACAAATATGCAGAGCTGCAGAGAAAAGCTTCAGGTTTTAATGTGGCGATAAAATGTAAAGACAAGTGTGGGAGCATACGTTTACCAGCATCTGTCTGGATTAAATAAAGTGAAAGTATGAAGAGTTCTCCGTTTTTTTTTTACTCGTCAGCAGGATTGGAGAGGGAGAGGAGGGAGAGAGAGGAAGAGGAGGGAGAGAGGGAGAGGAGGAGGAGGAAGATACAGAAAGAGATGAAGAAAGAGTGCAGAGAGAAACGTGTAGCATAAAAATCAATTCATATAAGAAGCTCTATTTCTGCTGCAGTCTTAATCAATGTTACACACACACACACACACACACACAGACACACACACACACACACACACAAAGTGTCTGCCAGCCTACATCCAGTATCATGACATGTACTAACACACATTATGAGTATTGGTCCCTGGTGAACTGAGAACCTCTTCACGTGGGAAGATGTAATTAAAATCCATTGTCATCATCATCATCATCATCATCATCATCATCATCATCATCATCATCATCATCATCATCATCATCATCGGCTGCTGGAGATTAAACAGAGGAAATTCAAACTCATGTATCTGCTGATGAGAATCCTGGGATCTGAACAAAAGGCCCAAACAGACGTAAAGTGGTTTCAACAATGAACTTGCATGTCTGTTGAATTTCTGACTAAAGTGCTGAAATTTCAATTAGTGAATCAACAGAATAATAAAACAGCAAAAATGTGGATACACATTTTCGTGTCTTCTGTCTTTTATCTCAAAAAAACGAAAATATGAAATTTACACACGATCTCTGCAGCCAAGTGTGGAGTCTTGGCGAGTGTGCGATGGATTTATGAAATGAAACAGTCCCTCAACAGGGACATTTTGACGGGAAACAGAAAAACAGAAGCATTAGTGCAAAAGTAAATAAATAAGTGAACAAGCAGTTTATTATTAGTCACATTTCCTGTGATGAGTCCATCACGGAAACCATCGGAAACTAATGACACCAATGTACCGACACAGAAAAGCAGGAAATCCTTGTTCTAGGAACCTTGAAGAAAACTGCAGTCACATATGTTTTTTGCTATTTGCACTGCAGGGGTCATTTTCTGGGGTTTGTTGTTTTGCTGTTTGCAGCTTTTTTCAAAAAAGTGTTGGAACCAAAACGACTTATCAGTTGACACTGAGCGTCCGTAGGTGCAGAGCTGTTCACCTGATGGGATGAATGTTATCACAGGACACATTATGCGCAGTATTTCTGCTACTCACTGGTTCAAGACTTCGCCTTTTGATTCAATTCGCTTTAATATTAAAAGTGTCCCGACTCGGGACCTTAACGAGACACATTTGCAGATAAGACGAAAGGTTCTCGAGACGTGTGAAACATGCAGACAGAGAATTGTGGACTTATTATAGAAAGATTTATGAATAATTTCATCACTGATCGATATTACACGTCACTGTTATCTCCAGCCCTGATGTGTCTGTGTGTCTGTGTGTGTGTGTGTGTGTGTTTGAGTTGTGTACTCCCTGCAGCTCAGCTAGAGGCACATTGAATGGGAGCATTTAGGGATTCCCCAGAGACCGACAGCTTCCTTCAGCTCTGTGAACACTGGTCTGTGCGATGTTCTCTGTGACGTCCGCTGTGGCCTCGGGCTGAGACGGAAGGAGACAGTGTTTTATTGTCGGACCAGGTTAAACAAGAGCAGCACGCAGCGCCCGCAGCCTTCACTCCTTCTCACATGTCCTTTCTTTTGATTCACACTTCCTTCTCTTTTGTCACTCTGCTTCTGAACCTGCAGCAATAACATTCTCTCCCTCCCCGTCCATCCATCCTTCATCCAACCTTTCTCCTCTTGAATACACAGGCTGAGGCTATTTTTCATTCCTTTTTTTTTTATTCTTTCCCCCCTCGTGGATTTCTTCTTCTTCTTCTTCCTTTCTCTTGTCATCTTCATCTCATTTCTCCCTTTCTGCACCTGCTCTGCTTCCACCCTCCATCTTTTCCTCTTCCTCCTTACTTTCTGTCTCTCACTTAGATTCTCTTTAATAATGAAACCATCTATGTATCGATATATCGAATCCTAATTATTCATATATTTACCCAGAGTACATATAAAACTTGTATTGAACTTTAGCTCCTGTCTGAGCCTCATTGAAACACATGTGGAACGGGGACTAAAAACCTTACATCAATTATTCAGTGGCTTGACATCAGCGTGCAGGACGTCTGATGCGATTGAACACAAACTGAAACACCTTCTGTCTCCCAAACATTGGCATTCATGGAGGCCAGACAGGCGCGGGGCTCGTCGCTCGGCGTATCCATAATTAATGAGACAATCTGTATGTCTGCATCAGACTGCTCATCACTGTTCATTCATTCACAAGAAAGCCGAGTGCATCGGTAACAGAGGATGACAGACAGCTTCCAAAAAATATCTGAAAGATAAATCTGAGGTTCATTAACGGCTCGTGCGGGGACAGATCTGCTCCTGCTCTCACAGATTTAATGTTCGATAGGTCGTCTAAGCATTCAGGTTATTACGATGCAGCGTAACAAGCTACGTGGTTCGTGGGTTGGATGACAGACAAATAAACCTAAAAACGTGTTGTTCTGTTACTTTGAATGAGAGAAACGTCAGCTGACATCAAAGTGTGAGCGCGAGAAGCTGGAAAAAAACTATTTATGCTGAAGAATTAGTTTTTAGTTTTGGACTATTTGTTAATTTCCCTGTGGCTCCTTCATCATATATTTATGGTTTCAGCAGCTTTGTTGTTGAGTCAGAGAGGTAAAGCATTCCTGCAGGATGTTCAGCTAATTAATAAACTAATTATATATAAACACTTCACAAAAAAAGGGAGAGAATCAGCAAATATGAGAAAACATTTAAATGAGAATAATAAGAATAACAAAAATCTACAACAACACAATTAATCTGTGATGGCACTAATCAAATCTTTCATCAATCTGTAATTAACTCGTACACAGAAAAAAAACAAACAAGATCAACGTTTCACTTTACGACTACGAGAGGACGACTGGTGGACGTGCAACTATTCTTCGCTTGTGACGCGGTGATAAACCGAACGATCTTAAACAATGAGACTGAATCAAATCTGGGACTTTAATTGAAATGTATTAACTCCAAATCATTTACCGACCAATTAGAAGGAAGCGTTGAAGCAGAGACGTGTCTTCAGTTTCTTCAGAGAGGTTGTGTTTTTGCATTTCAATTAGCTTTTGCTGCTCCAGCTTCTCTGGCCAGGGAGAATATTTCTGTCTCTGCCACTGACCCACTCCGTCTCTCACTCTCTCACTCTCTCTCTCTCTCTCTCTCCCTCCTCTCTTCTTTTGTTTCTCTATTTACTCACCTTCTAGTTATCTTGATGCATATTTGGTGATCTTGTATTTTTTTTCTCCATCTCTCTCCCATTTTTATTGATCAATTGATCAATTTCTGCTGCAACACTGAACCGTGTTAAACTCTGCCCCGGGTTAATGTAATGTTCAGGCCTTTGCATTTCAATAACGCAAACCCCTCGGTGCTTTTTCCATTTTCTCCTCTCTCCATCTTTCCCTTTCTATATGGTGATGAAGGACGTTACTCCCTCAGTTTATTTCTCCTCTCCCTCCCTTTATTCTCTTACCATTCCTTACTGACGTTACACTGTGTTTGCTGGTTTGCATTTCAATTAGACCAACCTCAGCTATTTCTCTCTCTCCCTCTTTTTTTTTTTTTCTCCCCTCCTTCCTTCTCCGTTCTCTCACCCTCTGTCGCATGGTGTGCTGATCAAAGACTTCAGCTCCCAGGGACACATTTGTCATTTCGCTTTTTTTTTTTTCTTTTCTCCTTCGGCTACCTTGACTCAAGATAATGTGCCAATTGTTAGGGGCTTTTATCTGGGGAATCGTGACGTCCCCCCCTGCGCTGCTGCATCTGGTCAAAAAGCACAGGGAGCTGAACCCTTAATCCAGGAAAAGTGGAATTCTCAGCAAACGTCCAGAATATGAAGTAACTCTATGGATTTGCTGCTTCCATGACTTCCCAGAGTCACGAGAGCTGCCACAGAGGAGGGGAGCCTGTGTCTTCTCATTTAATGACAGTGCTGTGTCACCTTTCACACATAATTTCATTCATTCAGTCATTTACTAACAGATCTTTTTTGTTATAAGGGCCAGTGTTGCTTTACTGGTATTTTGCGTGTGAAGCAGAATCCAGGACTCTCTCTCGCTCTGTCTCTCCACTTGCTGGAGAACGAGTGATTTTTCTCTGGGAGGAAAATGTTCACGGTAACTTTCCCTCAGAGCTTTTCATTCCCCATCTTTGCTGAGATAGAACCAGAACTAATCCAAAAGGCACATTTTCTCTCCCCGGACACACAAACACTTCCTCGGAGATTCTCTCACGTGTGCGGACGCAAACATCCTCACCCACAGACACACACTCCCTGCAGTAGGAACAATGCCAAAAGTGTCAAGATGATGGACCAACCCATAAGCCTTCAACATTCAGTCGAGGTCACAGCCGACCATCGTTCACATGGCAACCGCACATTGAAATACATGAATTATCAAATGAACGTTTTGCTTATAACATGTTTCTACATATGATCGGAGAAAAACTTTCTACTTAACCAAGTAGTTGTTGATGAAGAAACCGTTTAATAATGAAGTTCATTTAGGAGGCTTGATATGTTGATGGTACCTCAAGTAAACCCAACAACCCACATCCAACACTTTCCACACAAAACCTTCATTTACAGAATTGAGTTTGAAAAATCTGCAGACACACACACACACACACCCTCTCATACATTGTTGTGTCCAGCTTTATTTGTATTTGTGTCCGTGTGAGTGTGAGTGTGTGTGTGTGTGTGTGTGTGTGTGTGGGTGTGTGTGTCTAGCCTCTGCAGTATAGGAATAATCTTCTCCTGTATTTACACAAACACAATAACAACAACGTGCATTCTTCCTTTCTTACTTTGTCGTGTTCATTAATTTTCTATCCTCAACCTGAACTTTTCCAACTTTACTCTGTCCGTCCCACGTGTACTTTACATTTGCTCTGTAACTCTCTCTCTCTCTCTCTCTCTCTCACTCTCACACACAGACACACACACACACACAGACACTAACACACAAATAAAGCTGTAGCTTGGCAGGAATGACTACTGCAGTATACCAGGGCTCTGAAGTCAGATTTGGTTGCAAGTCAGACACGTGAGCACACGCACACACGCACACACACACATGCACACACGCACACACACACACACAGAGAGAGAGAGAGCCTGGCAAGACCACTGCAGCGCTGGGTGCAGTGGGGGAAGCTCACACTGTGATTACCTGAAGGTGTTCCTGCTATTTTACCCTCCAACAACAGCAGCAGCCCAGACAATGAAAAACACACAACACCACACAACTCCCTCTCTCTCACACACTCTCTCTCTCTCTCTCTCTCTCTCTCACACCCTCACACACTCACTCTAACATTAATCATCATAGTTATTGTCTAAACTGCAGTGTGTCTTCAATTTTATATCACAGTTAACGAATGTATTAATATTTCATGCACTCTGAGGATTGGTGCGCTAACACTTACTAGAGTATCAGACTCAAGTATTGTGTAGCAGAAATATTCTATGTTTTTTTAGACACTGGGCAGATGTCCTTCATCCAGGAAGCAGAGGTGAACGGTGACAACTCATCTAAACACCATTTGTCTGTTTTCCCTCTTAGATAATTCACAGTCGACAGAACATTTGAGTGTTTTAATAAGTGGTTGTAACTAATCCAGATGTTTGGTTCCAGTGAAGTGAACCTCTGTGTGTGTGTTTGTGTGTCTGTGTGTGTATCTGGTTCAGGTGAGGTTGATGACGGTTCGATGCCGCTGCCTGTTTTCAGCAGCTTTACTCCTGCAGCCCATTGTCAGAGCCGCACTGAGGCTCTGCTCCAGCTAATCCCTGTTTTTATAACAATCACATCCTCTGGAGCCGACACTGAAACTGAACGTCAGGTTGGAAAACCACATTCGCTGAGAATATCAAATCCTCTAAAACAGGAAATTCATGTTCCAGTAAATGTGAGTTCAGGTACAGTGCAGCCGTACAATTCAAATGACCTCTGTTTTAAAATAAATCTGCTTCTGCTACCAGGCTGCAGGAGGAGACAGTTTACGTAAAGCCTGAACCGAAGGGTCCAGCTGAAGTTATTCTGCGTTCAGACCTGCACTGAAGTATCTGAACAATTTCCAGAAATGTTCGAGTCAGTTGCTCCGGATTTTTCCTGAGCATTTCCTGCCGGTCCCTGGAAATATCCAGGACATGAGCGAGTGAGTACACGTGAGTACACGTGAGTACACGTGAGTATGCTGCATGGAAACATCTGGAAAATTCACAAATGCTGACGCATGTGAAACTGAAAATAAGAAAAAGAACCAAATTTCGAATCGTAGACGACCGTGACACACTGACGCTTCACAACAATCGAATGATGTGATAATCAGACAGACAAACCATCCTGATACTTAAGGAATATTTCATCCAACGCTGATTACTGTTGACGTGCACTCACATCGAAGTGAGGCTGTGCATGTGTTGATATCTTTACCCATGTGCCAGAGTGTGCTAATGTGTGTGTGTGTGTGTCTGGGCTGTATACGGCTTAAGCCAGGACAGCCTTGGCAAAGTGAAGATGCTAACAGAGACAGACATGCTGCCACATCCCTCAGCTGCTAGGCAATCACACACACACACACACACACACACACAGTTATAGACCGACACTCACTGAGACACAGAATTACAGACGATCACATCAGTGCTCTCACAGCGGAGTGCTCACATCAGCAAGAAGAAAATGTCCATTGACAGAAAAAGAGGAAAAATCTTTGCTGACTCGTTGGAACCAAGTTAATTGTTATCAGAAGAGTGTGGGTGGTCATGTGGTTTGCTATAAAACGAAATGACAGGGTGTGTGGGGGGGGGGGGTGTGGAGAAGTGGACGGTGTTAATGAAATCATCTATTTTCTTTTGACCTATTCCATCTTCTTCCTCTCACTGATTTAATATCAGAATCCCCTTTAAGAAGATTGGCGTGTACAACATAAACAGTTTGTCAAGTCTGTGGCAGAGAGTCTATAGTGAATTTAATTCAGAATACGAGGGAAACGGATTTATTGTCACGCTGCAGTAAAGTACTCGCTGGTCCGGCTCATAATACCAGAAAAGCCAAACAGAACATTTCAGCTCAAACCGCAATTCAATCTGGAATAGTGATAACTCTACGATTCATTTTAATAAAGGTCTGTGTGTGTTTTTATTTAGGTGAAGCCGTTTCTTTACCTGTCAGCGACGGCAGAGGAAAACTTGAACATGTCAATTCCTGCACATTGTCCCTTTTAAATAAATAAACCTCAATATAAACACTGCTGTGATTCACTGGAGGTCACCGACAGGAAGGGTCAACACGAGGCTCGGAAACAAACCACATCTCTGCTCCGGGGCTTCACCTTCGTCTACGTCACGTTCACCGTCCCAGCTGATGCAAAGCCCCTGACTCTGGGCTTCTCTGATTGGTTAGAAGAGCTAAACTCACTCCGGAGCGTCATTCATCGTATTTTAAGGAAAATCATAGGGACGGGACGTTTTCAAAGCTCTGTCGAGATTCCGAAGCAATTTAGCGAATTGAAACGATGCTTTTAAAAGGCACAGGGCTCTTATTTTGAAACATGAGACAGGAGGGACTTGTGAGAAGATGTGAGAAGTGATTCATAAACAGCATGATCCATATTAGACCAAGTGTCACAAAATGGTCGTGTTCATCGTACAGAAGGGAAACATTTCCGTACAGTTATGATAATTATCCAACATCTGGCAGCACTGCTCGGGAGAGAGGTTTAAGAGAGATTTAAAAAATTTAAAATAAACAGCATAGGTGCTGAATAATATGACACGAGCGAGTGTGGAAGCGTTTGAGTTTTAAAAAAGACTGAAGTGGTTTTTCAGTTTGTGTGAATAAATGCACGAGCGTGATGGACGTCAACAGGAAGGTTGTGTTCCACAGTGTGTGAGAAGAGATCGGTAATCAATGAAATCACCTCATGGTCGTATTGACGAGACAAACACAAGGATATCGAGTCGGGGAAATGATGTCTCCTCGTGTCGGCCGCTCTCGCCTCAACTCCCCTCGCTGTCATCTCGTCCTTCCCTGCCCGAGTTTTCAGGACGGCAGCACAATGACTATCGATGCAGAGCAGAGCTGTGGCGAGATTACTGTTATTAAGAGAGAATTACAAGCTGAGCAGTCTTCGCTCTGCTCGGAGGAACACACACACACACAGACACACAGACACACACACACACACACACACACACACACACACACACACACAGACTGAGACAAGAAAACATCTTCAAGTCTGCCTCTATATATTCTGTCCGAGTCTGAATACTACAGAAGAGATATTTCTGTATGTAAATAAATATTAACAACACAAGCACTTTCTATTCACAATACTCAATTTCAGAGCATTAGCTAGAAGTAATTTATATTATCTGACAGTTTCTTAGAACGCAGCATGCTACTTATTTAAAGCTACATATCAATAAAAGAGCTGGTGTCTTGAAGAGAGATTCTATATTTTATTTCATTTATTATTATAACTTATAAAGACCACACAGTGTGATGACTTATAGAAACCTCAATACAAATAATATAAATCTATGAATAAATATAAAATATTCATATTTTTGATTCATGATGTCGTCTTGAATTATAACCTGTTGACTCAATTCCTGGTGGAATTAAAAACAATGAATGGCTTTGTTTCACCAATTAATCAGGTTGACTGCTTCATCAGATCTCATCAAGCTCCTGTGGAGAGTCAGCGATGAGCAGAACGCGTGACAGTCGGGAGCCTCTGATCAGACACGACCTCAGAACATACTTTGAACATTTGACGATCACACGGCCGATAACTCCGTTTTCTACTTTTACCAAAAGAGAACGAGCAGCCAGAGGAATAAATCCTGTGTTGACCCTAAAACTGTAAAAAAAAAAAAAAAAAAAAAAAAAAACCTGGAGTAATATGTGCACGAGAATCGAATTCAGAAACGCTCTGAACTTTGACCCCTGACAATCCAAGTCTCCGCTGCTCTGCGTCGTCGCAGCTATTTAAATGCTAATCAATTCATTACAGAGAACATCATTATGCTCTCACTGCGGTTCGCATAAATCATGTCGGTCCACGCAAACGTCCCTGATAGTGAAAGAGTGAGAGAGTGAGAGAGAGAGAGAGAGAGAGAGACACACAGAGAGAGAGAGTTTTAAATGAGGCCTGATTGAATCCTCATTCTCAATTTCATAATGAGAGTTTTCCCAATCTACTCCCCTCTCGTCCTCCTCCTCTCTGCCTTCTCTATCTGACACTACTCTCTCTTCGAGTCAATCACTGCATGTAATGAGAAAGTGAGGAGAGCTGCACACACACAAACACACACTAACACACACACACTAACACACACACACACACACACACACACACTAACACACACAACACACATGCACACAGACGTCTCAGAGGTGCAGTCGTGCTGCAGACAATCAGCCACACGTGCAGGAGTCAGGGAGAAATTAGCTCTCTGTTAATTCACTCCATTGTCTCAATGCATGGTAATTTCTCAGAAAGGGGTGGGTGAGCCGAGTGTGTGTGTGTGTGTGTGTGTGTCCGTGTGCAGGGGTGACACTTCAAAACTAACTGCAGTTTGCAGCGACGTATGAACAAACAGTGCATTACAGCGCCGGGTTAATTATTATGCTAATCAAGCCGCCCTCTGGGCTCAGAGACGTGATGTAACATTTAGAAATAAATATATAAACACACTTTCACACTGTTTCAGTCCAGTTCTGAATGTATTAGTAGGTGTTTGGGTTTTTTTTTTTCCAGTTTACTGGATTATTGTTCACAAGGAGCTGAGACAGGAAGGAGAAGAAATGAGCAGCGAGGTAAAAAAAAAAAAAAGTCGGCTCAGGACGACAGAGAAGAAATGCTCTTGTTTGTGTGAAGAGTGAAATATTTATTTGTATATAGCTTTTTGCTTTACAATTTGCTAACTATTAATTGCTCTGTTTGTTGATATAGACATAAAATATAAATATATGATATGAACACTGACTTGTCCTGACATTGATGATTTACAGAAGCTCAATTCTTTAAACAACAGAAACAAATCATCGGAATCTTTCTTTGTCAAACTAGTAGAAAAACCATCAGGATATTTTAGAGCCGTGACTTCGTGGACAGAGCTGTTGTCCAAAAAGGTTCCAGCAATTCAATGAAGCATCCTCTGGAAGCATCTCCTTCCAGATCTAGATCATGTTTTTATGCGAAACACAACATTGCACAGTTAAAATGAAGTCTGGACACAGATGCACAAATAAACCTTCAAAACTGAAAACGCAGTTGTTGCAGAAACAGGCGTCCACATTCGGTGACTTTGGGACGGGAGCAAACTAACAGCGAGCGTCAATCTGCACCTGCGGGTCGTTTCAGGATGCATCCGTCAAACTGACATGAGATTTGGGTCACATTCAGAAATGTCAGTCACAAAAATTGGATCTAAGCAAAAGGTGAAATTGAGTAGAGCTCCGTAACCGTCGGAGCCAGCGGGGCCGGCAGCTCCTTTGAATTCGGTTAAAGCCGAGTCGCATTACGGCGTCTGGCCGCGCACAAGTCGCTGCCAATCATCCTCCTGCGGAGCCGAGCGAGGGAAAGGTGCTTCGGCCCCGTGCTTTATGCAAATGACTCGGCTGCGGCTGTCGTCAATGCAGAGGCCACTGCCAATCAACAAACGCAGTAAGTGTGTGTCTGTGTGTGTGTGTGTGCGACAATGACTGTATAATAAGTTGTAGTGACGGTGCATCTGTGCACCTTTGTTTTGTGGGTATAAAGTTTATGTAACGTTGGGTTCAGTATACATTTATGTGCCTGTGTGTTTACAGATGTGTGTGCTCAGAATGGAGAGTGTGAGTGTGTGTGTGAGTGTGTGTGTGTGTGTGTGTTTTACATCAATATGCTCTGACAACAGTGGAGAATGCAGCAGAGCCGGAACATCAATGTGTCAAATGGCTCAGAGCATCTTCACAGCTGATGGACGCACCGACTAAATCAACCTTGACAAGACGACAGGTTTTAAAGTCCGGCTCTTTCCATTTATTTAAAAGAAACATTCGATTTGTTTTTGCTGCTCAAGCGGAGAAATCGTATCGTGTTTCATCCTCTTATACAATCCGGGTTATTTCAGTGGTAAACAGTGACGTGAGGCCATTTTACCTCAGTTCGGTCATGAAAGTAGAAAAAAATATGTTAGAAATGAGAAATTATTGAACCAAACTGAAAACGGTCTCGTAATCATGTTATTGCAACATGACGGCAAATCATTACAGAGCAGAAAAACAGAAAAGTTAAAATCCTACGAAGGAACGGTGAAGTGATCAATTTTCCTGTTTCTCCCTTAAATGCTCTGGAGCACAAATACACAATGAAGAAACAATCAAGAGCGGCTCCATGGACACGTAAGAGATTCAAGTTGGAAACCACAGACACACTCAGTTTCTCGCGGCTCCAGGTTTCTCCTCTTGCTTGAACCAGAATCATATTGAATCATCGCTCTGACGGAACGACACAGAAATGATTTCACACACAAACGGCTGCATCCGTGTCACATCTCCTCGCGTCGCCTGCGAGTTTCAGCCGTTGCTTAGAATTGTTTGTTTCCGTGCTTGTTAGAGCGGTTGTGTCAAACTCTGCAGTGTTTTTTTCACCTTCAGCTTCGGCCCCCATGACAACACAGCAGTGAACAATTAGACCAAGGGCCCTTTTCTCTCTCACCCAGTGCAAAGCAGAGCAAAGCTGGACAAAGTGTTTTTGCTGTTGTCGTTTCTCCGTCCAGAGCAAATGCACTTGATCTTGAAGAATGTGGAACGCAATCGAGGCCAATGAAAACCTCACTCGGTGTTTCACGGTTATTATCAGGGTATAAAGCGGTTTTCAGACATGACCTGCAGGTGAGGTCCAGAGAACTGGCTCTGGACTTTACCGACACATGCACAACACAGATGAATCCTCCACATTACTCAGGCGTGAGGCGGACAGAGACAGGAAGTGACGTATTAACACTCAACACACACACACACACACACTCTCTGGACATCTTTGTCTGTGTCTTCTACGGCTCCGCTTTGTCACTGGGAGGTATCTGAGATATTTGCGGACTTTATCCGACGAGTCCCGGTGGAGAAAGTCTGCAGATAATCCGAAGGCTCTCACTCGGTCATTTGCGTTCACTCGGACACCGCTCCTCCTCCGGAGAGGGTGGACATGGGATTACGTTTCACTAACAACCAGCGTTGGCTGATGCATCACGGGTCCGGGTGATGTTTAGTTTCTTTACCTCACAGTTGAGTCCATTCAACAGAACACGTTCTCTTCTGAGCCTCTGTAAAATTAGCCGCAGACATTTATCATGAACCTCGTTAGAGACCATCATTTTTCTGGGTTCGGCTCAAACATTCTTCCAAGACACGTGTGCACAGCCGGAGAACAGCAGCGAGCAGCGTGGTGGACGGGAACAGATGTTCCCACCTCCATCCCCAGTCGACCCTCAGGCCCCCACCGGCTCCAGAGAAGCTCCGGTCCAGATGATGAGGAGGGGTCTTGCTGTGTGAGCCACTTTTCAAACACGGTTTAAAGCACAAGGTGCATGTTGGGTACTTTCACTTCAAGATCAAACCCTCCGCATGTGTGAAAACTGCATAAAGATGGATATCACGTTGAATTAGGTCAACATATTTTGGAGCCAGAGTCTGTGCGGGATGGATTGAAGACTGAAGCCGTGGGATCAATGTCCTGCCAATAAACCCCCCCCCCCCCCCCGCCAACCGATCCCAAGTCAGTCCCACCTGTCAATCATGTTTCAAAACGCATCCTCCACCAAGAGGAAGATCTACGACCGTTTAGAAAAACACAACAAACGACTTCTCTTGTTCTTGAGTTGAACTAACGCAGAATAAATTAATGAAAAATAAAAGAGGGTGAAACAACACAGAGGATGTGTGAAAATGATTTTTCGAAACATTCAACACAGTTTCACTCCGCACCCCTGCAGTTCGACCGTCCCGACCCCAAACATAGAGTCACAGCAGCTTCACTTCCTGCACTTCTTTTAACAGGAGTCTAATTAAAGCTTTGCTCGAGGCGTCACTCGTTAACTCCCCCGTCATGTTTTCACAACCGTTCGGCAACAAGAGACAAGTGTGATGTGTAACCTCTTCTGAAACAACAGCAGGTGTGTGTGTGTGTGTGTGTGTGTGTCCTTTAATTTAATCTGCATCAGTCAGGGCAGAGAGTCCAGTGCGACTGTTTCTACGTTCTAATGGTTTTATCTGACACCAACAGTGGAACAGATGATGAAACATATGGAACAGAGACACCGGCCCAGAAGGGATAATTCACACTAAAACACAATCTGCATATATCAAACGTTTTCCTGGACAAAGCTGCAAACTAATCCTCCAGATGAATCACTCGTGTTAATGCGGCCTCAGGGCCGTCCTGCAAAAGCCGACGCGCCGAGCGATGATAAATAATGTTGCTGTCTACGTCTAAAAAGCTTTGAGTGAATCACTGAACGGAAACTTCCAATTCTGGCATGAGATAAAATATGATTTGGAAACTTTTCAAGCCACAACTGAAGATGAATAAAAACAGAAACTAATTCCTGTGAAGACTTATTGAGTTTGGAAATCGTTGCAGACGTTTCATAACGTGATATTTCAATTGCGTTCATCCTCAATTAACATCTGTTCCGTCTCGTTTTCAAAAAATGCAAGACAATTAGCTGCAACACAAAAAAGTAATAGAGCAAGAGTCTCTAGAGCTACAACGATTCACAATATTTTAAAGTGTGTATTCGACTCGTATATATTGGTTTGTGTCTTTTATCTGATTTTAAACTCGTTTTTATTAACTTTTCAGAGACGTGTTTGTGGCAACATGAAAACTTTCATTTCACCTGACATGTTAATAATCAATGTTTAGAATTAACATTAAAAAGTTTGCTTGTATTTATTTGTTCATTTTATTATTGATATCTTTTCATTTAAAAGTTATTTAAAATAAAGTTTACGGTTAAGATGTAAATTATGAAGCTTCTACTACATTTCTTCTTCATGGGGTTTTAATAAGTCGTAGAAATTCACTTTTCAATGTTAAAAACCAAAACATTTATTTTATTAATGCAAATATATGGCAAATGGTGTGTATTTATATATATATATAAGTATATATATATATATACAACCTCAGCATGCAGAATGGGGAGATGGGGATTGAACAGCCAACCTTCTGGTTAGAGGGCGACCCGCTCTACCTCCTGAGCCTCAGCCACCAATATAATAAATATCAGAAAATACTTTTAACTTCCTCATTATAAAAAATCTGATAACTTATCAGTATTTTATCAGAATATATATATATATATATATATATATATATATGCAATATTGACAGTAATATGTAAAAGTGTTGTTCAATCTATTCTACTTCTCCTCTTTGATGAGAGTAAGTTATTCATGACACGTGATCTCTGCTCTTGCTTTATTTAAGTGCTAATAAATTGGGAGGCATGTGATTTGGACGAGGACGGCAATGAGAATACACATTAGCGAGACCAACACAGGCTGATGACTGGTTCTTAATTAGCCGTGCGACACCGAGCGTGTGCGTGGGGAAAAGAGAAAGAAAGAGAGAGAGAGAGAGAGCGAGAGAGCTCCTGGCTATAACGTTTATGACGGCTCATTCATGCCGGTGATTTGTGTTTTTGAATCCCTCTGTTACACAATCCTGTTCCCACAGACACACACACACACACAGCAGGTGTGACTCTGCTCCTCCATCACAAACACACACATCTTCATCCTGCTCACGTTTGTGAATCAGTCTCTATCTCTCGTGGATTCACAGACACAGAGTTGCATCATTTTCAAACCCTGAACATCCTCTGCAGCTCAGGCCCCCGACACGAGCACGAGCGAAACTCGGAGGACTCGTAATAAACTCCCTTCACTCATTTTCTCCCCAATTCTACATTTCATTAAAACAAAAAATATATATAATCCTTTTCTTTCTTGCACCATCTGGTTTCACATTGACTCAGCACCGACTCCTGGGACCGGTCCTGCCGCAGTCTCCGACACTGTCAGCCAGCGATCGGCTCCACTGGAGCGTCTGGTCCGTTACACTAACGGACACGGACGTGAGTTTCAGGACGACAAATGTTTTCCCGGGGACAGAGCCGCTCTGCGGGTTAAACTGATTTTTATTAAAACCACAGAGGAAGTCATATTTCCTGAAGATCACCTCCTGTACTTGTTGTTCCTTGGAAAACGTCTCCTCTTCATCATTCTCCCGTTCATCTGATCTGATCTCATCCCTCCTCCTTCAGTCTCAGTGTCTTTCCTCTCCTCTCTTCCATCTCTTTTCCGCGAGCCAAACTCCATCTATTCCCAGAGTGCCTTTATCAAACAGGTTTGTCAGAAAGTGCTTTGCAGAGATCAGAGAACGACAAATACAGATTAGAAGAAAAACAAAAGATAAAAGCGAGGAAGTACAAACACATCTCGGATAACAAGATAAGATGGTGTGTGTGTGTCTGTGTGTGTGTGTCTGTGTGTGTCTGTGCTTGTTTTGACTTCCTTCCTGAATACACACTAACCCAACAGGGACTTGTGTCGTTGTGGGGACAAGAACTCGAAGTCTCCGCAGGTCCAGACGGCTTCTTCAGGGTTAGGACCTGGTTTTAGGGTTCAGGGTAGAACCAGTTGTGGTTATTGTGGGTGAAGGGCTGAAGAAGGCGTTGTGTTAAAGTGTCTTTTTCATCTTTCCCAGTCTCTCCTCCCTCATCGTCCTCGTGGAAGCTTATAAATTCATAATTGCCACTTGATGTAAAACCTGTTAAAATGTGATCAAATATTTATTCGATGGGTTTGGGGAATGTCGCCGTTATCCTCTGTTGTTTGATTAGTGACTTTCTCTCAGTTACAAAACCAAAGTGCAATCAAATGTAATATAATTGTACATAGAATTAAAAACAAATGAGGGTTTGATGTTCGTAAAAGATGAACAGACAACTCCGCGAAAAATGAAAACCCCAGAAAGAACAAATTGATAAAGAGGAGGCTTTATTATTTATTATGAGTCGTAAACTCTGCCTCTTCCATGTTAGCATACGGGACATAGATGAAGTACAAGACGTATCAGTTTGTTCCTGTCAGTTTAGCTCGTTTTAATCAGGCTAATGTTTGTTGAAGTGTTCCTGAAGTTCGTGTACTGGCGGGAACTCAATACCACGGCTCCATTCCAGGACCGGCACTGCACAGACTCCAAATGATGCCATCAGAGCAAGATGGCCGCCCCCACGAGGGAGGTATTTTGGCTTTATTTCCGTACAGTGGCAGGAAGTGGAGATGTGTTGTCCATCTTTATTTACATCCCGTGTTTCTCTAGTTTTTTGAACTCCCTCACTCCCTCTCTGTTATGACCGCATCCCTCTTTCCTCTCCTCCGTGTTTTTCTTTCCTGTTACAGTACACTGTTTATCCTTCAGCTCTCCATCCTCTCTCTCCTTCTGCCGTCTCCGTCTCCGCTGCTGCCGCAGTTCGTTAATGTCATCACACAGAGGCTCACCACATGATCCAGTGAGCCTCAGTGTATCTGTGGCAGTGCATGCGGGGTTTTGTGTTTATTTGATTCTATTTCAATGCGAGTCCTCTGCATGCTTCCCTGCGTGTTTCTGAATCTGCACGTGTGAGTTTGTTGCTGTGTTTACGTGTCTGTATCTCTGAGTGTGTGTGTGTGTGTGTGTGTGTGTCTCCCCTGCAGCTGTGTGTTCATGCATGGACTGAATCTGCCGGCTGCTGCTGTTGAAGGCTGCTGTCCACTGCTATTCAGGACTAACACAAATCAACACGCACAATCATTCTTGAGGATCTTTTCTTTTCTTACGTAAGGCATCGCTCGCATAACAACTGGTCTCCAATTTGTACTTTCATTCTGATAGTTTCACTCTTATCATCTTGATGGTACGCTTTGATTTTTTAAATTTTTCTGAACGTTGCTGCAGGAAAATATGGATCCCTCATTCATCCAAAGGAAATTATGTAAGAACGCTGGTAAAATATGAGCAAAACCAAAGATAATCAGAATCTAAACCTTTAGCAAAAGGACCATCACATCAGCAAAACTGTTAAATAAGTATGAAACTATCTATATCTGTTTTTAGAAACTAATGCTGACTGTCCAGTGGAGACGTTGGTCTCTCACTCAGGACACCAGCCTCGTTCTCTCATTTCTCTTTTTGCTTGGAGTTTAAATTCTACAGTTACACTCAAATATCACTGGTGGCTATGAACTCTGTTGTCGTGTTTTGCGAATAAAGACAAATCCAAGGAGGATAAGATTCCACCTCTGTATTCTTAGAAACTGCCGACGCAACATCACAACGCTTCTGCAAATTCAGATTCTGCAATTGCTGCATGTAAACATACGTAGATGTTGCATTCAAAGACGAGTGACGTGATTTTCGTGGAGATAAACGGGCGTTAAACTCCTCCACACTGAAATCCACAAGAGAAATATGCTCCTCAGGTTGAACAGTCAATTCTTGCAGAGCCCTACAAACAGAGCTGAGTACAACAACAACAACACACACACAGGCACACTTCTATTTTTCTCCCGACACGTTACAACAAAGCTGATGACAACATTTGTGTGTGTGTGTGTCTCCGGATTCCTCCACTGCAGCAGCAGGGAAAGTTCTTCCATCAGCATCGTTAACGAACTACAGCACACTTGCTTGTAAGTTGGTGACACCATGTAGCTGTGCTTCTGCAGCTCCGTGACAAAGCATTAATCACATACTGCAACACCACAGTGCAGAGAGCGACCCTGAGAGAGCTCGCACAAAAAGTGATTTAATAAGAGACGCTGCATGTAACCCTCTGAGAAACATGTCCGTCCAGGTAATGTGACGTTTCTAATGCCGGAGTGAAGAGGTGAGCTGCAGGGTTATTTTTGCTCCATCGTCACAGTAACGCAACACTGGCAGTGGTAGAGTTCATCAGAAAAGTTTATTTCCAAATAAATGTGAGGAAAGGAAAAAGGGGACAGAGAAGAAGAAGACGACGACGACAGGGTGAGAATAAAACGTTAAGACAGGAAGGAAACCGAGATGAAAGAAGGAGAGGTGGAAGTGATTCGAGTGTGTGAAATATTTTATCGACCGGTTCTGAACAGAAAGAGCTGATTGAGAAAAGACTGAACGACAGAAGTGAGGGGAAAGATGAGAAGCAGGGGTCGGGGGTAAGGAATCGCTTTTTATCGACTTCCTCTGTGGAAAGGGAACATTAATGCACACACACACACACACACACACACACACACACACACACACACACACACACACTCTGATAAATGGCAACAGGGGAATTTAATGATAATTGAGGTAGTTTCATTGGAGTCACACCATGACTCCACATCTCACACACACACACACACACACACACACACACACACACACACACACACACACACACACACACACACACACACACACACACACACACACACACACACACAGAACAGACTATAATTCTGACTAATAAGAAACAGTTAACGATAAAATAATAAATATTTCATTCATCCATGTTTTCAGGACATAGACAGGATTGAAATGTCGTTTCTCTCTGATCCCCGGCGTAAACATATAAGTACACAGAACGTATAAGTACGCAACATGTTAAGTACTCTTAACATAGTAGGATGCAGTCATAAGGCACACGGTGGATAGGATGAGAATAAATGAAGTAATTTCCGCCATGGTACAGATGCAGCTCCAGGATCAGTGAGCTTAGTGACTCAGTGAGTTCACCTCTGTAATCCAGACTGAAATATCTCAATAAGTGCAGGTAACGACCTGGTTTTACACCTGGGGCCGACATCTTGTCAAGACTGTTAATGACACGTCCTGTACTCTGCACAGAGCGGGAGCTGCTGGTCTTTGGTAGGAAGTTTAGAGTCTGTCACAGAAGATTGGACAGATTTAGAAATTCATTTATCCCGGAGTCCATAAAGCTTTTAAATGGCGGCGGATAAACGGCAGAGTTGGCGCCGGAGCATGAGGCCTCGTTTGCGTTTTTTTGTTCTGGTATTCTTCCGGCTTGTTAGTACATATTTATTTATTCTAATACGTATTTATTTTTTATGATGTGTGTTGTGTATGTGTGTATTCGTTATTGGCTGCAGCGTGGGCGGAGACTTTATGGCCAAACATCTGCAAAACCAATGACATGTTCATCGACACCAGCTGTTCTGTGTGTCATCGTTATCAGTGTGAGACCGTCAGCAGGCTACAGTAGTATTCATGTTTACGTGACAGTGTTATTGGACCGAAGTACAGCGTCACAAAGCACAGAACACTTCAGGACAGACAGTAACTTTATCTATTGACAGGGTGGAACTCTGTGTGTCCCATGACGACGTTAAGTAAAGAGAGATGACAGTGTCTTATCTTCTTATTCTTTACTGCAGAGGATGAATGATCCCGTCAGAAGAAGTTGCTCAGACAGAGACCAGGACCATAAAGCATGTCTCCTCTGCTCCTGCGTTCACAGCTCTCTCATTCCGGGAGATGGATTCTGATAAGGTGTCTTCACTGCAGAGACGGAGGCGGATAAAGAAGAAAGCAGCGTCTTTTCTTCTGTGATAAACTGCATGTCCACGGGGTAAAAGGGTTTCTGCTGGAAAATGAGTTCTGGTTCTGACGCAAAACCAGAGTTTTTCAAGGCCAATACTGAAACTGTTTTAATTTGTTTTACAACCAAAACATCACAGAAAACCCACAAACTCACCATGTTCACCAAGTGGATAAAGACCAGTGATCTTACAAAAGAATGAAGATCCTCTTCTTTAAATTCAACGCACACAGACAGAAGTACGAGGTGAAACATTCCTGCAACACGTTTTTTTGGTTTTTGTTTGATTGCATTTGCACATGAGAAGGAGGCAGAGGAGCGAGGGAAGTGTGCAGGTGTAATATCCTCTGTGGAACTTATTAAACATCTGAGCTCAAAAGAAAAAAAAATGAAGTCAGGTGATGAAAGGAGAGAGACACGCTGTGAGAGACTGATCAGAACAAGACGAGTTTGACTGTGATAAAAAAACAAAACTGTAAAATCACAAATCAGATGTTTTCATGCCACTTTTGGTGAAAGGTTTGTTTTCAATCGATTTTAGTTGAGCCCTAAAATAAGTGGCACTGTGTGATATATGTTACAGCTCATGAATTACAAATATCAGAAGTTCAAAAGAAAGCACATATTTTAAGTCACGGGCGTCGACTTCAATCAGCCCCTTTGTGTTTAGGTCATTTTGTTCATGGAGCAGTTCTTGATTATATATAATTAAAAATATAATCAAGAATACAATTTCCAAAAGCAAAATATACTTCATGCGTCAAAAAAGGTAAAAGCCACTTTTATTCATAATAACCTCTTATTAAATTATGATTATTCTAATGCACGACGTGAATGTGATGTTGGTGTAATTACTGCTCCTGGTTTCACTGGTCACAGCAGAGCAGCTTTGGTAGATTTCAAAAAGAAGCAGCTCCAGCTGAGGCTAACAGCTGTAATGGAGCCTGGTGGTGAGTGGTTGTGGATAAAAGCTGCGGCTAAAATGACTATAATGTAAAAAAAAGTGGGCGACAGTGGCCGAGGTGACCATCTCCTTTCAGCTGGAGTCCGAGTCCCCGCTGCTCGGGGACTTTAAATGGGATCTGGAGCTGTTTGTCCGACACAATGAGGTAATTACTCTCTCTCTCTCTCTCTTTACTGTCTCTCTCCCTTCTCCTCCTCCTTCTTCTTGCTTCTTGTCATCCCTCTAAACTCTTTTTAGAGGGATGACAAGAGACTCCATGACACAAACTTTCTTCCAAAACAAGTTAACGACTAAGCTTGTTTATTTCAGTGTGTGCACAGTACGACATTTATTTATGATTTGATGATGAGACGATTGTTTGAAGAATGAGATTTGGAATCATGTGTTTTACACCCTCCGACTGTGAACACGGAGAAAGTTTCCTCCTTCACTCCCCGAGCGTCTGTTCTCTGTAACTCTGGTGAGTGGGTTCGATCTCCTGTGAGAAGAAGTGGTGAAAACCACTTCATCGTGAGTTTATAGGAGACAGGATCCTCCCTCAGTTCATCTCTCAACGCTCCATCAACGTTACATGAGCAGCAGCTTCCAAGTGGCCACATTTAAAAAGTTTTTTTTTTTAAATACCGATGTGTGTTTTCTCTGTGTGTCCATGCTTCAGTGGACAGGTGAGCTGTGAACCCAGACAGAGAGCTGAACTGGAACGGAGACAACACACACACACACAGACACACACACGCATTCACGCACAAATGAACACACTCACTCATGCATGAACATGCAAATACAGGCAGTTATGAACACAGACACAGACGCCGTCTTCCTCTTCCTCTTCCACTTCACACACCTACACTACAATTAAATGCTGTGATATGTGTTCAATTATGAAATTCACGAGTTATGACTCAGGATGGTATTTGACAATCTCACAGTGTAAAATTGCACCGTGTGTGTGTGTGTGTGTGTGTGTGCATGTGTATGTATGTGCGTGTCACCAGCAAATTACTGTTTTGGTATATTGAGACATTGTGAAGCCGTGTCATAAAAAGTCTCGTCAGCAGCTGAGAAAACCTGTTTTGTAAATTTAATATTACAGTTATGGACGACACTGGGATGCCACAGCTCTCCTCAGCACAATAACTGCAGACAAATAAAGTCAAGTTAAAGTTTTTTACCCTCATAACATGTTAAAATAAAAGGTTACGCTCATTGTTTTAGATCCAATTCTATAGAACTTAATTTAATTGAGCTCCACAATGCGTCAAATTAATTACGGACGACCTTGCGATGCAGCATTTGGGCTTTTGAAGAGCAGCTCGTGTGACGATAGCCGAGCACGTTCACTCTATTCCCAACCCGGGACAGACAACCATGACACATGCTGCCTTCGTCCACTACAAATTAAGACAAAACTTTTTTATTAGCTAAATAAGCCAGAATTAACATACATGTTACCGCTTATAACTTAAATCCCACTTTGTGTTTGTAATTTGCAAGTTGAGGCAACTTTAAAAATGAGAACACAAAACACCACAGAATGAAACCGTATTCAAATCTGTTGGATCTGCATCGGCACGAGATTTTTTTTTTTAACATCCATGAAGGATTCCTTGGGAAATTGGTGAAAATAAAGAAAATCCTATTTAGCTGACAAACAAACCAAGTGACAGAGGAAAACTTTACCTCCATGGTGCAGGTGGAAAGGGGGAATAAAAGAAGAGAATATCCTCTTCTTCAGGCACCGATGCACCGCCGACTGCGTCAAATGAGTTTAAAAGGTATAAAAGAGTTAATATTTCCTCTCAGTGGTTCAGAAACCCATTTAAGTACCTTTTAAAGGTTTGATATGAAGCATGGTCGGCGTTTTGGATATTCTGTCCTTTATGTGCTGAAGCCGGTGGAAATGACAGAGAAATGGACTTTCAGGGGAAAGACGTGAGGTGTGAGGAGCAGAGCTGACAGGGTGATGACAGGCAAGACCGAGCAGCTGCACACACACACACACACACACCAAGCTGAAAACACACACACTCCTTCACAACCCATCAGCTGGAGGAGGTGTGCACCAGCGGCACCTGCAACAAATCCATGTTGTAGACACAGCCGAGCGTGTCGGACTATCACCTGTAGCTGCGAGTATGAAAATCACAGTGTTTCCTGCTTTCCACCCATCACAGTGCGTCAGACTATCACCTGGTGGAGTGTGAAGATCAGTGTTTGAACTTAACTCATTATGGAACCAACCAGACAGAACTTCTGCTCGTTACACGTCCGTGAACTCGTTCTGTAATAAAACCAGAGCACAACTTTAACAAAGACCTGTAAAACAACCATGAAACCAGAATGAGATGGGATGGGATGACACCCGCTCCCCCGCAAAGCTCCAGCAGATCATTTGATGCCATCACAGCCACCTGAAATGTCCTTGAATCCCCCCCCCCCCTTTAAAACCATCGAGCGGACCGTGCAGAACAACTACAGCTGGAAGATAATATCAGGCCTTGAGCAGATAAGGCTCTGACACACAGCGATGTGCACCTCTGCGTGCACACTTGGATACACTAACACACTGCAGAGGGATCAGGAGGCTGTGATGAGTTCAGCGTGAGGTTAGCTGCAGTTCACGTGTCGATACCTGGAGAGCCGACACTCTTACCACGACTCAGATCTTTTTAAATAAAGGTTTGAGGTGATGCCTCTCGCGACCGTCAGACTCTGATATTATCTTGTTTTCTTCAGACGTAACTCAGCCGGAGGAATCCGAGCCACTGCTGTTGGGTCTTTTCACTGTTTTGGTAGAAATGTTTTCTTTTGATATTTCTCCTGAAAACAGATAACTGTAGTTTTCTGTCCACCGTATAAACTAAAGGTGGATCTCCTGCAGCCAATCAGCTCCAAACTAAACAACACAGTACTCAGACGTGACTGCAGATGTTTTCCTGCGTTTCCACCACAGGAAAAAGTGACAACAGGGCAAAGCTCTGCAATGAAGACAACATGTAAGGAAAGATTTGAAGTAAGGAAACATTTTACACGCTATTGTCCGGCTCTGAAAACACAGACCCCATGTAGCCCTGTACTTTCGTTAAATTGGGACTTTTTGGAGAAAAGGCAAAAGATTTCCCCTGAACTTTAAATCCTGGTCCCTGCGGTGGAAAAGCAAAGGTTCCAGTAGTTCTTGGGAAAAAGTTCCTGAGCTACAAATACAGCTGCTGACGTCCTGATTTCCCCTCAGTCCACTGACTGTGAATCAACAGTCAGCCCTGTCCTCCTGCTACAGAGACATTTCACTCATGCCTCTCACACGTCAGTATACGCATCTCCATACTTATTTGTGGACGATATGTGTATGAAAATAATACAATATAAGATTGTATTCTGCATTGCAATCTGTATGAAAGCATGTGGGGATACACGCACACACGTTAGGGGGACAACAGATGGTATAAATATGGAAATACGGAATAAAAACAGTAGACGTAAAACTGCTCAGAAGAAGATTTACACGATGCTTCAACTTCGGCAAGCATGAAAAATGCCACATGTTGCATTAGTTGAGTTCAAAGTCGTACAGGTTTGTTCTCACGTGTAATTTTGAGTCCGTTTGTATGGAAGTGCTCCGTTATTAGACTCCTAGTAATTAAAAAAACAAATGTAGGACACTTGCATCATCCAGCGTTTTAATAAAGAAAGAAATAAACACACACGGAGATACAACCTCATTTCACATTCAATACCGTGGAAATTATTAGTTTGGCAGTGGGCATGATCGTCGAGGGGGGGGCAGGCATTCAGACATGTCTATGTGTGCACAAAAAGTGCACGTGTTACTCCTTTTCATAGCCCACGATTAGTTTAGCCTATAATCGACTTATAAGCTGCATGTGGGTGTGCAATTAACTGAAAACTAATTAAGCAACTGCCAGAAATCTGCATGAGCAGTTAAGCCAAACCAACAGGCAGCTTCCACGATGGAGGCGTCCTTTTATAGACGTCTGGTTACAAACACACACTTTACAAATAAACTGGCTCTTTGATCTGCTGCTTTTTTTTTTTTTTTTTACATCTGTGATTCTTGAAATTTGGCTTCTCCTGCAGAAGTTACTCACATTTCCTTCCCAACATTTGAAAAAAAAAACCAAAGGGGAGTTTCCAAGACAAGGAAACAGACGTATGACGACCAGGAGGCGGAGCAGACTTCTGAACATATCAAACAGTCTGAGCATGTTAAGATCCTCAAAACAATTTGAGCACAATGCATGTGCAGGTTTAATCAACAATAACTCTTGACATCATTATATTTTACTAATGAGAACGACATTCTGCGAGATCTGATTCTGCCTGTTTGCGTCGATGTTTCGCCCTCGTGTGGCGGAAGGAGACGATTCTCTGGGAGCCGAGTTAACTACTGTGCATGAGCAAATGACTGAAGTCTGTTAAGAGCAAGTAGCAAAATAAACAAAGAGATTATCACCTCAAATCAAGTTCTCTTATTAATCACCTTGACGACCAGATGATGAGTAATACCTTGCATAATTCATTTTTTTCAAGAAGAGCCTTTTCATTCTGTTCTGCATTTGAATTATCATGTTAATATATTTTCCCTCCCTGTTGGTTCCTCAGCCCTTATTGATTAAAATAATGTTGAGCTTAAAAAACGCACACACATCTGTCCACATCTGCATCATAAATAAATAAATAGTAAAAGAAGGAAAGACAATATACTGAAAGTTAATTATAAAATCCACTACACACAATGGAGAAGTTTACCTTGCTTGTTATCATGAGCATGTACAGCGACAAAATGTTTAGTCTTCATATCTGCACTGAATAAAAAACTCTTTCTCGTTCTGCTAAGAACTGGAAGTTAAACCCTGGACTCTGACTGATGCAGATCTCAGACTGGTACAAAGCTGAAATTACAAATCCACATTTTTAACCTCATTTTTCTCACAGTTCTAAATCACGGCTGAGCAGCTGGTGAATCAAGTGTAAATAAAGAGAAATAAAAGGCGATAACAAGCTCTCGCTCAGGTAGGTGCTCATTAGATCCTAACATTCACTTTAAATCAAAGTAAAAACACCTCTTCTCGTTAAAGGGAAACACAACAAAGGAATAAAACTGCACCAGACAACAATACAAGTAAGAGCAGGTAACGATCAGAGTCCTAAAGGAAGAGGAAGCTTCCTGACAAGAGTCTCTGATGATGCAACTGCACAACAACAGCAGCAGCAGCAGCAGCAGCAGCAGCAGCTGAGAGGAGGATCCAAATGAACGAGCCTGCACGAGTGAATCCAGCAGCACAGAGCTGAGACCTGGATCCAGCTGCTGGCAACATCTGCAGACACAGGCAGCACCTGTGTCCAGGTTGGTGGGAGAGAGATGGGCAAAGCTTGGTGCAGGATTTTACACAAATAGATGAAATACGCTATCGGACCTGGGGGGTTGAACGCAGAGACGACATTTCATGAAGTCCACAGCTTCTGTTGAGTAAAAATATTATCTCGCTGTGGGTGTTATCTCTGCTGCTGTGGTTGAACATGAGACCGAGGGACGAGACGGCGGTTTCTGCAGACACCAGGCCACCAAGTGCTTTGTGCAGGAGGAGCCAATGGACGAAACTAACCGTGCGTGGCTTGATTCCGTTCGGACGAGCAGATGGCGATAACAAACGTTACGCAGGAAGCGGTCCGTCTTAGAATGAAGTCGTATTTGGAGAAAAAAAAGTGAGTTTTCATGTGGAGCCAGGGTTTGTTCTGGATCGGCAACGGAGATAAAACCCCACAGCAGAAGCAGATGTGATGTTGGGCTGTGAGCAGATAAACACAACGTGAACACTGCTGGGTCTCACACACACACACACACACACACACACACACACACACACACACGGGAAGACTCACAAACCAACAGTAACAGCGATGTTACACAAGATCATGTGCACGGTCTGTTCATTTACTGTCAAGATACACATCCCCTGATTCGTGAATACACACACACACACTCAGAAAAAAACCCACAGTAACAGAGATGTAAAACTCACGTCCACGGCTGTGCATTCACCATCAGACACACATCCACTCTGTCGTAAATACACACAGGTACACAAACACAAACACACACAGAGTCAGTGTTGCAGAAAAGGCCATAACGGCGTAACTCTCGGCGGAGTTGCCCTGTCTGTCTGTAGGTCAGCCAGCTAAAACTGCAGAGCAGAAGGGGCCACACACACATACACACACACACACTCACATAATCACAGAGCGACTGACACACACTCATGCACAGACAGTGAGGACGCTCCTTTACAGCCACTGACATAAACAAGTAGCAGCACAGTTCAGGGACATTTGAGGATATGAAAAGCTCGTCTGCGTGGTCTGACGACAGACTCTGAGCTCTGCAGAGCGTTTCTGGATTCATATGAATTTCATTCCTGTGTTTATATATACTTTAATATAGTTTTATAGAAACACAGTGTTGTAACATGCTAACTCTTACTTTTACAGAAAAATGTTTTATTGATAATATTAAAACTTAATATTCCACCTGCATTATTTGACCATATTTCCGTGTGAGCCACACTTCATTTTATTTATAACATACTCACACATGCATGTTTATGTCCAGCAGGGGAGGTTCGGTGTCTGTTTTTTTTAATTTAAACACATTCAAATATAGATTTATTATGATTATTCTAAACTTTGTATCAGTCGTGCTCTGGATTCTTCTGCGTTCTTGCTTGGTATCTATTATTAAACTGCTCATTAAAACCACCACCGCTCTTAAAAACAAATAAAAACACTCGCCTGAAATAAAATAAAAAGTTGTAGTAAGTAATTTGCATTTGATAAATGGTTGAATTTAGCAGTGGGAGCAGTGAACAGTGCCCGTGGCCTCTCTGTGATATCGTCTGTAAGGTGTGTGTCTCCTCCCTCGTGTTCAGTCATTAGTGTCATAAATAGTGAATGTGTTTTCTTCTCAGATGAAATATGGCCGGCGTTATCAGAATGTAAATTCATCATTCCCAGTGGTAATTTATTCCTCGGGGGTTTCTGTTTGTCTTGATGTATGTTTTCACACAGTCTCTGACCTGAGTTATCCTCAACGTCACCACTCACATTTTGTTTTGGAGATTATTCGGCAGCTGGATTGAAGCTTGAAAAATCTTGGACCGTTTGTTTTTTTTTTTTCTTGAAGACGTGTTCGTTTGTTCTCGACGTTATCAGAAGGAACCAGACTGAGGAAATTCTCCGACAGAAGTTCCAATGAAAATACACACGCTGAGTTCTTCAATGAACTTTCTTCATTAAAGGACAAAAGCATGATACATTCAGTTTAACGCCGCAACGTGTTCTCTTGACATTCACAGAAAACTTCAGGTCGCAATTAAAATTTCTACAAGTACTTTTTCCTGCAGCAGTTTGTGTATGAAAGTTGATGGTTATATGAGGAATCTGCAGTTGTTTAAATCTATTTCTAGAGTTTAAAATATCATCTATGAATATTTGTACATCTTTTGATGACTCACTGTAAACTTGAGTCATCACTTCCAAAAGTCAGCATATAAAACTGAAAGAAGTGCTTTTCCTCATAAATCCATGGAATCAGGTGTTAATAGTTCCTACAACCGGCCAAAGTGAAGGTTGAGGTGAAGTCTGCCACGGTCTGAAAGATGCAATGATTTAAAAATGACCTGGTGTTTCAGAAACTCTTTCTGTAAAATGTAACTTCCAACAGAAACGATTTGTGAAGCATGAAAACATGAGAAACTGTTTTCGTGTTCCCAGCATCAAGCTGCTGTTACACACACGTGGTCACAACCAGCTCCAGCGGAGGTCTGGGGTTAGAATCCCTGCTCAGAAGACCTCGTCCGCAGCTGCTCAGAGAAACTGAGCGCCACCTCCCTCCATCCTCTGTTTTCTTTTTTACTTCACGGCTTTTGATGCTCGTCTTTGTCGAGGCTGAATGAGTCAGAGGATCCAGCTGATGTGGGTCTGTGATTCCACCCATTGAAATGCGGCTGTGGTTCTGCTGAGGAATCAATAAAACAGTCATTTAAGATTCAATTATCCTTTTTTCCCCCCCACACGCTCACACAACTTTCTCGAGTTCATTGGATTTTACCATCTCTGCCCAGCTTCACCACACACACAAACACACACACACACACACACACTTATCCTCTGACATATTGCTGAGCTGTGCCTCATGTAGTGGAACTTGCGGCAGGATTTGGGAGTGTGATGGAGAGGATGCAGCAGAGGAGCAGCAGGGACGTGTAGAAATAAATGGGTCTTCACACATTCTCTCGCACCCCCCCCCCCCCGACATTTACTTTACAAACTATGTCACGGAGAGTTTACAGATCCGTCCACGAAGGCTGAAAGTCATCGCCTGCGCAGATTGAACCGTTGATTAAACACACTCTTCTTGGAGCAGAAGAAACCTGCAGCAGCATCTTTAACTGAAGGCCTGATATTCACACATGATGGATTTAGACACTGAGACACCCGAAGGTGCGCACGTAGCCCTCCGAGCATTCAAAGTTGTGCGTAGGTGTGTGTGAGTCACGCAGAGATTCTATGCAGTTGTTGAGTGTCTTCCAGTTTTCTTTTTAGCTAATTTACAAATTCTCCTGCATCTGTTTATATATCGGAGGAATGCATTTCCTCGATGGGTAGTAAAGTTTGTGGGGATGTGCACGTCAGGGAGCGGTGGAGGCAACACTGGTCATTTGTTACCGATTGGTTTTCACAAGTCAAGAAGGTGGCTCTTACCCAATATGGGCCGATTAGAGCTTAGACACCAAAAAGACAGGAAAGCATGACAGCGACATACTGCTGTAAAATCAACTTGACGTTTATTTAAACATGCTGATCTTGACTCATCTGAATCCAAAACCACCTCACAACCACTCTCTGTCCCGGGGCTGGAAGGTGAAGGTTGAATAGTTTGGCAGGACAGTAGAAGATATGGACCGTAAACTCTGGCAGGACATTGGAGGCGAGTATAGATGGTCAGCTGAAACAGGCATAACAGGAAATATGTGTGATACAGAACAGAGGAAGCGTAAGAGAAAATCCAGCCCACTGACCTCAATGAAAACTGAATATTTAACATCAACATGGACCAAGTGACCAACTTTTTCATTTAAGGGCCTTTTTCAGACCAACATTTTAATTCTTCATTTATCTCTCATTCTTATAAACCATTAAACCGCAGCAATCAACTCATTATAATTCCCCAAGATCATCACCATTAAATCACAACCGGCATTTAACTTTGAGGAACTCATCAAACAGCATGCATTACACATGTTAGAATTCAATAAGTGCAGCGTCTGCTGTTAGAAAGACATAGTGGAACAGTGGGTGGGTGTATCAGACCACAGCAGAGGCTGCAGCAGATTAGAGCAGAACAATTTATAACTTACAGCAGAACAGAAGGTTTATCAGATAATTAGAGGTTGTAGAAGCAGGATGTGAGAGAACATTGGAGGATCAGCGCTCGGTCCGACAAGAAGGGAAGGAGTTACAGAAAAAGTAACGTGGATGTATTCTGCTAACGATACAGACGTGGAGTATGTAGGTAGGGTACAGCAGGGAGGGCTTTCCGCAATTTAAATTTACGAATGAACGGGAGATGAAACACCCTGCTGAAGACAAATGATTTCCCTCTGCAGGTAGATGATGACAGGAGGGAAGCAGATGGACTGAAAAGCACACGGAAATATTGAGTGTCGGCGAGCGGTGGACTGAATGTGTGCGTTTGTGTGAAAGGGAGCGAGTTCAGGACAAAGAGCATCGGGTGTGTTTGTTGTGCACATGCAGTGGAAAGGAAAACACAACCTGGAGGGTGGGGGGGGGGTGTATATCGTACAGGAGTGTGTGTAAATAAGGAAGAAAAGTAGTAGTGGTCTGATTAATGGAAGCATCCTCGTGACTTACCATTTATTCCGCGCAGTCACGTGCACGCAAAGCTCCACGTGACCCCCCCCCCCCCCACCCACGAGAACCTTTGTCGAATGTCACCCGCTTCCTCCCCGTCACACTTAATTGCAGCATGGTTATGTGAAATGGAGGAAAAAAGGACAGTGGAGGAGCTCAGACAAAAGCAGAGCAGCAGAGATGAGGTCGGGAGATTGGTAAGTCGATGACCTTGGTGATAAACCAGGGACTTTTACAGGCCCCGGTCTGCACCGGGCTCAGACTGGCAATCTGGCCAGTATAGAAAATGGCAGATGGAGTGGTGTACTGTAAGCGTGGGCCACAAGGCCACCAGAAATGTGGGAATACATTTATTGAAGGAGAACAAAAGAATAAATTGACCTGCCACTTGACGTTTATGGGATAGTTCACTGAAAAATGAAAATTCACTCAATATCTACTCACCACTGAGTTCACGAAACACCTCAGGAGTTTCAGGGGTAAAAAGTGTTGCAGTCAAATCCAACACAATTGAAGTAAACGGTGACGGATTCTTCGAACAGAAAAAAAAACTAAACAGAAAATGGCTCCATAAAGCTCCTGTGGTGTCGCCCAAGTGTCCGGAGAAAGAAAAAACTTTAAGGCCGATGCAGCAAATAGATTTTCGTTTAACTGTTTCATTCAAAAACATGTAACTGATGCGAGAACACAGGCGTCCAATAAAGACGAGGAACACATCTGGATGCAGGCTGATGACGGGAGTGGCCCGGGGCAGAAAGAAGAGGCAGCTGCAGACTCCAAGGACGAGCTACATGACAGCCCTGCAGGTATTGACAGAGCTAATGGAGCTAACTAGGCTAAAATTAGCAGAGCTAGCCTGTGTGTTACGAGTGGACTGGTACTGAGGGGCATACGTTGGAATTACATGGTAACGAAATTTGCCAGGATTGAATTTTAGCACCCAGTCCGCCCCTGAGCACTGCACTTTTAAAATGTCTGTACAACACAATAAATCTAGGACTTGAGTCGCGGACTAACAATATGCCATCATGTAATAAGACCCATTAGATTCGGAGGCTCTTGTCTGCGGGGACAGGGTTGATCTGAGTTTTGGAAAAGGAAAACACATACCTCTGCAAAGTCATTTCGTTTTTTCGAGGAATAAAGAAAAGTGCCAAGTGTGTGAGATTTGACAACATGACTCAAACGGGTATCCAGGGACTAAGGATCATGAAAGAAATCAACGAAATTGCGATTGCTCTTTCTCGGCTCGGAGGTTTTGCAGCTCAGTCTCACAGAGAAGTTCCTGAGAAAGCAATCAACCCAGCACAAGCACAACAGACTTTAATCAACAGCGAGGCAGAGAGAGAGACAGCAGGTCAGTTGCACTGTTGCATCAACTGAGTACGTGTGTGTGTGTGTGTGTGTGTGTGTGTGTGTGGGGCCAAGAGGTGGAAAAACAATCTTTGGTAGAGTCTGTCTCGAATATATAAAGATTCTGAAACAACCACTGAGATGTGTTGACGTAACCGAAGCAACGTCCCATGCATTGGTTTTGTCCAGGGCCATCCTGGAGGAGCAGGGGGTGGAGCCTGACAAAGTCGGAGGACAATCCCCGCCCACCTTCACCTGCGACCTGCACCCATTGGACTCTACTGGCTGTCAATCGCACGGCATCCACACTCCCAATGCATACAGGGCGTTCCCATCAACTTGACAAAAGAAATGTCATTCAATATTGAATGTTTAACGACTTTATCAATCAGTGAGAGACAAATAGTTTACTGAATATAACGCACATTACTGAGAATACAGTACGGAACGGGACTGCACAGATGTTGGACTGATGTTATTTATAATTTTTCCTGGTTTGGACTCGTACGTATTCACGATGCAAAGAGCAGCAACACATTTCTTTTGAACACATAAACAGAAGTTTCGATCGTGGCAACCCATCATTGTTTTATGTCATATTATAAACACGACTGGACTCACATAGGAAACATTCACTGACTCCATCAGACACTTTGGCAGCAGAGGAGGCGTCATCTGGACGTTCTTCCTAATTCCCCAAATGAGATTTGCTGGCAAAATATATGTAGTGGCAAAACAGCCGCTATCTGCTGTGGCCAGGAGAGTTATTACATTACAGTGATAAGGTGATTACAGCGATAAGCGACAGGGGAGGGGGATATATGAAAATATAAAAGAATGAAAAGGAGAGGGATTAAAAAAAAAAAAAAAGAAGTAATACAAAGAATGGAGGGGAGAAAAGCGAGGACGCAGGAAACACAAGAGAAAAGAGCAAGAGGCCAAAAAAGCTTAAGTAAAGACAGTGGAGGCGAACAGAGAGAAGCACGAGGAAATGATGCATGATGAGATACGGAGAGAGAGATGAGAAGGTGGAAAGACGATAAAGGAGCGAAGACAGAAAAATAAAATAAGGGAATCAAGGGAGACGAGGAAATGGGAGAAGAAAGAGGAGCCTGAGATGAGTCTGTAAAAAAGAGGAAGGGATGAGAGGAGAGGAGAGAAGAGCGTTTGTTGTTTTTGCTGTGCATGAGTCATCGTCAGATCCTATTATGACTGAGGCAGCGTTACCGCTCTCGCCCACTGGTAACCTGCGGCTACATGCCTTCTACACGCATCACGCACGCACACGCTCACACGCACAGTTCGCCTTTGCTATTTTCATGGGGACATTTCTTGATTCTTCTCTCATCAGAGGAGACAGAGGTAACGGCTTTAACGCTCTTACGATTTGCAGACACACTGGCTACAAACAGGATTAGAGCTCATTGTGCAACGTTTGCCACCAAAACTTCTTCACTTACGTTGTTTTCTAACCCTTGAACCTCGCGATCAAAGCGACACCACAAAGTAATAAGAGCGACACTGGGGGAACTGGTTATTGTATTGAAAATAATAAATATTTTTACTGTGCTCCTGTGAGCGAAGGCGTTTACGAAGAGTTGCTGAGGTCAAACATTTTCTACCATGCTTCAATTATATTAATAATATGAAATATGTTTACATGATGACCGATGATACAGATATATATTATCTTTAGGTTTTATTCTTCATGGGGGAAACAGCAGCTCTGGACTTTCTTCCTCCACTTAAATATTCCTTTAAATTCCACACTTGAACAATCCATGTAGATTATGTGAACATAGAAAAAGATCTTGTGTTTCGTACTCCGCCCCATCGTTTATTTACCCGACCATTTCTGTCCTCCTGCGTCGCACGGATGCAATCGGGAAATTGGAACCCTAAGAACTCGAGAGGCGCTGAGCGAGCACGTACCTCTGCCAGGGCTGATCTCACCTCTTGAGAAATTTGGAAAAATGTTGAGTACTCAGCCCCAAAGCGGACATGTCGTCGTACGCCTCAGAAACAATGATACAAATCTACTTAAAAGACCACAACACTGCACATTCCTCCAGAAGTCAAGAGATGGACTGTTTGTTTGTTTCTGGGGCGTCTCGGTCAAACGTAGCCTTTATGAAAGGTCAGCAGTTTTAAAGTTCAAAGTAAACACTTTGAACTTTGTGTGTACTGGAGAAAATGTGAAGGGTGTGCGACGCCCCAGGTAAAAGTGCTGTCACAAGGTTCAGCGTCTACACAGCAAAACATTTCCACAGATATTATGTTGCCTGCACTTGTGTATCAAAGTAAAAACCCTTCCACGTTTCTTTGCTCACTGAAGAATGACGAGCCTCGTTGAATCTTGAGAATCTTCGGACGTTTCTCGGTCACATCCTGATCAGAACCTCGAGTAGAAGCCAAAAAACGAGTGTGTATAATATTCAATGCAACTCTGAGCTTGGAGTTCTTGCAATTACTCAAACGAACCAGGCTGCTCTTTTCACCCTGCCATTCACGGCGAGTGGACAGGTTGTCAGGCCTGTGCTCTGCTCCGAAACATTTCAACAACAGATCGATGTGTGACCTTTACTGCAGAAGGTGCTGCGTGCTGTATTTTCAGTCCTCCGCAAATCATTGGAAAATTGATTGTCATAAAGCTGAGGTATCTCTACTGTAAACGTATCAGGCGTGTCTATTGAGCACCAGTGGGACAGAGTCGTGGGGTGGGAGGGGTCATAGATATACGAGCCAGTCAGGGTATTCAGTGGACATGCGAAAAAACCTTGAATATTACAATGACGTTGATGTTTGGATGTTTCCAATACATCACGCAAAGACGATTAAGACAACTTAACAGGACCACAGGGACACTTGTCTTAGGCCTCAACCCTCTGCATCATACAACGAACACAACCGTAGAAACTCTGATTTCACTGGTGGTTGTACAGTGATGTTACAAAGTGGCAGGTTCAACTTTAACAAGACATCTTAAAACACAACAGCGAAGAGGAGGGACACACGACCGAGGAGTCAAGAAGCTGCAGAATGTTTTCTACACTTCAATGCTCATGATGTTTGAATGTGTTATAAGATAATCAGTGTCGGAGCTGCGTGAACTTGTTTGCTGTCTTTTGTCCATCGGGCTGAAATAAGAGTGAACTGTTTTTGAGTGTGTCCACCTCTGATTAATTTCATAAAACTGAGAAAACTCAAAATTTAAGAAGCTGTTTGGCGAGTTTGCTTGATAAACGACCAAATTCTTTGCAGAGGCAATAAAGAGAGGATCCAGATGTTCAAACTAAAACTTAAATCAAAGGGAGTAAACTTACTTTGAGGTGATGAGGGAACACGTCCAACACCAGAGAAGGTCCGATCAAACAAGTGAATCCAATGGGAACAAACATCCCAAAGTATAAAACACGAGAAATCCAAAATCCAGGAACACAACGGTTCATACAGGAGGAGACCAGGGAGCACACGGAGGTGACGGACACAGCCTGGAGAGGAGGGTCTGCTTGGGGTTTCTGAGCGGGAAGTACAGGGACAATCAGGTGGAGGTGAGTGACCAGGAAGTAGGAACTGACAGGAAGGTGAGTGACATCATCAAAATAAAACAGGAAGTCCACTAAAGAAAAGTCACACCAATAAGAAGTGGTGGAGCGTGACCTGGTGTAGAGTGGACATCCTCGTAAAAAATAAAAAATGAATGTTGTCAGTATCATCTTCATCCTTCTGACCTCCTCTTCGCCCCCCCCCCCCCCCATCAGCGATAACTAAAGCCTCATTAAAAGGTTTTTTTGGGAGTTGGAGCTCCGTCACACACACTCGTAATTTATTACACACTTACATATACAACTGCACGCCTGCGCTCCACTCACCAGCACATTATTTGATCTTCTTCTCCTCCTGATTAATGGGATCTCCTCCTTCAACTGATAAGGACTCCGAACCGGGCCTTCTATCTTTCTCCTTCATGTTCTCCTCTGGTTTTTTTTTTTGTGGTTTTTTAATCTGTTCTCTCATGGTTTCTCTCTCATGCTCTCTCTGTCTTTTCATTTGCCTTTTTTTCGTCCCCTCTTCGTTTTACCGACCGCTCATGCAGATCACGGATGCCATCACGATTTGTACCCTTAAATTTCCCCCCTATCGTTTTTTGTGATGGATGACTGCTGCACGCACAAATATTCTCTCTCTCTCTCTCACACACACACACACACAAACCGACACAGACACACTTGCGTATCCATTAATCTGTCCTTCAATCGGGGAATGAGATAGTTTGATGATCAAACAACTGTTAGCCAGCAGCTACTTAGAAATGCATTACACAGTTGTGGTCATTTCCTCTTAACTGCACACACACAGTCACGTCTCCATGACTTCAGAGGACATTACATAGACTTGAGGTAATTACCTGGAGAATAACTCTCACCTTAACACATAATCCACACGTGCATGAGGCAGGATTCGATTGGATTTAAACCAAAAGTCAGGAGAGACGAGGCAAGTTTCTGAGCGCTCAGTGTAAACTCACCTTAGAAAGTGTCTTCTCCTGAAACTGTGATGAGATTAACATCTTTGTCACCCTGAAACAAAAAGATCTGAACCGTTCAAAAAAAGATAAATGTTGCTGCAAAAATCTGCCAGTGAACATGAGTTCATGAATTCTAGTGTTTTTATTCTTTATCAAACAGAACGAGGTTGATTTCTTATCCACAGTCTGATTTATTCATGAATAGAATTATTCAATCACCAACGTCACATTCTGCACAAGTCAACTTGAACCAATGACTCTTGTGGTGCTAAACAGCCTCAGCACAGCAGAGAGGATGCATTCACCTTCTCCGCACAGATTTTTATCAAGTGCATTAAAATCAAGGGCTGGAACAATTAAGGGCCTCAAACAGCCACTCATGGCTCCATAAGGCATCGGACAGCAGGGTCACTGTGCATCCGGAATACTAATTTAAAACCTCTCACACACAAACACACACAATAAGCATCAGACCATCTCAGTGTCAAGGAGCCACATGACAATCAGAGGAACTGTCAAGAGTTTTTAATCTCACACACACACACACACCTGCATTAACACACAAGCTAGCGTCCGTCCTACACATGGCTTTGCACTACATCTTTCTCTCTCACACACACGAAGCACTAAAGTCTCTTAAACTCTTCTAGTAAAGACATCAGCTTCCGTCATTCACAATATCTGTGCTTCAGTCCTCTGTGTGTTTCTTCTCTCTGCATGTTCACCCCATGTGATTATTCAGTCTCATTCAACCCCTCAGGTACAGACATGAGCGGCGGCTCTCCTCTGGATTCCCACAGATTTTGGAACCATGCAGTCTGCAGGGATTCAGAGCATTAGCGAGATCAGCCACTGATGTCCTGTGATAAGGTTTGGCTCGCTGTCGGTGTGCCTCTGCATCCCAGACATGTTGGACGGGGCTGGGTTCTTCCACAGCGAAATGAGAAACGGACACAGGGGATGTTTATGTTTTACCACGAAGTGGGAAGGTCTCTGCTGTCCGACATTTTACTGCTGAAGCATTAAGATTCCACTTTGCTGGGAATAAACAAATGAAGGGGAACTAATGTACCTCTTGAACAGTAGTGTCCAAAGACTGACCTGCACATCCAGCAGCATCGCAGCAGGGTAGGACGTGCTGGTGATTTCCTGGGGCCCCAAGTTGAGAGAGGGCCCCCGATAACACAGTTTTACTTTGGTGAGAACCCCCTTAAATTCTGTACTTCTTTACTTCATCATACTATTAAATAACTTTACAACATACATTTTGCGAGAGGGTTGTTTTGGTTTATTTTTCCCAGGGCCCTCAAAGTCCAGTGAAACATCCCTGTACAAATCACAATGTCCCGTCCTGTCCACAGATAATAACTGGTACTGTTTAAGTTTAAATGGGTTTTACTCTGGTTTTAAATAAATGCTTCACACTCACAAGTTTTTTTTCTGCTGCGACAAATCACAGCAATTCACGGCTCAGAAAAACTTGTGAAAGCTATTTCTAAAACACATTTCCACATGGATTTTTGAATCATATTCCAGGTGTTTAACATACATTTGCTGCATTTTTTTTTTTTTTTTTACAGTCAAATATTGATTATATCAGCACATTATCACCATACTTTTAAAACACAAAACATCTGTTCTGGTCATCTGACTTCAGCACTCGTCTAAATTCAGCTCCATGCACACATGACCTATTGAAACACACAGTGTCCAGATTATTAATGTAGAGGAAGAAAGTCTCATCCACTGTTAACACACACACACACACACACACACACACACACACACACACACACACACACACACAAACACAAACACAAACACAAAACTCTCTCTCTGACACACACACACACACACAACTCTCTCTCTGACACACACACGAACACACACCTCTCTCTCTCTGCTACACAGACACACAACTCTCTCTCTGCCACACACAGCTGAATACATTCACGTATACGAATTGTCACGCACGCACTTGTACTCTGTAGCTCACCAACATCTTCACTCCCTCCTGTGTTCATGCTGCAGGACCAACACGCAGCCACACAAACACACACACTCACTCACGCACGCACGCACGCACGTACGCTGACCTGCCAGCATCAGTAGTCTCGCACGCACGAGCTCTGCAAAAACGGCGGAACAAACCTGTGGTGACACGTGTGCGCATTGCGCGCGGCTCCAGCAGAATTGCTTCCAGTCACACTCATTGGCTACACACACACACACACAACACGCACGCACGTAAAGCCTACACACGCACATACAATTACCAAAGCTGCAGGTGCTTCTCAATCAGCCCGAGAGAACATGCGCAATCAAGGCGCGCGCACACACACACGCGCACGCACTTCTAGTGATCCGGAAAACTCCAGACGCATGAAGCGGAAAACGCAAAGATTCAAAGTGTCTCCATCAACAAGCTGCGCACATTCCAGCCCCGATTCAAAGCGCAGGGAAACCACGTTATCTGCGCACACGCATACACACTCATGCATGCACACGCACGCACATGCATGCACACACACACTCTCACGTGCAAGCGCAAACATCTGCGCACATGGATTTACTTTGCTGTCCTACCTTCCTCGTGCATCCGCTGCAGACAGAAAGTGAGGTTCCTCCGCCAGCCCGGCATGGTGATGAAGGAGAGGAGGAAGAGGAGGAGAGGTCTGTAGGAAGAGGGTGAAGATGATGAGGAGGAGGAGGAGGAGGAGGAGGGATGATGAAGAGGAGTAATGATGATGAAGAAGTAGATCCTGTCCGGTGGAGGTGATGACACGCAGCAAATATAACGTTTCCCCCTGGTGCTCCTTCTCTCCTCTTCCTCTCTGTCCCTCTCCTCCGGTGAGTCTGTCGGTTCTCTCCGGTAACGACCCGCTGACAGTCCGTGTGACAGTCGGTCCCGCTGCGGCACCGATGCTCTCTCTCTCTCCCTCTCTCCCTCTCTCTCTCTCTCTCTCACCCCTGGTTCATCATCAGTTCACAGGTTATTTATTAATGATGACATAATACAGGTGTGAGGATCTGTCTGTGTGTGATGAGATTGGTAAATCAGTATTTAGAATGTGTGTGTGTGTGTGTGTAACAGATATGAAAATGTGTAAAGAAAAAATCTTCAACTATCTTTTCAGATTTGAAAATGTATTTATATATGTACGTGGAGATGAAACACTGAAAGTCAAGAAATCTGTTTCTGTTCAGTGAGTTTTTTTTAAACGTGACTTTTGCTGTGGTAGATTTTTACAGACGCCTTCCAGAGTATTTTCAAAAACTCTGGTCTCAGTGTATCTGCTTATACAGTACACATCAAACTGTGTCAGAAACACTAATGCTGCTCGTTTTAAAAGCACAAAAACTCCTCTGCATTGTTTAAAACCCGAACACGATGAACTCAGTGACTGAACAGTGTGAAGTGACACCACAGTGTTCCTGATTGTTGCTGTTCAATGAACGTGAGGTGCTGTCGACCTCGTGACAAACGTGACGGCCCTGGAGCTTGTTTTGATAATTGAGTTGTCAGCGTTCCCACCAAAGTGTCACCGAGACGAATTCCCTGTGTTGCCTCTGAAAGTAGAATTAAATCAATACACACTTTGATGTGCAGGTTGGTGGGGACACTAAGTAAAGACCCACTGCTTCATCGGACCGGCGTTGAGTGGGTTCTCTGCACTGGACTTGTCACTTTCAACTCTTTATTATCTGACACGCTGACATCTCTTGTGTCAGAATTGGTTGACAGACATTCTTGCTCACCAGACTGACTGACAGGTAGTTACTGTAAAGCTTCTGTCATCCAAGACCCCATTAAACAATCACTGGGGCCATATTTGATTGTGCATATTTACTTGTGTCCAGTAAAAAGTCAAAGCTTTGATTGTTATTGATACTGATTGGTATTTATGGCCAATAGCGTCGCGGCCCTGAGTCATGACCACTCGCTGCTGTCAGAAGGTGCGTTCGAGATGGGTCTGTCTGACTTAATCTACCAGGAGCTGCAGGGGTGGAGTTAATGGCTGATCTCACAGCGTTTGCTTTTTTCGTGACAAATGAAACAGACGTTTTGGAAATCCTTGAGTTAATGCAGGAAGAATAATGAACAACAAAACTGACAGACCACTTCAGCTGAACATGAACAGTGTAAAGTGAATATAAAGTGATAATAGGCCAGTAACATGAATAACGTAATCAAAACGAAAGAGAAAACAAAGAGAAAGACCTACAGGATATTACCTATATAGAATAACAATATAAGAAACATGACTGTGAAGCCTTCAGCCAATCAGAGCAGACTTGTGTCGTCACAGAGGCGGCCACAAGGTGCTGCAGCTGGAGGAGAACATCTGTCTGACCCCAGCCGGCTCGCCCCCGCCATGTTTGAACATCACGTGACCCGGTGACGTTTTGGAGCGGTGGATGAAGTCGGACAAAAATTTTGAACGATCATGCATTGTGTTAGGACCAGCATGCATCACGTTAAGTCAGCGATAAGTTGAACGCACCTAAACACTTCTCACCTACACTTTTGACTACATCTGTTAAATGTACCTACCAAAGTAGATTCAAAATAAATATTGTCACGATGAGGAAATTAAAAGATAAAGACAAAAATGATGTGACTGGAGGAGTCTTTTAGTTTCAAACATGGGGACGAGTAAAAACAGATTTTGATGTAAAAATACTATAACATTGTTTTGAACTATTGGTCGAGCATCGGTGGATCCCTGATACATGGCTCCACGGTCACTACTGCACAGACTCTGGGTCCAAATGATATAAAAGTGAAAGATGGCAGCGCCTGTATCCAGAGTATTTCAGACACATTTTTGTTCAGAGGGCAGAAGTTGAAAGGCGTCGTCCATCTTTATTTCCAGTGTTTGGTTCTGTGACCTGCAGAGCTGCTGAGTCTGGAGTCAAAACAAACCCACTGATTTCTTTCCTTCCCATTAACGTTCCACAGCAGAACAGAGCCCAGCAAAACAACCTCTGTCACTTTTATCCACCACACGTTCTCTAATTCCGGCTGTGTGGAGCTTCACAGAACGTCAGTGTGAAATCACAGAGGAGAGGGTGGAACTGGATATTCTCCCTCGTTTTAGCGATAGCACAATTAAGACCGTCACACCAGAGCAAATAGAACTGCCCTGAGGCAAAGGATGAGAATATTTGAATACACACAATCCCATATATTCTACACATCCTAAAAGTATTCCGAGTACATTCTGAGCAGTCTGTTCGTAGACAGTGCGGATCAGATATTTGGACAGTTTTCTTCAGGCTCTGAGCTTCAGGACATTAAATCTGACATAGAATAACTGATGCTACTGCATGTGCCAAGTCTCAGCTTTAATCTGATTTGCTTACGCTGCTCAGTTTGTGCTGATTCAAAACGCTGCTGCTCAGGTCCTGGCTAATACCAGGAAAGTGGATCATACCACTCCAGTTCCAGAACTTTACTCTGGCCTCGTTGTCTGTGAAATAGCTGAGTCCAAAATAGCAGCATGGATTAAATGAACGTATGAATGGTTAGAGCCTGAGCTAAGAACCTCACAGGTCGTCCGAGGTGGTTCTGCTTTCTTCTTCCAGGAGGAAAACTAAACAATGCTGAAGACTTTCCTGTTTTATTTTATTACCATTATGATATATAACGTTCTGCTGTTTTTTTCCCTCATATTTCTGGTTGACACTTTTTGTTGAGTGGCACTATGGACTTTGATCTGGACAATCCGAGCTCTCGTAAAGCTCCTGCACATCCCTGCATTCACCCTGTTTCTTCCTATCAGGAGTGGAACCATCAGTAAACACCAGCTTCACTGCAGAACCACCTCCATGTTTGACAGATGAGGTGTTGGCTTCGGGTCATGAGCTCTAGTCTTTCCCATCACAGTTTCCTCTTTCCATCGCTCTGACAGATGCTGTATATTAAGATCATCAATAAACTGCCACACATATCATGTTAATGCTGTTACATTATCTCACAATATGACCTCTGCTAACAGATTTTATTTTCATCTACGCTTGTTTGTTAGTTAGCAGGATTATGCAAAAACTGAAGGGATCAAGGAAGAACTCATTCAATTTTGTTTTGAATCAAAGAAGTGTTTTGTACTGCTTTGTTGACGGATATTTAAAAAAAATATAAACTTGATGCATAAATACCACTCTTACAACACAGTGTTCACTCCTGTACTTGGAGCTGTCCACTTGAGATCAGATCACAAAATGAATGTGTTGATACCAGGTGACTATGGAGTTGAAAGGAAACCACATTAATGCTCAATGAAAGGCATGGATGGGGATTGAACCCATGATCTTTGGTTTACGAGACCAACGCCTTACCACTTGGCCACCACGCCCCATACTCCATGCAGTTTCCTTTTTCCATCACTCTGACAGAGGTTGAGTTCAGTTTCTTCAGTCCATAGAACTTTGTTTCAGAACTCTACCACTTCCTGTTCATATGTTTTTATCACCTTTCTGTTTCTGAGGTTTGTGGTGAATCATCTGAGGTTATGTTCATCAAGTTTCCTCTTAATCGTTGACAAGGAAACTTCCAGGAGAAGACTCTCGACTTGACGTGAAAATATAAAGGAGTTTTTGATTTTGACTGCAGACGCTGCAGCGAAGGCTTAGTTACAAATCTCTGACGGCGGCTGAAAGAAGACAGGAGATCCAAAAGTCAAACTCAGCAGTAAATCCACGAGGCTGAAGGGATGAAGTGAGGCTGTACACAGAGAATGAGGCAGAGATAACAGACTCAGGTGTGACACATTAGATCAGGGGAAGGCGATCACAGGAGCAGGAGAATCAGACAAAGACAGGAAGTAGAGTAAAGCCATTTTCAGACATGACCTCCGCGTGAAGCTGCCGGGTGATCATGTGATCATGTTGACATCACCCTGATGTATTAGCTCAGGAACTGTGGAGTCCAGTGCATGTCTGAAAGCAGCTTAATAGAGACACAGAAAGAAAGAGGTTTGAAAACAAAAACTGTGAAATGAAGAACTCTAAGAGCGTGTGCATGCATGTTTATTTAAAACTGAGCTCATTTGATTTTGTTAATCCGATTTCCTTAAGACAAACAAAGCACCAACACTAAAAGTTAAAAATGATGAATAATAAACACGTATTTTTATCAGTGATTTTGCTGGAGGACATCATCAATAAAAACGTCAAACCATCCAGCTTCATTAGGTGGGATAAGGTTTTGTACTCTTATTGCCCCTGAGGGGATTTTCATTGTTGCACACACACAAACACAACCTCACCCACAACCCAGTAAGACTCTGGGAGGGAGGGAAGCAGCACAGCAGCAACATTAGATAGTTAAGTAGGCTTTTCCTGTAATAGTTCAAAATACGATCCCCAACAACAATTCTAACCAGCCTGGAGCCGGGTGAAGATCAATGGGGGAGGGGCAGCAGGTCTTACTTTAGCCCCCAACTAAAGATCAGAAAAAACCTGCACAAAATTAGATGAATAATTGGAGGCTGCTGAAACTGGAAGTGTGTATGACGGAGGAGTGGTTAACCTGAGGCGGAACAGAAAAAAACACTGCACCATGGGTTCGAACCCTCATGGTTGAATGCAGCTATTGTAAGTCGCTCTGGATAAAAGCTGAATTATATGTAATGTGATGTAAGAGCAGAGGCTGGAAACCCCCTCACACAGAACATGAAACTGGGAAGAGTGTGACCCCTTGTGCTCAGTCACTTGAGGTGCAGTGTAAAGTCCCCCCCCCCCCCCCCCCCCCCGCAATACACTGTGACTGAAGTCAGTGAAGCTTCCTGCATTACAAACTGCTGACTTCATCAAATGAACACACACAAAAAAAAAGAACACATTCACCTTACAGTATTCACTCTACACCACTTCAAACACTCTCTCTCTCTCTCTCTCTCTCCCTGTTCCGTCACTGTCCAGTGACCAGATGTTACACTGAGGACAAATCAAACCAGAGGACAGACTGGACTGTGAATACTGCAGTACTAAACACACACACACACATGTTTGTACTTCTATCTTAAAGGTCCAGTGTGTAAGATTTAGGTGAAAGGATCTATTGGCAGAAATTTAATGTAAAATAATCCTCATGATGTTTTCACTTGTTCATTACATCTACATTATATGAATTGTAGTTTTCTTTACCCCAGAAAAGACCCTTTATATTTAAATACTTTATATTTACATCGAGGGGGTCTTCTCTACGGAGGCCGCCATGTTTTTTACATTAGTCCAGACTGAACAAACTAAACACCTTTTGAGTTTTTATGACACCTGAAGCTGCCACAGGTTCTTTTTCATGTTTGGAAGGAGAGGGTGAGGTGAGGGGTGCTCAGCTGCAACATGAAATTTCGAAACACTAGATGTCACTAAATTCTACTTCTGCATCAAAGCTACGTCGTAACTGCGTGTGAGTCGCTGAAACACTCTTGGCAGTGTTGCATGTCTTCTGGTTTCAGGTCAGCTTGTTTACACATTCTCCTGCTTCTCTGTTTACTTCAGACCAATAGAGAGTGTCACTAAGCAGATCTTGTTTGAGCTGATAGATGTTGAAGAGTAATTACTTTTTCTTACAGACTTTCAGACAGTCTGACCCTCATCTAAACTCAGTTCTAACTCTACAACCAAGTCTTAACCAAGTCCATTGAAAAGTGAGGACCGGCCAAAATGTCCTCATTTTCCCAAATGTCCTCACTCTGTGGGGTCTATACTTGAATTGGTCCTCACAAAGGTATAAGTACAAGTACACACACAGTATGTTGTTTTACAGCAAGTAAAGTTAAAGAAGCAAAGAGCTTTAAAGTTGACCGTGTGCGTCAGGAGAAGAGTTGAAGTTAACAAAAATACAGATGTGAGCAAAATAACAGAAAACACAAAGAAGAGATGCATGTTCTTTGTTTCTGTGCAACTTTTTCCCTCGAGGAAACAATAAAGCACAAGTAGTTTGTTCTTGTAACATCTTATGATATGTATCTTTAAATATGTATTTATATTTGGCTTCAGTACTCTGCCTTAATTACTTGTGTCCATTAGCAAATACTTCTTCACAGTGACAGATTTGTAGTAGTTCAGGTGGTGAGACTTGAGATCATTAATCCATCCGTCAATCTATCTATCTATCTATCGATCGATATATCTATCTATCTATTATTCTGTAAAATTACTTTTTCCATGAGGAGCTGTGTTACCTGAGCTGTATCTTAGAAGGAGGAGGAGACAGGATGTGAGTGACACATAGAGGAGGAGGAGGAGAAGGAGGAGGAGGCTCCTGCTGGTGTATATCTGTAGAGAGGAGTTCCTCACGTTACTAAGCAGAGGTCTGTAGGGAGGTGAAGACACAACAGAAGAGAAAGAGGAGAGTCACAGCACCATCATCAGGAAGCATCTTCACTCTGACTTCATTCTCTCTATAGACGCTCAGATCCTCCTCCTCCTGGTCAGACATGTGTCGTCTGGCTGCAGCTCTGCTCGCGGCTGTGGCCGCTTCTCTCTGGTGCGGAGTGATGAACCAGCCGCTCAACAGCCGACCCATCATCGGTAAGACTCGGCTTCATGCGTGTGTGTGTGTTACTATCTTACTATTATGTCATAATTTGATTTATTACCATAGTCAATGCACATTATATCATTTTGGGTCCCATGGAGGTTTCATCAAGTCTTTCAAATAATAGACTTTAGTTTGAAAATGTGGAAGGAATCCACTAAATAACAGAGCGACACATGTGTCTTTGAACATTTGCTCTCGGCTTTGATGTTACACACTGTCCCCAGGAACTACACAAACACAAACACATGACACCAACAACACTTCTAACACCTCAGTCTGAGTCACAATGTTTGTTTCTGGGCACAAGACGCTGATTGAGTGAAGAAACATTAATCACAATCACGATCTTGATGCACCATCACAATTCTTGTGATACACAACTTCTCTATGTATAGATCCATGGGATATTTGTGTATGTGCGTTAACTGTCTCCTGTCCTCTGTAGGTGTGTTGGCACAGGAAACCACTAAATACACTTATGAAACTCTGGGCTCATCTTACATCGCTGCTTCCTATGTGAAGTTCCTGGAGTTAGCCGGGGCCAGAGTCGTACCTGTCAGGTAGAACAACTATGAACAAATTATGAACATGTGATACAAATAAAAAAAAAAGGTTACAGTGATGTCTGACTGTTTCTTCTGCCAAAGAAGAGGAGTGAAGTATTTTGAGCTGGTTATTGATTCAGCATTAGCATCAATGGGGGTTTACTTCAGAAATAAGTTAAATGGTTTCGTAGAACTGAAAAATCTGATGTTAAACCTGAAGTTAGCCAGATATCCTCATATTGTGTTTTTTATTACAAGCACATGGTTTTATTTAAGTACTACTGCAAGTTACAAGTGTTGGTTCTTACAACTAATGTACATTTTACATAACCTCACTCCCTGACATGTTTATCTAGAAATTCCTCTTGACAAATATTTAAAGAGTTAAACATCCGACCTTGTTTACAAGTCGGATTCTGATTTGCCTCTGGCTCACAGACCTGTCAGTCACGGTGGTGCTGTGTGATGTGGACGGAGAATATATATGCTGTAAAAATGTATTTCCCTGCAGTTGGAATAATGTTGAGTTTGTATTACAACAGCAAACAGTGATGATCCCTGAGTTTCCTCTACATGTTGAAATCAGAAACGTTCTCACAGCTGCTGCTTTGAATCCAGATTCATTCATTATGATTCAAATCGTCTTTGATTGATGGTTAATTGGTTTTTTGGCCTTGATTTGTTTTTCTATCCATCAGAGTAAATCTCACAGAAGAAGAATATACCAAGATATTCAACTCAATAAACGGGTGAGTTAAACATTGTTTACTCTGCGTATGTCAAGAGTGTAGATGCTCCTAATTGTTATGTCTGATGTGAAATCTTCTTGAATCATATGTGTACACATGTGAAGTGTTTCAGAGGATTCAGGCTTCATCTCAGTGTTTAACATGGAGCACGGTCTCCCTGCAGGTTGGTGCTGCCAGGAGGAATTTTGCATCTGGAGACGTCGCTGCACAGTCGAACCGCCAGGATTTTTTACAACTTGGCTCTGAGGGTAAAACACTCGTATAACTGAGTTGACTCAAGATGAAGTGACATCTCACACCGATTAGATTAACATTGTCTTCAGCTTTATATCTTTATATCTAGAATCTGCTTCCTTCACCTTCTCTCTCCTCCCTCCTCTGCAGGCCAACGATGCCTCGGACTATTTCCCCATCTGGGGATCTTGCATGGGCTTTCAGCTGATGAGTGTCTTGACAGCGGGGGAAGACCTGCTCACACTCACTGACACCCAGGCTGTGGCTCTGCCTCTCAACCTCACACGACGTAATGTCCACTGTCCTCTGCACTGTTAGCCTCCTCACTTTATCCACCTGTAACTGTCATAGGCCGTTGCTGAATGGTGTTTAGTGTTGTATGATGTGGGCGGATCAAATGCAAATGAGACACACCATCACACTTAGTGGTGTAATCAATATGAAAGTTTAATTTTAAGTTCTACTAAGTTTTCTGCAGCTACAGTTGTGGCATTAAACTCTACGAGTGATGATATAAAGTTTAAGGAACCTGGTCTGTCACTCACTGACTCCAGTCATAATGTCCAGCTTCAATCATGTTAAAGTCAAATATGTAACAGCTCCTCCTGCCTCACCACAAATCTGTGTCCGTCCTGCAGAGGCCTATTCCAGCCGTCTGTTTAAGAGTTTCCCCAAAGATGTGCTGAGGTCTCTGGCCGAGGAAAGCATCTCTCCCCACTTCCACCAGTGGAGTCTTTCCACCAAGGTATTTCCTACTGCTCCTTAATCTGTTTTCCACTTTTGTCTCTTTATTCTTTTAAATAGAGCCTGACAGGGTTAATCTCAACGTTTTGTAGTTGTGGTATCGGGGTAAAGTATTCCTCTAGTAACCTACAAAAGGTTAATGCATCATGAGAATTTCACAAGATCAATTCCTGAGAGAAGTGTGGATGTATTTGTGCATGGCAGTTTACACAACAAAGACTTTTTAAAGGATGAAACCCGTGATCTTTGATGTACCAGACCAATACCTTTCCACTTGGCCACCATGCCACTGTTTGATGTTTGACATGGAATCAAAGTAGCATCTCCACAATGAATAAACATTATTTTGGTCACCACTAATCAGTTATCAGGTTCAATCGTCTTTTAACCTCGAGTTCTAATCATTGACGCCCACCACCCATACGACACTGTATGTTCCTGCTAAAAACAAATTCAGAGTGTTTAAACGTATCTCTATTCATTCATGCAAAAGGAGCAAAGTGCCACGAAAACGATATCAATATTAAATCTGTGAATTTCAGAACTACAGCGAAAATGCCAGGCTGAAGAAGTTTTACAAGGTCCTGTCCACTAACCACGATGGGAACACAGAATTCATCTCCACTATGGAAGGTACCTTTCCTTGGGGGACACTCAACTTGTGTGTTGAGTGTTTGCTGAACAATGAATCAACAATAGCACAATAATTTCAACATTTTGATTATGATGTTTAATGATGATGTAGAAATGATGAAACAGATTAACTGACGAGGGCAGCGATCACATTTTCATTATTCTCTACAAATACTGACTGTAATGTTTCAGTGTATGAGCAAGTCTGTCTGCTGACAGTGTCTCTGGTTGTTTCCAGCCTACCGGTACCCATTTTATGCACTTCAGTGGCATCCGGAGAAAACCCCCTTTGAGTGGATCGAAAAGCCGGGGATGATTCACTCCAGCTCTGCAATAAGAGTCGCCTTCTACTCTGCCAGCTTCTTCGTCTCTGAAGGTAACGTGTGAGATCCACAATATATCCAGATCTCGATGGCATCACTGGAATAATTTCTTCTTCAGCCACACATTCTCAAATTTAGTCTCAGACTTAATCGTTTATCAATCAAATAAATCACTATATTCTACCTTTTCTGTCTTTTGTTCACTTCCTTTCCTTTTCCCCTTACAGCCAGGAAGAGCAACCACCGTTTCCCAAGTCTGGAGGAGGAAGAGAGAGCGCTCATCTACAACTTCTGTCCCCGCTTCATGGGCATGAAAAACATCTTCGTTCAGCGCTATTTCATTGATTGATGGACGTGAGGAACATCTTCAACCTGATGAAGTCACTGAGAGTAAAACTTCAAACGAAACATCAACAATGACCAACTTGAGATGATTTGCTGTATATTAAGATCATCAATAAACTGCCACACATATCATGTTAATGCTGTTACATTATCTCACAATATGACCTCTGCTAACAGATTTTATTTTCATCTACGCTTGTTTGTTAGTTAGCAGGATTATGCAAAAACTGAAGGGATCAGGGAAGAACTCATTCAATTTTGTTTTGAATCCATGAAGTGTTTTGTACTGCTTTGTTGACGGATATTTAAAAAAATATTAACTTGATGCATAGATACCACTCTTAAAACACAGTGTTCACTCCTGTACTTGGAGCTGTCCACTTGAGATCAGATCACACAATGAATGTGTTGATACCAGGTGACTACAGAGTTGAAAGGAAACTACATTAACGCTCAGTGAAAGGCATGGATGGGGATTGAACCCATGATCTTTGGTTTACGAGACCAACGCCTTACCACTTGGCCACCACGCCCCATACATGGACACTGAAAAGGGTTAACTCATATCCAATCACAAGTATTTAGGGGAACATGGGATTTGGCTTTGAAGTTTCATTTTGGCTTTGATCCAAAAGGTGAAATCAATGATTCTATAGATGAATCGTTCAACAATTGGAACATGTTTGTTTTCTTCATGCAGAAACCACGTCCATGTTTGACAGATGAGGTGTTGGCTTCGGGTCATGAGCTGTAGTCTTTCCCGTCACAGTTTTCTTTTTCCATCGCTCTGACAGAGGTTGAGTTTAGTTTCTTCAGTCCATAGAACTTTGTTTCAGAACTCTTCCACTTCCTGTTCATATGTTTTTATCACCTTTCTGTTTTCTGAGGTTTCCTCTTAATCGTTGACAAGGAAACTTCCAACAGACTCAGGTGTGACACATTAGATCAGCTGAAGGTGATCACAGGAGTGGGAAAATCAAAGAGAGGAATTAAAGTAAAGCCATTATCAGACATGACCTCCGGGTGGAGCTGCCAGGTGATCACGTGATCATGTTTACACCACCCTGATGCATGTTAGAAGCATCACCAACCCCCCACCCCCACGAGCACACATTGAATCCATCCAAGGATCCCCTGCTGTGTGGATGAAATGAAGAACTCTAAGAGCGTGTGCATGCATGTTTATTTAAAACTGAGCTCATTTGATTTTGTTAATCCGATTTCCTTAAGACAAACAAAGCACCAACACTAAAAGTTGAAAATGATGAATAATAAACACGTATTTTTATCAGTGATTTTGCTGGAGGACATCATCAATAAAAATGTCAAACCATCCAGCTTCATTAGGTGGGATAAGGTTTTGTACCCTTATTGCCACTGAGGGGATTTTCATTGTTGCACACACACAAACACATTTGCAAAATACACAACCTGAGTTATGACCCAGTCACTTGAGGTACAGTGTAAAGTCCCCCCCCCCCCCCCCCCACACACACACACAAACACACAATACAGTGTGACTGAAGTCAGTGAAGCTTCCTGCATTGCAAACTGCTGACTTCATCAAACTGTGTGAACACATTCACCTTAAAGTATTCACTCTACACCACTTCAAACACTCTCTCTCTCTCTCTCTCTCTCTGTTCTGTCACTGTCCAGTGACCAGATGTTACACTGAGGACAAATCAAACCAGAGGACAGACTGGACTGTGAATACTGCAGTACTAAACACACACACACACACGTTTGTACTTCTATCTTAAAGGTCCAGTGTGTAAGATTTAGGTGAAAGGATCTATTGGCAGAAATTTAATGTAAAATAATCCTCATGATGTTTTCACTTGTTCATTACATCTACATTATATGAATTGTAGTTTTCTTTACCCCAGAAAAGACCCTTTATATTTAAATACTTTAGATTTACATCGAGGGGGTCTTCTCTACGGAGGCCGCCATGTTTTTTACATTGGTCCAGACTGAACAAACTAAACACCTTTTGAGTTTTTATGACACCTGAAGCTGCCACAGGTTCTTTTTCATGTTTGGAAGGAGAGGGTGAGGTGAGGGGTGCTCAGCTGCAACATGAAATTTCAAAACACTAGATGTCACTAAATTCTACTTCTGCATCAAAGCTACGTCGTAACTGCGTGTGAGTCGCTGAAACACTCTTGGCAGATTTGCATGTTTTCTGGTTTCAGGTCAGCTTGTTTACACATTCTCCTGCTTGTGTTTACTTCAGACCAATAGAGAGTGTCACTAAGTAGATCTTGTTTGAGCTGATAGATGTTGAAGAGTAATTACTTTTTCTTACAGACTTTCAGACAGTCTGACCCTCATCTAAACTTAGTTCTAACCCTAAAACCAAGTCTTAACCAAGTCCATTGAAAAGTGAGGACCGGCCAAAATGTCCTCATTTTCCCAAATGTCCTCACTCTGTGAGGTCTATACTTGAATTGGTCCTCACAAAGGTATAAGTACAAGTACACACACAGTATGTAGTTTTACAGCAAGTAAAGTTAAAGAAGCAAAGAGCTTTAAAGTTGACCGTGTGCGTCAGGAGAAGAGTTGAAGTTTACAAAAATACAGATGTGAGCAAAATAACAGAAAACACAAAGAAGAGATGCATGTTCTTTGTTTCTGTGCAACTTTTTCCCTCGAGGAAACAATAAAGCACAAATAGTTTGTTCTTGTAACATCTTATGATATTTATCTTAAAGTATGTATTTATATTTGGCTTCAGTACTCTGCCTTAATTTCTTGTGTCCATTAGCAAATACTTCTTCACAGTGACAGATTTGTAGTAGTTCAGTTGGTGAGACTTGAGATCATTAATCCATCCGTCAATCTATCTATTTATCTATCTATCTATCTATCTATCTATCTATCTATCTATCTATCTATCTATCTATCTATCTATCTATCTATCTATATATCTATCTATATATCTATCTATCTATTATTCTGTAAAATGACTTTTTCCATGAGGAGCTGTGTTACCTGAGCTGTATCTTAGAAGGAGGAGGAGACAGGATGTGAGTGACACATAGAGGAGGAGGAGGAGAATGAGGAGGAGGCTCCTGCTGGTGTATATCTGTAGAGAGGAGTTCCTCACGTTACTAAGCAGAGGTCTGTAGGGAGGTGAAGACACAACAGAAGAGAAAGAGGAGAGTCACAGCACCATCATCAGGAAGCATCTTCACTCTGACTTCATTCTCTCTATAGAAGCTCAGATCCTCCTCCTCCTGGTCAGACATGTGTCGTCTGGCTGCAGCTCTGCTCGCGGCTGTGGCCGCTTCTCTCTGGTGCGGAGTGATGAACCAGCCGCTCAACAGCCGACCCATCATCGGTAAGACTCGGCTTCATGCGTGTGTGTGTCGGTTGGTTCTTATGTGATCGAACATAGAGAATGTTCGAGAAGAGGAGTGTGTGTGTGTGTTACTTGATTTATTACTATAGTCAATGCACACTATATCATTTTGGGTTTTGGGTAGGTTTCATCAAGTCTTTCAAATAATAGACTTTCGTGTGAAAATGTGGAAGGAATCTGTATATAACCAGAATTAATTAGACTTGATTCATCCTGTAGGAAATTCTTGTGCCAGTTTGCTTCAAGATTACAGTCGCAACAATAAATAACACAGTAAACTCAACATGATATAGTGAACAAAGCCCCTGAGTGAATATAAGGGGAAATAAGGCATATAGTGTATTGTAAATGAAATAAAAATATTAAGTGTATACAGAGTAATGCCGAACCAGTGTCTAATAGAAATAACACGAGAAATGAGAATTAAATGAGTAAAAAGTAGTATCGCACACAAGTGGTAATACTGCACATGGAAAAGTAAAACAGAATAATATTGCATTAGTTATATTCAGATACATTTGCCAAATGCTCATTAGAGAATATTTTGTAACTTTGGGAACTGAACCTTGTTCTTGACATTTACTGTAGATGCCACCAAAGTACTTTAACTCATATGAAAAAAAGTTGCAGTGATGATCAAAGCAGCAGACTAACGACACCTAAAAACCCACCAGCTATAAAAGAGATGTGGTTCAACTTGAAATATGTTCATGATACTGACATTTTACTGTCACAAGGAAGTTCTTCTGGTTTCTAATGAAGAAGTCAACAATCTATTCTGCATTTTGTGATGACATGTCCCATTCACAGCATTACGTTCCCTTTGCCTACAAGAAGTAGTTTTTACCTAAATTGTATTTTCAAAGTGTTTAAATACCAAATGAACACATAAATCTTTGTAAATGAGGTTTGTCTACCACTTTAAATCCGTCATCTTGCACTGGAGTTGAAATCAGGGGACAGGTCTGTTGCTGCTGGCGATGCAGTGATGCTCTATTTGTTTTTCCATGATGTTTGTCTAAATAACAGAGCGACACATGTCTTTGAGCGTTTGCTCTCGGCTTTGATGTTACACACTGTCCCCAGGCACTAACTGTCCCCAGGCACTAACTGTCCCCAGGCACCAACTGTCACCAGGAACTACACAAACACAAACACATGACACCAACAACACTTCTAACACCTCAGTCTGAGTCACAATGTTTGTTTCTGGGCACAAGACGCTGATTGAGTGAAGAAACATTAATCACCATCACGATCTTGATGCACCATCACAATTCTTGTGATACACAACTTCTCTATGTATAGATCCATGGGATATTTGTGTATGTGCGTTAACTGTCTCCTGTCCTCTGTAGGTGTGTTGGCACAGGAAACCCCTGTAGAACAACATGAAACTCTGGGCTCATCTTACATCGCTGCTTCCTATGTGAAGTTCCTGGAGTTAGCCGGAGCCAGAGTCGTACCTGTCAGGTAGAACAACTATGAACAAATTATGAACATGTGATACAAATAAAAAAAAAGGTTACAGTGATGTCTGACTGTTTCTTCTGCCAAAGAAGAGGAGTGAAGTATTTTGAGCTGGTTATTGATTCAGCATTAGCATCAATGGGGGTTTACTTCAGAAATAAGTTAAATGGTTTCGTAGAACTGAAAAATCTGATGTTAAACCTGAAGTTAGCCAGATATCCTCATATTGTGTTTTTTATTACAAGCACAGGGTTTTATTTAAGTACTACTGCAAGTTACAAGTGTTGGTTCTTACAACTAATGTACATTTTACATAACCTCACTCCCTGACATGTTTATCTAGAAATTCCTCTTGACAAATATTTAAAGAGTTAAACATCCGACCTTGTTGACAAGTCGGATTCTGATTTGCCTCTGGCTCACAGACCTGTCAGTCACGGTGGTGCTGTGTGATGTGGACGGAGAATATATATGCTGTAAAAATGTATTTCCCTGCAGTTGGAATAATGTTGAGTTTGTATTACAACAGCAAACAGTGATGATCCCTGAGTTTCCTTTACAGGTTGAAATCAGAAACGTTCTCACAGCTGCTGCTTTGAATCCAGATTCATTCATTATGATTCAAATCGTCTTTGATTGATGGTTAATTGTTTTTTTTGGCCTTGATTTGTTTTTCTATCCATCAGAGTAAATCTCACAGAAGAAGAATATACCAAGATATTCAACTCAATAAACGGGTGAGTTAAACACTGTTTACTCTGCGTATGTCAAGAGTGTAGATGCTCCTAATTGTTATGTCTGATGTGAAATCTTCTTGAATCATATGTGTACACATGTGAAGTGTTTCAGAGGATTCAGGCTTCATCTCAGTGTTTAACATGGAGCACGGTCTCCCTGCAGGTTTGTGCTGCCAGGAGGAGGCTTGTGTCTGGAGACGTCGCTGTACAGTCAAACCGCTAGGTTTTTCTACAACTTGGCTCTGAGGGTAAAACACTCGTATAACTGAGTTGACCCAAGATGAAGTGACATCTGACACCGATTAGATTAACATTATCTACAGCTTTATCTCATGTTCTTGTTTGTTGTCAGTTGTCCTTTTGTTCGGTATTCGTAGGTGTTTATATCGTCCACGAATCTGCTTCCTTCACCTTCTCTCTCCTCCCTCCTCTGCAGGCCAACGATGCCTCCGACTATTTCCCCATCTGGGGATCTTGCAGGGGCTTTCAGCTGATGAGTGTCTTGGCAGCGGGGGAAGACCTGCTCACACTCACTGACACCCAGGCTGTGGCTCTGCCTCTCAACCTCACACGACGTAATGTCCACTGTCCTCTGCTCTGTTAGCCTCCTCACATCATGAACATTTTCTTGCCTTTTGGTTTAGATTTGATTTATAGGACTTTTCACTTGTCCACCTGTACCTCAAGTAGGATTTGAACTTCATCAACTTATGATTATCCTTAAATGTGTACTACAGTGACATGAAAGATATTGCAGTCGTCCGTTTGTGGCAAACTAAGTTATACTTTGAGGGATGATATGGACGGTTCTAATGTGAGCTAAACACAATTTAAAGCCATAGATGAGAAATGAACCCATGATCTTAAGAGGATCAGCACCTTTCCTTCTTGCTGATGTGTTTACAGTATCCATGTATGTGGTGTCTGAAATGCTATGTGTAGTCTTCCCTTTAAAGGAAGTCTATCCTTGGGTTTGAGGCCCCCAGCTCCTAAGAAAATCTGAAGAATTTTAGGTTGTTTGAGAATAACTGAATGTATACATTAGAGCATTAGACCACGGCTCTAACTGACACCCTAAATTTAAGCTGGTGCTATTCCTTTCCTGACACCGGACAATCTGGAGGAAAGCCAGATGCATTTTCTTTAGGTTCACGCAAACAACTCTCCTATATAACGAGGAGTTGAAGTTGCCTCGAGAGAAGAGATTCATATTGGCTCCGAATCTCTCTCCAGGCAGCAGAGAAGATTCACATTGGCCCCGAATCTCTCTCCAGGCAGATTGCTTTGCTTGTATTGATGCTGAACTTTTTGTATTAAACTTTTATATACAATCAAGACGGTGTCATCGGAGATTCCTTCATCATCTTCACATCATCGCAACCCCAATATACGACAAGACTTGGCGTCACGAACTTCGGACGTGCTGTGTCCTGCGGCATCGCCGACAACTTCAGCGGACCTACTCCCGCACCAAGCCGGCAAAAGAAAAGGGTGAGCATTTCTCACATTATTGGGCGCTGGTACGTTCGTTGCTGCTGTTGTGTGCTGCTGTTTGGTCACACCGTAAATGATTCATCTGTGTGGGCATGTCATGATGTGTTGCTGTTGAGTGGAGCTCCGTTCTAAATTTGATTTTGTTGCGTAGTGCACAACGCAACAGGGGGGAGTAGAATAGAGAAAATATAAGGGGAGTAAAAGAAAATGTAAAGTACTGAAGATAGTACAGAGTTAAAGTAAAGGTGTAGAATAGTCTGATTAGTAACGATAAGGTGAGCTAAATAACATCATGCGAGATTAATGAAGAAAGGGCCCTCATCTTCTTAACGGTAAGACATGTGTAGATTAGACGCTGCGTGAAAATAGACTTTAAGGAATAGTCGGATTTGGTCTAAAAAGAGTAAGTAATAATCCTGGGCCCAGGAGTAATTGGTAATGTGTAAAAAGATGTGAAAATGGATAAGGTAAAAGGATAAAGATAAAGGAATAAAGTAAAAGGATAAAGATAAAGGACTAAAGTAAAAGGATGAAATAAGAGTAAATGCTTGTAAAGCAAATAGGAATAAAGGTAAGGATTAAAGAAAAAGCCGCGGATTTGACCAAGCCCTCAGGGAGGCGATTCTAAATCGGCCTAAATCCTAGAAAGTCACTAAGTGAATTTCAGGTCAGTTCAAGGAACTGGAGATGTAGAAATAACATTCAATTGTAAGTTTTCAGTAATAGTTGACGAACAGATGCTTGAATTAACCTCTCATTGAATAACTACACCTCAAAAGGTAGCATAAATTTAGATTTAAAAGGATAAGGAAGGAGCGGCTAAAAGCATGCTATAGGAAAAGTATGAATGAGTCGACTTAAAACTTTAGGACTGGATGCTGTCTGTGTCTTTGGAGTGATGCCAAAGTTCTCTGTGTGTGTGTGTAAAATCAGCTGCCGAAGTTCTCTGTGTGTGCGTAAGATCAGCTGTTGGAGCTCTGTGTGTGTATGTGTGTGAGATCAGTTGAGAGCGCTTGATCTGAGTGGTTTGTGTTGCTGTGTTGGTTTAAATTGAATAAATACATGTGGTTGAGTAATAAAGAGACTTACTATTTTATAATATAAGATATTTTGTTTTTAATCTGTTAAAGAACATTCATGAGCCCTATTGATGATAAAGGGACTTTATGATTTGATTAAATACATGAGCCTTTTTTGGGGACGCTTCAAATATTTTAATAAACCTAATGAGCCTCTGAAAGGGGGACATAATGATTGGTTAAACATGAGCCCCAAAAAGGACGTTTATAACTATTAAGAGAAATAAAGAAATCAGTGAGGATGTTTTGTGTGCATAAGCATGGATAAAACAAGAGAGTATTGGGAAACACTGCTTGGGGATAATAAAATACTATTAAAATTTGAGATGCTATTAGGGTGAATTAAATTTTATATTGATGATGTCTGGTATGTGACTGTGCGCTGATGTTTGAAAAGTGGATGACTTCTGTCTTAGATAAAACAGATCTAATGTGTTGGCAGATGTGCATAAATGGTATTGAATTGTTATTTTGCTGTTATAAGGACTTAGTGGGATAAGATATTAAGTTTCTGTCTGTTTTTTCCCTTATCCACCTATGGTGTGTAAGGGAGAGGAGAGAAGAGAGACAGACGATAAGCGGAGACGCTGACCAGTGTGTCCCAAGGAGCGATACTTGCTGTGTGCGCCTCCTGATTCCAATCTGATTAAGGCCAGTGCAGTTTTATCCACAAACTCTTTAACCTATATCTGCATTTAAACATATGTATGCCCACTCATTTATAGTCATTATTATTGATAGATATTAGTTTTCTTTGATTTAAATGCTGTTATAAGGATATTTCTCAATTTGGGGGGTGTTGGAGGAATACCTCAGTAAAGTGAGAAGATAAATTGAGCGAGTTGGGAGATCGTTAAGGTGTTACTTTTTTATGGTTCTGGGTTGGTTGTGATTGATGCTTGTGTGACTCTTCCTGGATTTGTTTGTTTTTTTTTAAACATTCAGTGGTAGAACATCTGGTTTTGTATGGTTTGTTTATGAACTCCTGCCACTTCTCCTACATCATGTGTTTCTCTTACACTAAATTGACTTAGATAAACATTTCAGTATTGCCTGATATTCATTAAGCAACTTGAGACTCTCTGAGTTGTTTCCTTTTTAGCAGAAAACTACCATTGTCTATACTTGGACTAATCTGAGCTATCAGTTTTTGTACTTGTACATTTTTACCTTTAGTGCATTAGTACATCCATCTGTCTGCATATATATGACATCTCACATGCTGTAGTTTTTTAATAGAGACGCTTGGCAAAGCACTGACCAGTTGATGCATTTAATTAATTCATGGAGTATGATGATTTGATTTAAACTCAATGCTGAAAGTTGCAAAAGTGAATTTGCTGTCTGTGTATGGTTCATTCTGATTTGAGCTTCATTGATAATTCAAATTTGTGTTTGATGATTTGAGGTGAATGTGTGTGAGTTTGATGACAATTAGGTGGTTGTCTGGCTGTGAGTGGGAGCACATTCTGTGATAGTTTGTCCCTTGTTGGAACGCTAGATTTTTTGAGCTTTAATTCTGATTGGCTTTTCTTTGTTTGCAAGACATTGAGAAAATTGTGTTTATAATTTGATAGATTGTTTGTGTGCTGAGTCAACATTTTATGTGGACTTATTGTGGTGATCTTGCTATTATATCAATAAGTGCTTGATTTCTTTAGAGTTGGCAAATTAATTTCATTTTCTCTCATTGATTGTGATAACGTGGTGGTTTGTTAGAATCAATTGAGCAATTAATTGATTAATTAATTGGTTTAATTAGTTAATTAATTACTTGGTTAGATCAATAAATTAATCATTAAGCTCGATCAATTAATTAAATTAAAATTAGATTAAAAAAATAAATAAATAAAAATAAATAAAATAAAAAAGTAAAGTGATCCAATTAGCTTTAAATTGTCCTAGTCTCAATAATTCGATTAAAATACAATAAGGGGATATAAAAGCACCATTAAAATGTTTAAAAAGGACATTAAAACTTCAAAAGCAATCACTCCGGTTGATATAGTACAGAAAAATAACCCTTTAATTAAAGGCATAGGCATCGTAAAGTTATCAGAGAAATGGCATAAGCGTTGGCCTGATATTGACCAACCATGGCCAGTTCAGGGGACTCTTAACCCTGATGTAATTAAAATAATGCAGGTTCTTGTGTCTACATATAAGGCAAACCAAAAGAAAGGAAAAAAAGGGGCAAAACGTAAAGAAAAGAGACAAGTGGAGCTCGGCATTCTCCAGTTGTTTGAAAATGAGGGACAGAAACTGACAAAAGCTGCAAAGGATAACAGAGACAGAGGAGCAGAAGAAATAGGGCAAAATGCTAAAGAAACAGAAAAACTGATGATAGAAATCAGTGCACCGTTCTCACATACGGATCCAGTGAAGAGACCCCCACCTTATGAGAAGGAGGTGAAGTTCAAGGATGTCTATCCCCAGCTCCCAGTGATCAGTCAGGAAGGAAACTATCGTGTCAGAGATGATGATGACCGAACGATAGAGATGGGAAAAGCGGAAACAACCATAAGGATGTATCCAAGCTCCAAAAGTAAGAGGAAAACGTCAACTCTGGAAGCCAGAGGTGGACTAAGGATGAGGAGGATGGACACCGGAAATGATGATAATGATCAGAGTGACTCGGAGCAGATGATGGGTGGATATGACCCTGAAGTCAGACGGATGCTGGCTAGAGCGGAAAAGAGAGGAGATATAACCTGGAGGACAAAGGACTTGGGAGATGCTAGCTCCAATGAGACTGAGAATGAAGACAGCGATGGAGATTGGGAAACCAGAGGTGCTTCATCTTCAAGAGGGTTTTCTCCAGGGACATCCAGCACCAGAATAGAAGACCACAGAAGGGTTCTGGATGAAGTTGAAAGAAGCATAGACCAATGCCTTTCAAATTTGGATAAATCCACCAGACCAGGAAGCAGAGAAACATTAGAGAACCAATTGGAAGAGCTGCAGATACTGAAGAAAAACTTGCAGAAAAAAGAACCCCAAAAGAAATATTCACTGCGCTCAAGGAAAGGGAAGGTACCTGACAAGATGTGTCCGGTGATAATCCGAGGACAGAGTTTAGAGTACAAGCCTTGGCAGAGTACAGATATGTCTGCTATACTTGAGAAGTTGCCTACACTTCAAGATGGAGCACATCCTTGGATTTCGAAGTTGGAAGAGATTATGGTGGGAACGCAACCCGCTGTAGGAGACATTAAGAGACTCTTGGCTAATCTCCTTGGGGTCCCAGCTATGGAAGAGATTCTACAGAAAGCAGGACTGACTCGACATGTGGGGACTGCTGTGAATGATCCAGAGCTGTTTGCTGCAAGAAGAGGTCGAGTGTGGAGAGCGCTGAAGGATACATTTCCAACAAATGTACATCCGGACAATATTCTTATTGAGCCATTGGGACAGGAAGAGAACCCGAGGGCCTATGTGTCAAGAGCCCATCAAGTGTGGAGAAATGTTACAGGAAATGATCCAGACCTAAATCAGATGGAGCAGTCAATTTTGCGAGCCAAATTACAGAAGGGGCTGCCCATTCCAGTGAGGAGCAAACTAGCAGAGGTGGTTGGACTTGGAAGCATGGCAAAGGGAGTGTATACAGATCACATAGCCCATCAAGTGGAACTCTATAGGAAAAAGGAACATGATCAGAAGGAACAGGACCAAGAGACTCTCAGAAAACTTAATCAAATCCAACTGGTAGACAACAAGAAGAAGGAGAAGAAGCAAGCTTTGGTTATGCACAGTCAGCCTCCACTGAATCAATCATCACCACGTCCACAGCCGGAGCAGGTTCAGCTCCAATCGCTGCAACCACAACCAGTGGTTCCAGTTGTTTCCTTCCCACAGCCAGTTTCTGGTCAAGCGCAGACCTGGAGAGGAAGAGGTCAAGGAAACTTCAGAGGAAGTGGAGGACGATTCAATCAAGACTTCCAACAGCTACCAGAAGTATGTTATAATTGTGGACAGGCTGGCCACTTTGCCCGGGAGTGCAACAAATTAGGAGGAAATTTCAGAGGAGGAAACTTCAGAGGAAACTTCAGAGGAGGATACAGGGGCCAATCAAGGTCATTCAGGGGACCGGTGAACCCATACAGGGGCCCGGAACCAGGATTCTAGAGGTGCCCAGAAGATCCGAAAGGGGGGTGTCAGCTGGTAGTGTCAGGACCGGAGAAAGATCCAACAATAGTGGTGAAAGTAAATGATCGACCATTGGAAATGATGGTGGATAGCGGAGCTGCTTTCACCTGTATTCGGCCTAAAGATGCTACACATCTCCCCATGTCTGGTCAATTGATTAGGACAATCGGATTTGAGGGAGTGAAACAGCTGATTCCTCTTACAGAACCAATTGAGCTCTGCTACAAAAATTTGAAAACTACAATACCTATACTGGTATCAGAACATACACCAATTGCACTTTTGGGAAGAGATGCTCTATGTAGACTGAACTGTGTAATAAACTGTACATTGGAAGGTTGTCTGGTGGAGGTACCAGATGATGCAATTCACCAATTACCGATGACAACGGAGACTGATGCCTCTTCAGTCTTTTGGATTGGAAATCTCAGTCCAGATTTTTTGGAACCAGCTGAATTGTGGAAGAAGTTTATCATAGCAAACATGCCTGATGCGAAGCCTCCAGAGTATCCATTACACTGTACGCTTAAGTATTTCAAAGATGAGGCCAAATCAAACTCAGAAGAATGGTTGAGTCGACAACCAAAGCAAGTTCAACTCAGCTCGAGCTGTATAATCTTGGGACCACAAGGAGCAGCTATGAAGATAAATAAAGATGACTATTTGGATAAAGAGTTTGATATCAAGAAGAGTGCACCACATGTGACCTTGTTGGTGTCTGATGACTATGAGCAGAAGCATATAGGAGGAATGATGACAGAAGCAGAGGAAGCTGTTTTTCGACCGGTGAAAGAGAACCTTGCCATCTGGAAAAGTGAAGATCAACGATTTATTAAGATTATGATCTCTGCTCAAGGACAAGGACAGCCACAAACAGTGCGGATGACACATGAGTCGATCTGCAGTGTTAAGGAGAGCTTAGACACTATGAGAGAGGAAATGCTGCAACAAGTTCCAGAATGCTTATGGTCACGACATAGTACTGATATTGGACTTGTGAAGTCAGCTCAACCGACGAAAGTTGAACTCCGACCAGGAGTCAGACCTCCTTGGAAGAACCAGTATCCACTAAAAGAAGAGGCAATCCAAGGGATTGAACCACAAATTGAAGGACTTCTGAAAGCAGATGTTCTAAAGATAACACAGAATCCTCAAAGTAACACGCCTTTGTTACCTGTGAAGAAGCCAGATGATTCTTATCGCCTGGTACATGATTTGAGAGCAGTAAATGAAGTAGTAGCTGATTCTCCAGCAGAAGTGCCGGATCCGCATACTTTGCTAACTCAAATTCCTCCGGATTCAACACATTTTACAGTATTAGATCTATGTGGTGCCTTTTTCAGTGTTCCACTTAGTTTAGAAAGCCAGGGTCTATTTGGGTTCACATACAAAGGACAATTTTATGAGTATAAGAGATTGCCTCAAGGGTTCAAACATAGTCCACATATTTTCAATAAAGTATTGAAAGATGATTTGGCAGGGATAAATCAGGAACTAAAAAGCACTGTTGTTCAATATGTGGATGATATTATCATCTGTTCACCAGATAAAGAGACATGTCATAAGGATTCGATTAAACTACTACAGATACTGGCAGAAAAGGGGCACAAGGCCTCTCAGAAGAAGCTGCAGTACTGTCAGGAGAAAGTGGTTTATTTGGGTCAGACGATAACAAAGGGACATAGAAGCATTTCTGATAGTCAGTTAGAAGCTATTCGAAAGGCTCCAAAGCCTAGAACAGTCAGAGAAATGATGACGTTTCTTGGTATTGCTGGCTATTCCTCAGCATGGATAGAGGATTATGCTAGTTTAACAGGACCGTTGAGAGCTATGATTAAAGATACTGGCAATAATCAACTTCATGGTAATATTTCCTGGACACAGGAAGGCCTTTTGGCATTTGAGACTATCAAACAGAGATTACAGGAGGCTCCAGCATTAGCACTTCCAGATTACACTAAGAACTTCTTGTTGTATGTGTCCACTTCTTCTAGGGGTAAATATGCATGTGCAGTTCTTTGTCAACCAACAGGAACGGGGACAAGTCCTCAACCTATTTCTTACTATTCCACTGCTTATTCAGAAGTTGAACTGGGACTACCACTGTGCTACAGAGCAATGGTGGGAGTTTCTTTAATGTATGATAAGGCGTCATCTGTCACAATGGGTTATCCGGTAACAATTCTTACACATCATAGTCTCAGAAATCTCTTGAACTATGGTAAATACACATTGACTATGTCTAGGTTAAGAGACTATCATAGGCTTTTAGAGCAGGAAGATGTCACCCTAGCCAGGTGTGTCACGGTGAATCCAGCTGAGAGTTTGCCAACCCCAGAGGATGGTGAACCACATGACTGTTTGCATGAAGCAGAAAAATACTCTAGACTTAGATCAGATTTGCAAGCCCTCCCTTTGCGAGAGGCAGATCTTGAGTATTGGACTGATGGATCTTGTTATCGTGTGGGTGATAAATTGAGTGCTGGCTATGCAGTGGTAAAAGCCCAAGGAACGGGATTTGTTGTTGAGAAGGCTGAAGTAGTGCCACAGCCTGCATCAGCGCAACTTGCTGAACTAGTGGGGCTAACTGAAGCATGTTTGTTGGCGGAAGGTAAGCGAGTGACAATATTTACAGATTCTGCGTATGCACATAATGTGTGTCATTTGTTTGGATCAGTGTGGAAGAACCGAGGGTTTAAGAAAACAGATGGTTCTCCAATACAACATCACGATCAAATAATGAAACTGTTGCATGCCATGATGAAACCTAAAGAGATAGCGATAGCTAAATGTGCAGCACATAAAACCGATGTATCAAAAGTCACACAAGGAAATAAAGCGGCTGACGAAGCTGCAAAGGCAGTCACATGTGCAGATAAATTGGGAAAGATATTTCTAGTCACTCATGAAGTGGACTTAGAAGAAAAAATTACACTTAGAGATGTGATTTTAATGCAGGAAACTGCTGCTGCGACTGATAAACAGCTTTGGCTAGACCGAGGTGCAATCCGAGATTCTACTGGACTTTGGAGAAATCATGAGGGGCTGATAGTAGCACCTCCAGACCTGTTAGGTCTGATGATTCATGAAGCTCATGGGTTAGCTCATGTTGCAAGGGGGGAAGTTAGGAGAAAAATCACAAAGGAGTATGGTTTTTGGGCACCATACTTGCTTGAACAAATTGACTATGTTATAGGCAGATGTACCATCTGTCTGAAAAATAATATTCGGAGGGGTGTTCCAGTACCTCCTGGTTACATTCCAACTCCGAGAGGTCCAATGCGTGAGTTAGTAGTGGACTATGTTGACATGATAAAACCAGTTGAAGGAAAAAGATACATGCTGGTTGTTGTGGACAGATTTTCACGATGGCCTGAAGCTTGTCCAACCAAGCGGAAGGATGCTCAGTCTGTAGCTAAATTTTTGTGTAGAGAAGTCATAAGTAGATGGGGACTTCCAGACCGAATTTCTTCAGACAATGGCAAAGAGTTCGTGGATAAGACGATAAAACTAATACTGCAAAAACTAGGAATTAAACAACGTCTTGGTGCAGTCTATCATCCGCAAAGTCAAGGAATGTGTGAAAAGATGAATGGTGTTTTAAAAAATCGCATTGTTAAAATCTGCCAGCACACAGGTCTAAATTGGATAGCGGCACTTCCGCTAGCATTAATGGTGTGTCGCTCAAGTGAGCTGCGTGATTTGCATATGACACCTCATGAGTTAATTACAGGACGACAAATGCCAACTCCTTGTTTGCGTACGAGTGGAAAGGGTCCAAGCTTGGCCCTCTTGGAAGATGAAATGCGAGCGTATGTTACATATGTGGCTAATCTGCATAAGAGAATATCCACTTATGTTTCTGACAGGCAAAGAAAGGAGGAGGTACAGCAGAAGCTTGATGAGCAAAAGAGGTACACAGTACAGCCTGGAGACAAGGTGTTCGTGAAGGTATTTAGAAGAAAGTGGTATAACGAACGCCGTGAAGGACCATTTGTAGTGGTTCGCAGCACTGGAACTGCGGTCCAGGTTAAAGGGTCTCCAACGTGGTATCATTTGTCTCATTGTGTTAAAGCGCCAAAAGAACAGGCGCCACGCTTACAAGGCCGAGATGTTAAGGGCTCAAGAGAGCCAGAGGAAAATGTGCAAGAACATGCTACAGAAGGAGAGATGCATGAAACTCTCCAGAGTCAAAATCCAGAAGAGGAGATTGTCCATGTTGTGGACAATACTGATGATTCTGTGTACATTTTTGATGATGCCGGTAATGACTCTGCAGTTAATCGACAGGAAAGAAGATTCGATGATATCGATCTTCAACATGTCCCAGAAACAACAGAGTCCATTTTTGCGAAGCACAAAACGCCAAAGGTTTCAAAGGGGGGTGATTCCGCTGCAAGAGGATTCAGATATTCAGCTAGACGAAGGAGTCCAAGACCGATTCGGAAAAGGGTTACACCAAAACGATACGAGAGTTAGGGTTGAAGTAACCTTAGGGAAATCGGTTCAGCTCCCATGCCAATGCACAGGAGAAAATAGTGGCGAGGGACAGCTTAGAGTTCAGTGGGAAGACGGTCATGGCAGAATTTTAAACCTGTCAAATACATCACCATTAAGAAAGTATGTGCTAATTAATGATAAGAGGAGACTGAAGATTGAAGGAGATTGTAGCATTTATGTGATTAAATCCCAGCAGGAAGATCAAGGTGATTATAAATGCTCTTTTTATGATCCACAGTTTCTGAGTAAAGGGTCAGAGCTGACATTAAGAGTTAAAATAGTGACTCTAGTGGTCATAGATGGAAAGAAGAGTTCAGAACTCCAAGTTGTTGGGGAATCAACTAGTGTTAATACATCAACTGAGACTACTACTATAGCTATGACTTTGAAGGAGAATGATGTAAAATCATCTGTTCCAGATCTGAACACAATTTCAGATGTGGATACTAAGTTTTTCGACTCTGACTGGACACCAGAAGATATAACTGATCAATACCATACATTGCAGAAGAGAGACACTGAGTGGAAAGCCTTTGGATTTGATTCTTCTGTGTTACACATTGCAGACCCATGGGCAAGTAGGAACTTATGGTTCCAACAGTTAACTCATTCTGTAAGATCGGTTAAAAAATTGAATTGTCCATGTATAGTAAAAGTTCCATCACCAGGCACATGGCCTTCAATTTTAGAGACGGTTCCAGAACCACTAACCAGTGTGTGCCAATCGTATGCACTTTCATGGTTGTTGTATCAGCAGCGATCAGCAATAGATATAGTGATGGCTTGGTCAGTTCATCTGTTTAGACCTAGATTCAATTGTTCTTGGTTAGGAGAATTACCATACATGAATTTACTTGGTCAACAGGAAAACATGATAACAGCGGTTCCTGAATCAATGGATGTATTATCCGTGAGAGCAGACAGCTGCTTTTGTTCGAATAATACTTATGATGGACCTGGGATGTTTATGGGAATATCAGACTGTGACGGGTATATGATGAACCTGGGTATGCATGACCGTGATTCTATTGACAACTTGCATGAAGTGACTTTCTATGTGCCGCATCAGAAACGGCGTAGAACATTGATGGTGCGACACCAAATTTTGCCTGGAAATGTCACTATAGGCAATTTCAAGGATATTTGGTGGGTTTGTGATAATAAGGCTTATATATTTTTGCCATATGGATGGACGGGATGTTGTTACATGGCAACATTGAAACTTCCATATGAGGTCTTTGCTGTCCAGAAGGGACAGGTACCTGATGAAATCCAATCTGATACTATTTCCAGTAGTAGGAAGAGACGAGACTTGGCACAGTTTCATAATTTGGAGTCCTACCATTGGAGGATAAGCCTAGCAGAGAAATGGGGTATAGGATTCTTTCCATGGTATGGTGTGACATTTTTGGCAGATCATATTGATAATATCACTTACACCCTACAGGGTTTTGCGAATGAAACCATAAGAGGTTTCGACTTTCTGTCAAATACTCAAAGGAGCCACAGATTGACATTGTTGAAACATGACATGGCACTTGACTACATTTTGGCCAAACAAGGTGGCCTATGTGTGGCTTTAAACTTGACTGGTGACGCTTGTTACACTCTGATTCCTGACAGTTTTGACAATATGACTAGTGTGGTAGATGCATTGAAGCTTATAAGAGATGCATTTGGTGCGTCTGAAGGAGCTGGATGGTCTGCAAATAGTTGGCTGCAGGAAAAACTAGGACCTTTTGGAGCCGTATTGGTTCAGGTTTTGGCAGCACTTCTTATATCATTGAGTGTGATGTTTTGTTTTTGTACGCTGTTGTTGACCTTTGCGAAGGTTATGATAATGAGATGGGTAGGAGTTGTGATGCCTGGGGACACGACTCAGATGCCATTATTGCATGAAACTGATGTGGACATTGATGTGGAAGTGGTAGTAGGAGGTGAATTGGTGGAAACATATCCATTCTGAATATTGCATCCGCCTATGTTTTTGGTATTTTTCTCTGTTGTTGCTTTGTTATTTAGAAATGTTTAGATATAGAATGTTATTATGAAAGGGGGGAAATGGAAATAGTGACTCATAATTGGAAATAATGTGATGTCATGAATTATACATTTCTATGCATTTGATTGTTTCTGCAAAAGATACTGTTTGGTGTTTTCTTTTCTTTCCTCCTAGAACGATATTGGGGGATATGCTGAAGGGATTAAGACACTCAAACATGGACAATAAGAATGGACTGAAGGACTCTGAGCAAGGACACTGTGATAACATGTCTAGAAGTCACCACACCATCGACACTACACTGAGAATCGACGCTGCGAAGGAGCTGCAGTGTGATACGTTCTTATGTCTTTTCTTATATATTTTTGATTATATTGTTGTAATCTTTGATAATGCTAATGATAATCTTAGTGGAATATAAATGTTTGACTTAGCTTTTAGTTTTTACTTTTATTGCATGAGTAATACTTAACTTCTATAACATTTTCTTTTACAATATTTTTTGAAGAATGATGTTGCTTGTTACTTGGCGAATATATTGGGACCTCAGATTCTTTTGATTGTTTTGATGTCTAGGGATATTGGGGCTAGGCAAGGACAGGTCCATTGGAAGGTGCGATGGGTCGACCAGCCTGAATTTGGACATTTTTTGATTTTATTTCTCTGAGGTTTCCATATGTATTTGTTTCAGTAATATTTATATACAGATTATTAAATTCTTCATTTTTTTGATTGGTTTGGAGTACTACGTGTGGCCGCCTAAGGCAGAGGGGCCGTGAGAGAATTTTCCTGTCTTGATTGATTGAGGGATGTTTCAGGAAAGATAGCTGCCTGACAGGTTTTTCACTCTCGCACTCCATGAAGTTACTTAATGTTGCTAATTCACAAATTTAAACTTATGTGTTGTAATTTTTGTTTTTCGAGACTCTGCGTAGTCTCGAAGGGGGGAAATATGTGGTGTCTGAAATGCTATGTGTAGTCTTCCCTTTAAAGGAAGTCTATCCTTGGGTTTGAGGCCCCCAGCTCCTAAGAAAATCTGAAGAATTTTAGGTTGTTTGAGAATAACTGAATGTATACATTAGAGCATTAGACCACGGCTCTAACTGACACCCTAAATTTAAGCTGGTGCTATTCCTTTCCTGACACCGGACAATCTGGAGGAAAGCCAGATGCATTTTCTTTAGGTTCACGCAAACAACTCTCCTATATAACGAGGAGTTGAAGTTGCCTCGAGAGAAGAGATTCATATTGGCTCCGAATCTCTCTCCAGGCAGCAGAGAAGATTCACATTGGCCCCGAATCTCTCTCCAGGCAGATTGCTTTGCTTGTATTGATGCTGAACTTTTTGTATTAAACTTTTATATACAATCAAGACGGTGTCATCGGAGATTCCTTCATCATCTTCACATCATCGCAACCCCAATATACGACATGTACATTTGGATAATATGGACAGTTCCCCCGTTATTTAAACACGTTTTTAAAAAACAACATCTTTTTTCTTCCTGATAATTTGTGACACATTTTAAAGACACCATTTATTTTACCTGAACAACACTTTACCACATGATCATTTCACTGGGTTAAGACATGTTTTTATACTGGAGTATATTTCACTCCCTACTATAATATACATTGAGTTCTTGCAAAGTTAGTACAGCAGGTTTTTATTTAGACAGCTGAGGTGGGAATTTTTTTTCTAGGAACAGCACTATACAATTAGACATAAGAACAAATTGTCCTACTTGAGCTGTACATTCAAAGTGTGCATTGTGTTTAATCCACAGTCTCCTCACTCACGGTGTTGAGTGTTGTATGTTGTGGGCGGATCAAATGCAAATGAGACACACCATCACACTTAGTGGTGTAATCAATATGAAAGTTTAATTTTAAGTTCTACTAAGTTTTCCGCAGCTACAGTTGTGGCATTAAACTCTACGAGTGATGATATTAAGTTTAAGGAACCTGGTCTGTCACTCACTGACTCCAGTCATAATGTCCAGCTTCAATCATGTTAAAGTCAAATATGTAACAGCTCCTCCTGCCTCACCACAAATCTGTGTCCGTCCTGCAGAGGCCTATTCCAGCCGTCTGTTTAAGAGTTTCCCCAAAGATGTGCTGAGGTCTCTGGCCGAGGAAAGCATCTCTCCCCACTTCCACCAGTGGAGTCTTTCCACCAAGGTATTTTCTACTGCTCCTTAATCTGTTTTCCACTTTATCCTTTTACATAGAGCCTGACAGGGTTAATCTCAACTTTTTGTAGAGACCAACACCTTTCCACTCGGCCACCATGCCACTGTTTGATGTTTGACATGGAATCAAAGTAGCGTCTCCACAATGAATAAACATTATTTTGGTCACCACTAATCAGTTATCAGGTTCAATCGTCTTTTAACCTTGAGTTCTAATCATTGACGCCCACCACCCATACGACACTGTATGTTCCTGCTAAAAACAAATTCAGAGTGTTTAAACGTTATCAATATTAAATCTGTGAATTTCAGAACTACAGCGAAAATGCCAGGCTGAAGAAGTTTTACAAGGTCCTGTCCACTAACCACGATGGGAAGACAGAATTCATCTCCACTATGGAAGGTACCTTTCCTTGGGGGACACTCAACTTGTGTGATGAGTGTTTGCTGAACAATGAATCAACAATAACACAATAATTTCAACATTTTGATTATGATGTTTAATGATGATGTAGAAATGATGAAACAGATTAACTGACGAGGGCAGCGATCACATTTTCATTATTCTCTACAAATACTGACTGTAATGTTTCAGTGTATGAGCAAGTCTGTCTGCTGACAGTGTCTCTGGTCGTTTCCAGCCTACCAGTACCCATTTTATGCACTTCAGTGGCATCCTGAGAAAACCCCCTTTGAGTGGATCGAAAAGCCGGGGATGATTCACTCCAGCTCTGCAATAAGAGCCGCCTTCTACTCTGCCAGCTTCTTCGTCTCTGAAGGTAACGTGTGAGATCCACAATATATCCAGATCTCTATGGCATCACTGGAATAATTTCTCCTTCAGCCACACATTCTCAAATTTAGTCTCAGACTTAATCGGTTATGAATCAAATAAATCACTATATTCTACCTTTTCTGTCTTTTGTTCACTTCCTTTCCTTTTCCCCTTACAGCCAGGAAGAGCAACCACCGTTTCCCAAGTCTGGAGGAGGAAGAGAGAGCGCTCATCTACAACTTCTGTCCCCACTTCATGGGCTCGAGCAACATCTTCGTTCAGCGCTATTTCTTTGATTGATGGACGCGAGGAACATCTTCAACCTGATGAAGTCACTGAGAGCAAAACCTCAAACGAAACATCAACAATGACCAACTTGAGATGATTTGCTGTATATTAAGATCATCAATAAACTGCCACACATATCATGTTAATGCTGTTACATTATCTCACAATATGACCTCTGCTGACAGATTTTAATTTCATCTACACTTGTTTGTTAGTTAGCAGGATTAAGCAAAAACTACTGAAAGGATTACAATGAAACTTGGTGGAGGGATGTGGAAGGGATCAGGGAAGAACTCAATAAATTTTGGTTTGAATCCATGAAGTGTTTTGTACTGCTTTATTGATGGATATTTAAAAAAATATAAACTTGATGCATAGATACCACTCTTAAAAGAGAGTGTTCACTCCTGTACTTGGAGCTGTCCACTTGAGATCAGATCACAAAATGAACGTGTGGATACCAGGTGACTACAGAGTTGAAAGGAAACCACATTAACACACAATTAAAGGCATGAATGGGGATTGAACCCACGATTATTGTTTTACAAGACCAACGCCTTACCACTTGCCCCCCAAAATAAGTCCTTGACAGCAATCAGCGTTGATCATCCTTACAAACAAAAAACTGGTGGAGCAGGTGGTGCTAAGTCATGAAAAAAGAAAAAAAGAAAAACCTTTTCCTACCCAGTCTGTACTCCCCCGATTTACTGTCAAAGAACAAATAGTGAAGGTCCCTCCTCTAGTGATGAAACAGTTATTAACATCATGTCATGACATGCGGCACTTCCCAGCTCCAGCTTTGCTCGTGCTGCCAGCTGTAGCTCTGCCCACAACTCTGGCTTGTTCTCTCTGGTGTGGAGCGATGAACCAGCCGCTCAACAGCCGACCCATCATCGGTAAGACTCGGCTTCACGCGTGTGTCCTTGCAGGGAGTGGTGATGGATTCTGTTGGTTCTTATGTGATTTAACATGGAGAGAAGGATTGTGTGTGTGTGTGTGTGTGTGTCTGTGTGTGTGTGTGTGTGTGTGTGTGTGTGTGCGTGTGTTTGTGTGTGTGTTAATATCTTACTATTATGTCATAATTTGATTTACCACTATAGTCAATGCACATTATATAATTTTGGGTCCTCGGGAGGTTTCTCTTATTTTGATCCTCACACAAGTGGAGCAGGAAGTGTAATATCACCCAGTAACTACAATGGAATGTGGTTGAACTTGATATATGTTAGTGATACAGATACAGATACAGAGTCCCATTTACAGCATTAAACGTCCAGTGTGTAAGATTTATGTGAAAGGATCTATTGGCAGAAATTTAATGTAGAATAATCCTCATGATGTTTTCACTTGTTCGTTTGATCTAAATTGTATGAATTGTAGTTTTCTTTACCCCAGAAAAGGCCCTTTATATTTAAATACTTTATATTTACGTAGAGGGGACCCTCTCTATGGCGGCCATCATGTTTTTTACATTAGTCCAGACTGGACAAACCAAACACCTTTTGAGTTTTTATGACAATTAAAGTCTACCACAGGTTCCTTTTCACTTTTGGAAGGAGAGGGTGAGGTGAGGGGTGTTCAGCTGCAACATGAAATTTCAACACTTGATATCACTAAATTCTACAACCTGTACCTTTAGGTTTTACGTTTTGTCTGTACAGTCTTTACCTCATTTGTATTTTCAAAGTGTTTAATTGACTGAAACCAGGTGAATATGTAGGTTTAAATGAAGCGATGGCCCCCTACCCATATTAATACTCATATTCCTCGAAGCACAGGCAGAGGTGCAGGAGTTGCAGCACTCTTTGAATCCGACCTATGTATCGACCCTTGACCGAAAAATAGTTATTACTTGTTTGAAAATCTTATAATCAGTCTCATCCCTCCAAGCCTGAAATCACATAAACCAGTTCATCTAGTTGTCTAGTTACCTGCCCCTTACTCTTCTTAGAACAGATATAATCATTGTAGTAGGTGATCTCAACATTCATGTAGATGAACTTTAGATTCAACTCTAAAAACTTACTAATGCGCTTTTCATGGCATCAGATGATGGGGTTGTCTCTGTACTCGTCCTCTTGGATCTTTGTGCAGCGTTTGTCATGTAGGGAATTAAGGAACGGCACTCGACTGGTTAAAATCATATATATCAGATAGATTTCATTTTCACATTTGTTAATGTTCACAATGATTCCTTCATGCACACACAAGTTGGTCATGGAGTTCCACAAGGTTCTGTCTTTGGACTTCTGGTTCTAGAATCTGTAAGAGTAGAACTGGAGGGCTCCCACTCTGGGTTCGGGAGGCAGACACCATCTCTACATTTAAGGTTAAACTTAAAATGTTCCTTTTCAATAAAGCCTATAGTTAGTTCTGGATCAGGTGACTCTTGAACCAGCCCTTAGTTCTGCTGCAATAGGTCAAGACTACCGGGGGAACTCCCATCATCCACTGAGCACTTCTCGTTGTATTGTTATTATTATTATTAACAATAATACTTATTATTTATTAATTATTATATTCATTGTTGCTGCTGTGATTAATAATCAATAACTTCTTTGCACTGTTAACGTTTTTATTATAACTAGTCAGAGGTGATACCTGATGGTGCACAAGATTCCTGGTCTCTTTCTTTCCCCCTCTCTTCCCCACTATCACTATAACTCCCTCTCCTCTTTTCCACCCATCACTCCTCTCCTCCCAATTTTTCCCTGCTCACCCCAACTGGTCAAGGCAGATGGCCGCCCACATTGACTCTGGTTCAGAGGTTTCTTCCAGTAAACGAGGGAGTTTTTCTCTCTCTTCAGTGATGCTCTATTTGTCTTTCCATGGTGTTTGTCTAAATAACAGAGCGACACGTGTCTTTGAGCGTTTGCTCTCGGCTTTGATGTTACACACTATTCCCAGGTACTAACTGTCACCACAAACACAAACACCCGACACCAACAACACTTCTAACGCCTCAGGCTGATTCACAATGTTAACCCTCTCATGTCCTCTGTAGGTGTGTTAGCACAGGAAGCATGTAAAGAACAACGGACTACTGCGGGCTCATCCTACATCGCTGCCTCCTATGTGAAGTTCCTGGAGTCAGCAGGGGCCAGAGTCGTACCTGTCAGGTATAACAATTGAGAGATGTATGACTTGACTCTTTGCCAGAGGGTTCACGCAACATGTCTGGAATTGCAACATCTGAAACTGACATTCAACAAAGTGAGAAGTAGAATGAAAAGAATCAGCTCATCCAAATATTAATTTGGAGGGGTAAGGCTAAAGACTACTGGGGAAATGTTATTCTTGTTCTTACAGAGCATTTTTCTCTGATAAGAAACAAACTGATTCAAAAAAGTTTAATGAATGTTTCGTCTGGCAAAGAAGAGCAGAGAAGTATTTTGAGCAAGTTTCTGTGGGCGGAGTCTGTTCAAATGGGAAGGCTGAAAAAATATATGCCATAAATATTTCACTGCAGTTGGAATAATGTTGACTTTATATCAAAACATCATCAGTGATGATGGTTAATTGGTTTTTTTGGCCTTGATTTGTTTTTCTATCCATCAGAGTAAATCTCACAGAAGAAGAATATACCGAGATATTCAACTCAATAAACGGGTGAGTTAAACACTGTTTACTCTGCGTATGTCAGGAGTGTAGATGCTCCTAATTGTTATGTCTGATGTGAAATCTTCTTCAATCATATTTGTACACATGTGAAGTGTTTCGGTCTTCACAGGTTGGTGCTGCCAGGAGGAGAGGTGTGTCCGCAGACGTCACTGTACAGTCGAACCGCCAGGATTTTTTACAACTTGGCTCTGACGGTGAAACAATTTGACTTGTAGAACAGTGTTGATTTAAGATCAAGTGACATCTTATACCGATTAGATTAAAGTTGTTTTCATTCTAATCTCATTAGACAGGTTTAGCACAGTGTGCAGATGAATCACTGTTTCTCCAGTTGTTCCAAGGCCTCTGAACAGTTTCCTCCTTTGAGGTGAGGGTTACAATCAGAGCCTCAACCTCGTTATCACCACTGAATCCTTCCTTCTGCAAGCAAATATGCATTTAGCTTTTTCCACTGTTTCACGAATTGCAAACCTTCCCTTCTTTTTTATTGTGCATTTGTTTGACTTGTTTATAGTTGACATGTAATCTGATAATCCATGCTGTTAAGCCATTTCTGTTCTTTCCCCATAGGCAGCATTCTTTGCGGAAGAATCCGCTCCCTCATTCCTTAACAGTTTTAGATGAGATCACATTATTTCAAGTCTTTCCGTAACTTGATTCATGGTTCTGAGGATGTCGCTCATTATTAACAGTTCAGAGAAGCTAGATAATTAAAACATATCCTGGGTATGTTCATATTACAGGCCTCTGGTCTTAAGAACATTTTAAGAAGGTGAAATGTAACTGTAGAGGGAGGATCCTTTGTGTGAAAATGTGAGTTAAAAATAGCTTTGTAAATAAAGGATAGAGCTGCCAGCATCAAATCATCATGAAATCATAAAATGAAATCCCACCTCCTTCATCTTAACCTTCTCTCTCCTCCGTCTCTCCTCCTCTGCAGGCCAACGATGCTTCAGACTATTTCCCCATCTGGGGATCTTGCCTGGGCTTTCAGCAGCTGACCTTCTTAACAGCGAAAGAAAACCTGCTCACACCCACTGACACCCAGGCTGTGGCTCTGCCTCTCAACCTGACACAAAGTAATGTCCACTGTCCTCTGCTCTGTTAGCCTCCTCACATCATGACGGTTTTCTTCTCTTCCCTTCTCTAACAAGTGGGACTTCACACGTCCTCCCTGAAGTTAATGCCTGTTGCTTTAGATTTGGTTTATAGCACTTTTCACTTGTTTTCTTGCAGAATTTTAGTTCATTTTTAAACAGCTGTGGGATTTCTCTTATAGGAATCCTACTGGAGTTTTAAGTTCTTTAAACTCTACGAGTGATGACATTAAGTTTAAGGAACCTGGGCTGTCACTCACTGACTCCAGTCATAATGTCCAGCATCAATCATGTTAAAGTCAAATATGTAACAGCTCCTCCTGCCTCACCACAAATCTGTGTCCGTCTTAAAGAGGCCTATTCCAGCCGTCTGTTTCAGAGTTTCCCCGAAGATGTGCTGAGGTCTCTGGCCGAGGAAAGCCTCGCTCCCCACTTCCACAAGTTTGGTCTTTCCACCAAGGTATTTCCTACCTCTTTATCCTTAGATATAGAAGGTTTAATCTCAACTTTTCTAGTACATGTAGTTGTGGTATTGTGGTAAAATATTGCTTAAGACAACATGAGAATGTATCTCTTCATTGCAGATTACACGTTTAAAGGCATGGATGGGGATTGAACCTATGATCTTTGGTTTACGAGACCAACGCCTTTCCACTTGGCCACCATGCCACACCTTTTTACTTGTTATAGAGTCGCAATAGGCCCTCCACATTGAATAGACATCATTTTATTCACCACTAATCAGTTATTAGGTTCAATCGTCTTTTAACATTGTTAATAATTGCAAAAGGAGAAAAGTATATTGATGTTAAATCTGTGAATTTCAGAACTACAGCGAAAATGCCAGGCTGAAGAAGTTTTACAAGGTCCTGTCCACTAACCACGATGGGAAGACAGAATTCATCTCCACTATGGAAGGTACCTTTCCTTGGGGGACACTCAACTTGTGTGATGAGTGTTTGCTGAACAATGAATCAACAATAACACAATAATTTCAACATTTTGATTATGATGTTTAATGATGATGTAGAAATGATGAATCAGATTAACTGACGAGGGCAGCGATCACATTTTCATTATTCTCTACAAATACTGACTGTAATGTTTCAGTGTGTGAGCAAGTCTGTCTGCTGACAGTGTCTCTGGTTGTTTCCAGCCTACCGGTACCCATTTTATGCACTTCAGTGGCATCCGGAGAAAACCCAGTTTGAGTGGATCGATAAGCCGGGGATGATTCACTCCAGCTCTGCAATAAGAGCCGCCTTCTACTCTGCCAGCTTCTTCGTCTCTGAAGGTAACGTGTGGGATCCACAATATATCCAGATCTCGATGGCATCACTGGAATAATTTCTTCTTCACTGCATTTGTAACATGAGAATATAACTCCGCCCATTTCAGTCCCATCACGTGATCGATAAGGAGACACACATTCTCAAATTTAGTCCCAGACTCGTTTATGAAACTGATTATGATGAAGATTATCCACTGAACATTTTCTTATGCAGCTAAATCAGTTATCAATCAAATAAATCACTATATTCTACCTTTTCTGTCTTTTGTTCACTTCCTTTCCTTTTCCCCTTACAGCCAGGAAGAGCAACCACCGTTTCCCGAGTCTGGAGGAGGAAGAGAGAGCGCTCATCTACAACTTCTGTCCCCGCTTCATGGGCTCGAGCAACATCTTCATTCAGAACTATTACTTTGATTAATGGACGTGAGGAACATTTTCAACCTGACATCTACCTGAGAGCCTCAAACCTCAAACAAAAACCTCAACAATGAGCCACTTGAGATCATTTATTCAGAATTTTTTTTTTTAATACATCCATAAGATACTGTGCCTAAACACATTCATTTACATTTTGAAATCATGAAAACAAATTAGAATCAGATTTAAGTTTTACAGTCAATTAAGTTCTTCAATTTACTGCCACGTCATGTTAATCCTATATTTTCCCACAATAAACATAACTCAACATGGAAACTGCAGGTCTGCTGCAAGTCTTCTTTCAAAACAATGCTTAAGACTTTGCTGTTTGCCACATTCATCAGTGACCCCCTGTGTTCAGTCACTAGAGGTGCAGTGTAACAATCCCACGCTAACTTCATCAAATTAACTCACACACTCCAACAGACATTCACCTTCCAATACTCATTTTACACCCTCTCTCTCTCTTTAACGCACACACACCAAAGTGTCCTCACCTTGTAAGTCACAAGGGTATAATTACTAATACACACAGAATGTAGTTTTACTTGTCTCTCCAGCAGTGTATGCGTATAAGAACCGTTTACAACATGATTAATGTGGGAGGAGCTGCTGACATGATACAGCAAGTCAAGCTGAATAAGCAAACAGCTTTTAAAGTTGAATGTGTGAGTCCACGGAAGAGTTGAAGTTTACAAAAAACCCAAAGAAGAGACGGGGCATGTTCTTGGTTTCTGTGCATCTTTGTCCCTCGAGGAAACAATAAAGCATCAGAAAACATCGGAGGGGCAGAGTCACTCAGTGCAGTGGCACTGCTAAGGGGGGCCGGGGGGGGGGCACCTTAATGCAGTAAAGGCTGTAATCAGAGTGAATGAATGTGAATTCAGTGTGGAGAGCAAAGATTTACTGTTGTAGTCTGAACATTGAATTGAACAACACATTTTGTAAATTACAGCACACTTATAATAACAGTAATAATAATAATTTAGACACTATCCAAAGCTATGTGAAGGTCCCGCCTCTAGTCATCACAGTCGACGATAACCTAATTCTAAACCTTCAAATAATAGACTTTCGTGTGAAAATGTGGAAGGAATCTGTATATAACCAGCAGTAATTATTTAACCAGAACTAATTAGACTTAATTCATCCTGTAGGAAATTCTTGTGCCAGTTTGCTTCGAGATTACAGTCGCAACAATAAATAACACAGTAAACTCAACATGATATAGTGAACAAACCCCTGAGTGAAGATAAGGGGAAATAAGGTATATAGTGTATTGTAAATGAAATAAAAATATTAAGTGTATACAGAGTAATGCTGAACCAGTGTCTAATAGAAATAACACGAGAAATGAGAATTAAATGAGTAAAAAGTAGTATCGCACACAAGTGGTAATACTGCACATGGAAAAGTAAAACAGAATAATATTGCATTAGTTATATTCAGATACATTTGCCAAATGCTCATTAGAGAATACTTTGTGACTTTGGGAACTGAACCTTGTTCTTGACATTTACTGTAGATGCCACCAAAACACTTTAACTTCTGTTTCTCGTGAATAAAGGTTAGACGAGGTTTCTTAACTGAGAAGGTGACTCGTCCTTATAAGGCGAGCAGGAAGTGCGTTATCGTCACATCCCACCAACGCAGTGTGTCACCTCCTCAGGTGTTACCTGTTTGTTTGGGCAGCAGATTACCAACATGAGAGTCAGGACAAGTCGTGGAGAAGTGACACATATGTCTTCGGGGGTTTACTCTAGGCTTTGAGGTTACACACTGTTACCAGAAACTACACACAACACATGACACCAACCACCAACCTGAGTCAGTCAGACCACAACCTGTAAGTTTCAGTCTGAGTCACAATGTTTGTTTCACAAACAGCAGCAGATGCCGGTTCAGTAAAGAAACTTCTTGATCCACCATCACTTTCCTCTACGGGGGTCGATGCAACTTCTCTCTGCATAGATCCATGTGATATTTGTGTATGTGCGTTGACTGTCTCCTGTCCTCTGTAGTTGTGCTGGCACAGGAAAGAAAGTTTGGTCAGGACTCATCTTACATCGCTGCCTCCTATGTGAAGTTCCTGGAGTCAGCCGGGGCCAGAGTCGTACCTGTCAGGATAGAACAATTAAGAGATTCATGACGTCACTCTTTGCCAGAGGGGGTCAGTTTTCTGGCTTGTTCCTGGATTCAGATCTCAAATGCATTATTTTCTGTTTTCTCCTCTTTTAAATGAATCATTTACTTTGACACAACATGTGAATTACAACAAAAATAAATTGTTGTGATGTGCATGATTAGTTTCAGCACAAATCTGAATGGGAGGAAGCGAAACGACACACATGCTCTACATGCTCAACACATTAGATGTGTTTTTGTTATCCAGCTTAACTCTGGGTTTTCTTATCCTGCGCTTAATGTGTTCACGTGATAGAGACGTGAACGTCTTCATTTTCAACATGAAAAAGAACCTGTGGCAGCTTCAGTTGTCATAACAACTCAAAAGGTTTAGTTTGTCCAGTCCGGACTACTGTAAAAAACATGGCTGCCTCCGTAGAGAGGACCCACTCCTGATGCAAATATAAAGTATTTAAATAGAAAGGAAGAAAACAATTAGCACAAATTAAATCAAACACATTCAATTTCTGACAATCGATTCATTTCATCAAAATCTTACACAAATGGGAGGCCTGTAAATATATAAGGTTTAGATTTTAATTGGAATTTATCCAACTGCAGTTTGAGTTTATATCAAAACAGCAAACAGTGATGACGGTTAATTGGTTTTGGCCTTAATTAGTTTTTCTACCCATCAGAGTAAATCAGTCAGTAGTCCGTCAGTTTCTTTATTTCGATCCAATCATGCAGGTTTAGCAGAGTGTGCAGAGTAAAAACTGTTTCTCCAGTTGTTCCCAGGTCTCTGATTTTTTTTTCTCTTTGGGGTGAGTGTTACCTCAACCTCATTATCACCACTAAACTTCCTTCTGCATGCAAAATTACATTTTACTATTTCCACTGTGTTGGACTGACTTGATTATAAATGATATGTAATCTGATAATCCATGTTGTTAAGTCATTTCTGTTCTTTCCCCATGGGCAGCATTCTTTACTGGTACCCAAATAAAACCCACCTCACAGTCTTTTCTATTAATTTGACATAACACATGTCGTTGAATGGTCTGGTTTATAGTCTTCTACCTACCAAAGTGACCTTAACATTCCCATCACACCACATTTGATATGAACTCTGCAGTTTCAGATGAGGTCACATTATTTCAAGTCTCTCAGGAACTTTATTCATGGTTCTGAGGATGTCGCTCATCAATTACGACTCCATCTCTTTTGTAGTACAGGTTTATCAGGACTGGCGATGTTAGATTCAGAAAAGAAAGAATATGGAAACATATCCTGCTCTTAAGAACATTATAAGAAGGTAAGATGATCCTTTAAGTGAAAATGTGAAACAGTTTGAGATGGAATCATCATGAAAGGTTGAAAACCTCCCCCCTCTCTCCTGCTCTGCAGCTCAATGATGCTTCAGACTATTCGCCTGTCTGGGCTTTCAGCAGCTGAGTGGCTCTGCCTCTCAACCTTAGACAAGGTGCTCTCTATTAGCAAACTCATCCTTCCACTTTGACACTTTTCGGTTTTAGAGAAAATTAAATATTTGTGAACAGATGAGATTCATTTTTTCATTAGACAGCTGATGTGGGATTCTTTTTTATAGAATCCTGCTGGAAAAATATCTGTAAAAGCAAACAATCCTGATCAAACCCCAGATTCAAAAAGTACTTGTGTTTAATCCACAGTCTCCTCACTCATGGTGTTGAGTGTTGTATGTTGTGGGCGGATCAAATGCAAATGAGACACACCATCACACTTAGTGGTGTAATCAATTTGAAAGTTTAATTTTAAGTTCTACTAAGTTTTCTGCAGCTACAGTTGTGGCATTAAACTCTACGAGTGATGACATTAAGTTTAAGGAACCTGGGCTGTCACTCACTGACTCCAGTCATAATGTCCAGCTACAAACATGTTAAAGTCAAATATGTAACAGCTCCTCCTGCCTCACCACAAATCTGTGTCCGTCCTGCAGAGGCCTATTCCAGCCGTCTGTTTCAGAGTTTCCACAAAGATGTGCTGAGGCTTCTGACCAGTGGAGTCTTTCCACCAAGGTATTTCCTACTGCTCCTCAATCAGTTTTGATTGAAATTAGGGTTAGGGATCAAGATATTCTTCAATAACTTTTTTTCTGAAGGTCATAGAGACTTGGAAGTTGGTTCTATCGCCACTAATGTGGCTATGCCCGATCCATTGGGACCATCCCCGAGCTTCTATGACCTTCGGAAATGGTGAAACCACCAAATCTATTAAAAAAAGTACAAGATATTTTTGAATAACTTTTTTTCTGAAAGTCATAGAGACTTGGGCTTTTCAGGATTGATAAAGGGTAGCCTGCCACGCAACCACACCGAATTTCAGCACGTTGCGAGCAAGCAGCGCAGAGTTATTCACCCTATGGTGAATATGGGTTAGAGTTGCCATTAGGGTTAGGGTTGTGATTAGGGTTAGGGTTAGGGTTAGGGTTAGGGAGGAGTACCCGTTGGAGATAAAGATATTCTTCCATAACTTTTTTTCTGTAGGTCATAGAGACTTGGAAGTTGGTTCCATCTCCACTAATGTGGGTATGCCCGATCCATTGGTACCTCCCCCGAGCTTCTACGACCTTTGGAAGGGGTAGGGTGAGGGTTGTGATTAGTGTTTGCTTTTTGGGTTGTGATTAGGGTTAGGGTTAGGGTTAGGGTTAGGGAGGAGTACCCGTTGGAGATAAAGATATTCTTCCATAACTTTTTTTCTGTAGGTCATAGAGACTTGGAAGTTGGTTCCATCTCCACTAATGTGGGTATGCCCGATCCATTGGTACCACCCCCGAGCTTCTACGACCTTTGGAAGGGGTAGGGTTAGGGTTGTGATTAGTGTTTGCTTTTTGGGTTGTGATTAGGGTTAGGGTTAGGGTTAGGGTTAGGGAGGAGTACCCGTTGGAGATAAAGATATTCTTCCATAACTTTTTTTCTGTAGGTCATAGAGACTTGGAAGTTGGTTCCATCTCCACTAATGTGGGTATGCCCGATCCATTGGTACCACCCGCGAGCTTCTACGACCTTCGGAAATGGTGAAACCACCAAATCTATTAAAAAAAGTACAAGATATTTTTGAATAACTTTTTTTCTGAAAGTCATAGAGACTTGGGCTTTTCAGGATTGATAAAGGGTAGCCTGCCACGCAACCACACCGAATTTCAGCACGTTGCGAGCAAGCAGCGCAGAGTTATTCACCCTATGGTGAATATGGGTTAGAGTTGCCATTAGGGTTAGGGTTAGGGTTGTGACTAGGGTTAGGGTTAGGGTTAGGGTTAGGGAGGAGTACCCGTTGGAGATAAAGATATTCTTCCATAACTTTTTTTCTGTAGGTCATAGAGACTTGGAAGTTGGTTCCATCTCCACTAATGTGGCTATGCCCGATCCATTGGTACCACCCCCGAGCTTCTACGCCCTTTGGAAGGGGTAGGGTTAGGGTTGTGATTAGTGTTTGCTTTTTGGGTTGTGATTAGGGTTAGGGTTAGGGATGAAAACCTATAGGAGTTCAAGATATTCTTCCATAACTTTTTTTCTGAAGGTCATAGAGACTTGGAAGTTGGTTCCATCTCCACTAATGTGGCTATGCCCGATCCATTGGGACCATCCCCGAGCTTCTATGACCTTCGGAAATGGTGAAACCACCAAATCTATTAAAAAAAGTACAAGATATTTTTGAATAACTTTTTTTCTGAAAGTCATAGAGACTTGGGCTTTTCAGGATTGATAAAGGGTAGCCTGCCACGCAACCACACCGAATTTCAGCACGTTGCGAGCAAGCAGCGCAGAGTTATTCACCCTATGGTGAATATGGGTTAGAGTTGACATTAGGGTTAGGGTTGTGATTAGGGTTAGGGTTAGGGTTAGGGTTAGGGAGGAGTACCCGTTGGAGATAAAGATATTCTTCCATAACTTTTTTTCTGTAGGTCATAGAGACTTGTAAGTTGGTTCCATCTCCACTAATGTGGGTATGCCCGATCCATTGGTACCACCCCCGAGCTTCTACGACCTTTGGAAGGGGTAGGGTTAGGGTTGTGATTAGTGTTTGCTTTTTGGGTTGTGATTAGGGTTAGGGTTAGGGAGGAGTACCCGTTGGAGATAAAGATATTCTTCCATAACTTTTTTTCTGTAGGTCATAGAGAGTTGGAAGTTGGTTCCATCTCCACTAATGTGGGTATGCCCGATCCATTGGTACCACCCCCGAGCTTCTACGACCTTCGGAAATGGTGAAACCACCAAATCTATTAAAAAAAGTACAAGATATTTTTGAATAACTTTTTTTCTGAAAGTCATAGAGACTTGGGCTTTTCAGGATTGATAAAGGGTAGCCTGCCACGCAACCACACCGAATTTCAGCACGTTGCGAGCAAGCAGCGCAGAGTTATTCACCCTATGGTGAATATGGGTTAGAGTTGCCATTAGGGTTAGGGTTAGGGTTGTGACTAGGGTTAGGGTTAGGGTTAGGGTTAGGGAGGAGTACCCGTTGGAGATAAAGATATTCTTCCATAACTTTTTTTCTGTAGGTCATAGAGACTTGGAAGTTGGTTCCATCTCCACTAATGTGGCTATGCCCGATCCATTGGTACCACCCCCGAGCTTCTACGCCCTTTGGAAGGGGTAGGGTTAGGGTTGTGATTAGTGTTTGCTTTTTGGGTTGTGATTAGGGTTAGGGTTAGGGATGAAAACCTATAGGAGTTCAAGATATTCTTCCATAACTTTTTTTCTGAAGGTCATAGAGACTTGGAAGTTGGTTCCATCTCCACTAATGTGGCTATGCCCGATCCATTGGGACCATCCCCGAGCTTCTATGACCATCGGAAATGGTGAAACCACCAAATCTATTAAAAAAAGTACAAGATATTTTTGAATAACTTTTTTTCTGAAAGTCATAGAGACTTGGGCTTTTCAGGATTGATAAAGGGTAGCCTGCCACGCAACCACACCGAATTTCAGCACGTTGCGAGCAAGCAGCGCAGAGTTATTCACCCTATGGTGAATATGGGTTAGAGTTGCCATTAGGGTTAGGGTTGTGATTAGGGTTAGGGTTAGGGTTAGGGTTAGGGTTAGGGTTGTGATTAGGGTTAGGGTTAGGGTTAGGGAGGAGTACCCGTTGGAGATAAAGATATTCTTCCATAACTTTTTTTCTGTAGGTCATAGAGACTTGGAAGTTGGTTCCATCTCCACTAATGTGGGTATGCCCGATCCATTGGTACCACCCCCGAGCTTCTACGACCTTTGGAAGGGGTAGGGTTAGGGTTGTGATTAGTGTTTGCTTTTTGGGTTGTGATTAGGGTTAGGGTTAGGAATGAAAACCTATAGGAGTTCAAGATATTCTTCCATAACTTTTTTTCTGAAGGTCATAGAGACTTGGAAGTTGGTTCCATCTCCACTAATGTGGCTATGCCCGATCCATTGGGACCATCCCCGAGCTTCTATGACCTTCGGAAATGGTGAAACCACCAAATCTATTAAAAAAAGTACAAGATATTTTTGAATAACTTTTTTTCTGAAAGTCATAGAGACTTGGGCTTTTCAGGATTGATAAAGGGTAGCCTGCCACGCAACCACACCGAATTTCAGCACGTTGCGAGCAAGCAGCGCAGAGTTATTCACCCTATGGTGAATATGGGTTAGAGTTGCCATTAGGGTTAGGGTTGTGATTAGGGTTAGGGTTAGGGTTAGGGTTAGGGAGGAGTACCCGTTGGAGATAAAGATATTCTTCCATAACTTTTTTTCTGTAGGTCATAGAGACTTGGAAGTTGGTTCCATCTCCACTAATGTGGGTATGCCCGATCCATTGGTACCACCCCCGAGCTTCTACGACCTTTGGAAGGGGTAGGGTTAGGGTTGTGATTAGTGTTTGCTTTTTGGGTTGTGATTAGGGTTAGGGTTAGGGAGGAGTACCCGTTGGAGATAAAGATATTCTTCCATAACTTTTTTTCTGTAGGTCATAGAGAGTTGGAAGTTGGTTCCATCTCCACTAATGTGGGTATGCCCGATCCATTGGTACCACCCCCGAGCTTCTACGACCTTTGGAAGGGGTAGGGTTAGGGTTGTGATTAGTGTTTGCTTTTTGGGTTGTGATTAGGGTTAGGGTTAGGGTTAGGGTTAGGGAGGAGTACCCGTTGGAGATAAAGATATTCTTACATAACTTTTTTTCTGTAGGTCATAGAGAGTTGGAAGTTGGTTCCATCTCCACTAATGTGGGTATGCCCGATCCATTGGTACCACCCCCGAGCTTCTACGACCTTTGGAAGGGGTAGGGTTAGGGTTGTGATTAGTGTTTGCTTTTTGGGTTGTGATTAGGGTTAGGGTTAGGAATGAAAACCTATAGGAGTTCAAGATATTCTTCCATAACTTTTTTTCTGAAGGTCATAGAGACTTGGAAGTTGGTTCCATCTCCACTAATGTGGCTATGCCCGATCCATTGGGACCATCCCCGAGCTTCTATGACCTTCGGAAATGGTGAAACCACCAAATCTATTAAAAAAAGTACAAGATATTTTTGAATAACTTTTTTTCTGAAAGTCATAGAGACTTGGGCTTTTCAGGATTGATAAAGGGTAGCCTGCCACGCAACCACACCGAATTTCAGCACGTTGCGAGCAAGCAGCGCAGAGTTATTCACCCTATGGTGAATATGGGTTAGAGTTGCCATTAGGGTTAGGGTTGTGATTAGGGTTAGGGTTAGGGTTAGGGTTAGGGAGGAGTACCCGTTGGAGATAAAGATATTCTTCCATAACTTTTTTTCTGTAGGTCATAGAGACTTGGAAGTTGGTTCCATCTCCACTAATGTGGGTATGCCCGATCCATTGGTACCACCCCCGAGCTTCTACGACCTTTGGAAGGGGTAGGGTTAGGGTTGTGATTAGTGTTTGCTTTTTGGGTTGTGATTAGGGTTAGGGTTAGGGAGGAGTACCCGTTGGAGATAAAGATATTCTTCCATAACTTTTTTTCTGTAGGTCATAGAGAGTTGGAAGTTGGTTCCATCTCCACTAATGTGGGTATGCCCGATCCATTGGTACCACCCCCGAGCTTCTACGACCTTTGGAAGGGGTAGGGTTAGGGTTGTGATTAGTGTTTGCTTTTTGGGTTGTGATTAGGGTTAGGGTTAGGGTTAGGGTTAGGGAGGAGTACCCGTTGGAGATAAAGATATTCTTACATAACTTTTTTTCTGTAGGTCATAGAGAGTTGGAAGTTGGTTCCATCTCCACTAATGTGGGTATGCCCGATCCATTGGTACCACCCCCGAGCTTCTACGACCTTCGGAAATGGTGAAACCACCAAATCTATTAAAAAAAGTACAAGATATTTTTGAATAACTTTTTTTCTGAAAGTCATAGAGACTTGGGCTTTTCAGGATTGATAAAGGGTAGCCTGCCACGCAACCACACCGAATTTCAGCACGTTGCGAGCAAGCAGCGCAGAGTTATTCACCCTATGGTGAATATGGGTTAGAGTTGCCATTAGGGTTAGGGTTAGGGTTGTGACTAGGGTTAGGGTTAGGGTTAGGGTTAGGGTTAGGGAGGAGTACCCGTTGGAGATAAAGATATTCTTCCATAACTTTTTTTCTGTAGGTCATAGAGACTTGGAAGTTGGTTCCATCTCCACTAATGTGGCTATGCCCGATCCATTGGTACCACCCCCGAGCTTCTACGCCCTTTGGAAGGGGTAGGGTTAGGGTTGTGATTAGTGTTTGCTTTTTGGGTTGTGATTAGGGTTAGGGTTAGGGATGAAAACCTATAGGAGTTCAAGATATTCTTCCATAACTTTTTTTCTGAAGGTCATAGAGATTTGGAAGTTGGTTCCATCTCCACTAATGTGGCTATGCCCGATCCATTGGGACCATCCCCGAGCTTCTATGACCTTCGGAAATGGTGAAACCACCAAATCTATTAAAAAAAGTACAAGATATTTTTGAATAACTTTTTTTCTGAAAGTCATAGAGACTTGGGCTTTTCAGGATTGATAAAGGGTAGCCTGCCACACAACCACACCAAATTTCAGCACGTTGCGAGCAAGCAGCGCAGAGTTATTCACCCTATGGTGAATATGGGTTAGAGTTGCCATTAGGGTTAGGGTTAGGGTTAGGGTTGTGATTAGGGTTAGGGTTAGGGTTAGGGAGGAGTACCCGTTGGAGATAAAGATATTCTTCCATAACTTTTTTTCTGTAGGTCATAGAGACTTGGAAGTTGGTTCCATCTCCACTAATGTGGGTATGCCCGATCCATTGGTACCACCCCCGAGCTTCTACGACCTTTGGAAGGGGTAGGGTTAGGGTTGTGATTAGTGTTTGCTTTTTGGGTTGTGATTAGGGTTAGGGTTAGGAATGAAAACCTATAGGAGTTCAAGATATTCTTCCATAACTTTTTTTCTGAAGGTCATAGAGACTTGGAAGTTGGTTCCATCTCCACTAATGTGGCTATGCCCGATCCATTGGGACCATCCCCGAGCTTCTATGACCTTCGGAAATGGTGAAACCACCAAATCTATTAAAAAAAGTACAAGATATTTTTGAATAACTTTTTTTCTGAAAGTCATAGAGACTTGGGCTTTTCAGGATTGATAAAGGGTAGCCTGCCACGCAACCACACCGAATTTCAGCACGTTGCGAGCAAGCAGCGCAGAGTTATTCACCCTATGGTGAATATGGGTTAGAGTTGCCATTAGGGTTAGGGTTGTGATTAGGGTTAGGGTTAGGGTTAGGGTTAGGGAGGAGTACCCGTTGGAGATAAAGATATTCTTCCATAACTTTTTTTCTGTAGGTCATAGAGACTTGGAAGTTGGTTCCATCTCCACTAATGTGGGTATGCCCGATCCATTGGTACCACCCCCGAGCTTCTACGACCTTTGGAAGGGGTAGGGTTAGGGTTGTGATTAGTGTTTGCTTTTTGGGTTGTGATTAGGGTTAGGGTTAGGGAGGAGTACCCGTTGGAGATAAAGATATTCTTCCATAACTTTTTTTCTGTAGGTCATAGAGAGTTGGAAGTTGGTTCCATCTCCACTAATGTGGGTATGCCCGATCCATTGGTACCACCCCCGAGCTTCTACGACCTTTGGAAGGGGTAGGGTTAGGGTTGTGATTAGTGTTTGCTTTTTGGGTTGTGATTAGGGTTAGGGTTAGGGTTAGGGTTAGGGAGGAGTACCCGTTGGAGATAAAGATATTCTTACATAACTTTTTTTCTGTAGGTCATAGAGAGTTGGAAGTTGGTTCCATCTCCACTAATGTGGGTATGCCCGATCCATTGGTACCACCCCCGAGCTTCTACGACCTTTGGAAGGGGTAGGGTTAGGGTTGTGATTAGTGTTTGCTTTTTGGGTTGTGATTAGGGTTAGGGTTAGGAATGAAAACCTATAGGAGTTCAAGATATTCTTCCATAACTTTTTTTCTGAAGGTCATAGAGACTTGGAAGTTGGTTCCATCTCCACTAATGTGGCTATGCCCGATCCATTGGGACCATCCCCGAGCTTCTATGACCTTCGGAAATGGTGAAACCACCAAATCTATTAAAAAAAGTACAAGATATTTTTGAATAACTTTTTTTCTGAAAGTCATAGAGACTTGGGCTTTTCAGGATTGATAAAGGGTAGCCTGCCACGCAACCACACCGAATTTCAGCACGTTGCGAGCAAGCAGCGCAGAGTTATTCACCCTATGGTGAATATGGGTTAGAGTTGCCATTAGGGTTAGGGTTGTGATTAGGGTTAGGGTTAGGGTTAGGGTTAGGGAGGAGTACCCGTTGGAGATAAAGATATTCTTCCATAACCTTTTTTCTGTAGGTCATAGAGACTTGGAAGTTGGTTCCATCTCCACTAATGTGGGTATGCCCGATCCATTGGTACCACCCCCGAGCTTCTACGACCTTTGGAAGGGGTAGGGTTAGGGTTGTGATTAGTGTTTGCTTTTTGGGTTGTGATTAGGGTTAGGGTTAGGGAGGAGTACCCGTTGGAGATAAAGATATTCTTCCATAACTTTTTTTCTGTAGGTCATAAAGACTTGGAAGTTGGTTCCATCTCCACTAATGTGGGTATGCCCGATCCATTGGTACCACCCCCGAGCTTCTACGACCTTTGGAAGGGGTAGGGTTAGGGTTGTGATTAGTGTTTGCTTTTTGGGTTGTGATTAGGGTTAGGGTTAGGGATGAAAACCTATAGGAGTTCAAGATATTCTTCCATAACTTTTTTTCTGAAGGTCATAGAGACTTGGAAGTTGGTTCCATCTCCACTAATGTGGCTATGCCCGATCCATTGGGACCATCCCCGAGCTTCTATGACCTTCGGAAATGGTGAAACCACCAAATCTATTAAAAAAAGTACAAGATATTTTTGAATAACTTTTTTTCTGAAAGTCATAGAGACTTGGGCTTTTCAGGATTGATAAAGGGTAGCCTGCCACGCAACCACACCGAATTTCAGCACGTTGCGAGCAAGCAGCGCAGAGTTATTCACCCTATGGTGAATATGGGTTAGAGTTGCCATTAGGGTTAGGGTTAGGGTTAGGGTTGTGATTAGGGTTAGGGTTAGGGTTAGGGAGGAGTACCCATTGGAGATAAAGATATTCTTCCATAACTTTTTTTCTGTAGGTCATAGAGACTTGGAAGTTGGTTCCATCTCCACTAATGTGGGTATGCCCGATCCATTGGTACCACCCCCGAGCTTCTACGACCTTTGGAAGGGGTAGGGTTAGGGTTGTGATTAGTGTTTGCTTTTTGGGTTGTGATTAGGGTTAGGGTTAGGGATGAAAACCTATAGGAGTTCAAGATATTCTTCCATAACTTTTTTTCTGAAGGTCATAGAGACTTGGAAGTTGGTTCCATCTCCACTAATGTGGCTATGCCCGATCCATTGGGACCATCCCCGAGCTTCTATGACCTTCGGAAATGGTGAAACCACCAAATCTATTAAAAAAAGTACAAGATATTTTTGAATAACTTTTTTTCTGAAAGTCATAGAGACTTGGGCTTTTCAGGATTGATAAAGGGTAGCCTGCCACGCAACCACACCGAATTTCAGCACGTTGCGAGCAAGCAGCGCAGAGTTATTCACCCTATGGTGAATATGGGTTAGAGTTGCCATTAGGGTTAGGGTTAGGGTTGTGATTAGGGTTAGGGTTAGGGTTAGGGTTAGGGAGGAGTACCCATTGGAGATCGAGATATTCTTCCATAACTTTTTTTCTGTAGGTCATAGAGACTTGGAAGTTGGTTCCATCTCCACTAATGTGGGTATGCCCGATCCATTGGTACCACCCCCGAGCTTCTACGACCTTTGGAAGGGGTAGGGTTAGGGTTGTGATTAGTGTTTGCTTTTTGGGTTGTGATTAGGGTTAGGGTTAGGGATGAAAACCTATAGGAGTTCAAGATATTCTTCCATAACTTTTTTTCTGAAGGTCATAGAGACTTGGAAGTTGGTTCCATCTCCACTAATGTGGCTATGCCCGATCCATTGGGACCATCTCCGAGCTTCTATGACCTTTGGAAATGGTGAAACCACCAAATCTATTAAAAAAAGTACAAGATATTTTTGAATAACTTTTTTTCTGAAAGTCATAGAGACTTGGGCTTTTCAGGATTGATAAAGGGTAGCCTGCCACACAACCACACCGAATTTCAGCACGTTGCGAGCAAGCAGCGCAGAGTTATTCACCCTATGGTGAATATGGGTTAGAGTTGCCATTAGGGTTAGGGTTAGGGTTGTGATTAGGGTTAGGGTTAGGGTTAGGGAGGAGTACCCGTTGGAGATAAAGATATTCTTCCATAACTTTTTTTCTGTAGGTCATAGAGACTTGGAAGTTGGTTCCATCTCCACTAATGTGGGTATGCCCGATCCATTGGTACCACCCCCGAGCTTCTACGACCTTTGGAAGGGGTAGGGTTAGGGTTGTGATTAGTGTTTGCTTTTTGGGTTGTGATTAGGGTTAGGGTTAGGGAGGAGTACCCGTTGGAGATAAAGATATTCTTCCATAACTTTTTTTCTGTAGGTCATAGAGAGTTGGAAGTTGGTTCCATCTCCACTAATGTGGGTATGCCCGATCCATTGGTACCACCCCCGAGCTTCTACGACCTTTGGAAGGGGTAGGGTTAGGGTTGTGATTAGTGTTTGCTTTTTGGGTTGTGATTAGGGTTAGGGTTAGGGTTAGGGTTAGGGAGGAGTACCCGTTGGAGATAAAGATATTCTTACATAACTTTTTTTCTGTAGGTCATAGAGAGTTGGAAGTTGGTTCCATCTCCACTAATGTGGGTATGCCCGATCCATTGGTACCACCCCCGAGCTTCTACGACCTTCGGAAATGGTGAAACCACCAAATCTATTAAAAAAAGTACAAGATATTTTTGAATAACTTTTTTTCTGAAAGTCATAGAGACTTGGGCTTTTCAGGATTGATAAAGGGTAGCCTGCCACGCAACCACACCGAATTTCAGCACGTTGCGAGCAAGCAGCGCAGAGTTATTCACCCTATGGTGAATATGGGTTAGAGTTGCCATTAGGGTTAGGGTTAGGGTTGTGACTAGGGTTAGGGTTAGGGTTAGGGTTAGGGAGGAGTACCCGTTGGAGATAAAGATATTCTTCCATAACTTTTTTTCTGTAGGTCATAGAGACTTGGAAGTTGGTTCCATCTCCACTAATGTGGCTATGCCCGATCCATTGGTACCACCCCCGAGCTTCTACGCCCTTTGGAAGGGGTAGGGTTAGGGTTGTGATTAGTGTTTGCTTTTTGGGTTGTGATTAGGGTTAGGGTTAGGGATGAAAACCTATAGGAGTTCAAGATATTCTTCCATAACTTTTTTTCTGAAGGTCATAGAGATTTGGAAGTTGGTTCCATCTCCACTAATGTGGCTATGCCCGATCCATTGGGACCATCCCCGAGCTTCTATGACCTTCGGAAATGGTGAAACCACCAAATCTATTAAAAAAAGTACAAGATATTTTTGAATAACTTTTTTTCTGAAAGTCATAGAGACTTGGGCTTTTCAGGATTGATAAAGGGTAGCCTGCCACGCAACCACACCGAATTTCAGCACGTTGCGAGCAAGCAGCGCAGAGTTATTCACCCTATGGTGAATATGGGTTAGAGTTGCCATTAGGGTTAGGGTTAGGGTTAGGGTTGTGATTAGGGTTAGGGTTAGGGTTAGGGAGGAGTACCCGTTGGAGATAAAGATATTCTTCCATAACTTTTTTTCTGTAGGTCATAGAGACTTGGAAGTTGGTTCCATCTCCACTAATGTGGGTATGCCCGATCCATTGGTACCACCCCCGAGCTTCTACGACCTTTGGAAGGGGTAGGGTTAGGGTTGTGATTAGTGTTTGCTTTTTGGGTTGTGATTAGGGTTAGGGTTAGGAATGAAAACCTATAGGAGTTCAAGATATTCTTCCATAACTTTTTTTCTGAAGGTCATAGAGACTTGGAAGTTGGTTCCATCTCCACTAATGTGGCTATGCCCGATCCATTGGGACCATCCCCGAGCTTCTATGACCTTCGGAAATGGTGAAACCACCAAATCTATTAAAAAAAGTACAAGATATTTTTGAATAACTTTTTTTCTGAAAGTCATAGAGACTTGGGCTTTTCAGGATTGATAAAGGGTAGCCTGCCACGCAACCACACCGAATTTCAGCACGTTGCGAGCAAGCAGCGCAGAGTTATTCACCCTATGGTGAATATGGGTTAGAGTTGACATTAGGGTTAGGGTTGTGATTAGGGTTAGGGTTAGGGTTAGGGTTAGGGAGGAGTACCCGTTGGAGATAAAGATATTCTTCCATAACTTTTTTTCTGTAGGTCATAGAGACTTGGAAGTTGGTTCCATCTCCACTAATGTGGGTATGCCCGATCCATTGGTACCACCCCCGAGCTTCTACGACCTTTGGAAGGGGTAGGGTTAGGGTTGTGATTAGTGTTTGCTTTTTGGGTTGTGATTAGGGTTAGGGTTAGGGTTAGGGTTAGGGAGGAGTACCCGTTGGAGATAAAGATATTCTTCCATAACTTTTTTTCTGTAGGTCATAGAGACTTGGAAGTTGGTTCCATCTCCACTAATGTGGGTATGCCCGATCCATTGGTACCACCCCCGAGCTTCTACGACCTTTGGAAGGGGTAGGGTTAGGGTTGTGATTAGTGTTTGCTTTTTGGGTTGTGATTAGGGTTAGGGTTAGGGAGGAGTACCCGTTGGAGATAAAGATATTCTTCCATAACTTTTTTTCTGTAGGTCATAGAGAGTTGGAAGTTGGTTCCATCTCCACTAATGTGGGTATGCCCGATCCATTGGTACCACCCCCGAGCTTCTACGACCTTCGGAAATGGTGAAACCACCAAATCTATTAAAAAAAGTACAAGATATTTTTGAATAACTTTTTTTCTGAAAGTCATAGAGACTTGGGCTTTTCAGGATTGATAAAGGGTAGCCTGCCACGCAACCACACCGAATTTCAGCACGTTGCGAGCAAGCAGCGCAGAGTTATTCACCCTATGGTGAATATGGGTTAGAGTTGCCATTAGGGTTAGGGTTGTGATTAGGGTTAGGGTTAGGGTTAGGGTTAGGGAGGAGTACCCGTTGGAGATAAAGATATTCTTCCATAACTTTTTTTCTGTAGGTCATAGAGACTTGGAAGTTGGTTCCATCTCCACTAATGTGGCTATGCCCGATCCATTGGTACCACCCCCGAGCTTCTACGACCTTTGGAAGGGGTAGGGTTAGGGTTGTGATTAGTGTTTGCTTTTTGGGTTGTGATTAGGGTTAGGGTTAGGGTTAGGGTTAGGGAGGAGTACCCGTTGGAGATAAAGATATTCTTCCATAACTTTTTTTCTGTAGGTCATAGAGACTTGGAAGTTGGTTCCATCTCCACTAATGTGGGTATGCCCGATCCATTGGTACCACCCCCGAGCTTCTACGACCTTTGGAAGGGGTAGGGTTAGGGTTGTGATTAGTGTTTGCTTTTTGGGTTGTGATTAGGGTTAGGGTTAGGGAGGAGTACCCGTTGGAGATAAAGATATTCTTCCATAACTTTTTTTCTGTAGGTCATAGAGAGTTGGAAGTTGGTTCCATCTCCACTAATGTGGGTATGCCCGATCCATTGGTACCACCCCCGAGCTTCTACGACCTTCGGAAATGGTGAAACCACCAAATCTATTAAAAAAAGTACAAGATATTTTTGAATAACTTTTTTTCTGAAAGTCATAGAGACTTGGGCTTTTCAGGATTGATAAAGGGTAGCCTGCCACGCAACCACACCGAATTTCAGCACGTTGCGAGCAAGCAGCGCAGAGTTATTCACCCTATGGTGAATATGGGTTAGAGTTGCCATTAGGGTTAGGGTTGTGATTAGGGTTAGGGTTAGGGTTAGGGTTAGGGAGGAGTACCCGTTGGAGATAAAGATATTCTTCCATAACTTTTTTTCTGTAGGTCATAGAGACTTGGAAGTTGGTTCCATCTCCACTAATGTGGCTATGCCCGATCCATTGGTACCACCCCCGAGCTTCTACGACCTTTGGAAGGGGTAGGGTTAGGGTTGTGATTAGTGTTTGCTTTTTGGGTTGTGATTAGGGTTAGGGTTAGGGTTAGGGTTAGGGAGGAGTACCCGTTGGAGATAAAGATATTCTTCCATAACTTTTTTTCTGTAGGTCATAGAGACTTGGAAGTTGGTTCCATCTCCACTAATGTGGGTATGCCCGATCCATTGGTACCACCCCCGAGCTTCTACGACCTTTGGAAGGGGTAGGGTTAGGGTTGTGATTAGTGTTTGCTTTTTGGGTTGTGATTAGGGTTAGGGTTAGGGAGGAGTACCCGTTGGAGATAAAGATATTCTTCCATAACTTTTTTTCTGTAGGTCATAGAGAGTTGGAAGTTGGTTCCATCTCCACTAATGTGGGTATGCCCGATCCATTGGTACCACCCCCGAGCTTCTACGACCTTCGGAAATGGTGAAACCACCAAATCTATTAAAAAAAGTACAAGATATTTTTGAATAACTTTTTTTCTGAAAGTCATAGAGACTTGGGCTTTTCAGGATTGATAAAGGGTAGCCTGCCACGCAACCACACCGAATTTCAGCACGTTGCGAGCAAGCAGCGCAGAGTTATTCACCCTATGGTGAATATGGGTTAGAGTTGCCATTAGGGTTAGGGTTGTGACTAGGGTTAGGGTTAGGGTTAGGGTTAGGGAGGAGTACCCGTTGGAGATAAAGATATTCTTCCATAACTTTTTTTCTGTAGGTCATAGAGACTTGGAAGTTGGTTCCATCTCCACTAATGTGGCTATGCCCGATCCATTGGTACCACCCCCGAGCTTCTACGCCCTTTGGAAGGGGTAGGGTTAGGGTTGTGATTAGTGTTTGCTTTTTGGGTTGTGATTAGGGTTAGGGTTAGGGATGAAAACCTATAGGAGTTCAAGATATTCTTCCATAACTTTTTTTCTGAAGGTCATAGAGACTTGGAAGTTGGTTCCATCTCCACTAATGTGGCAATGCCCGATCCATTGGGACCATCCCCGAGCTTCTATGACCTTCGGAAATGGTGAAACCACCAAATCTATTAAAAAAAGTACAAGATATTTTTGAATAACTTTTTTTCTGAAAGTCATAGAGACTTGGGCTTTTCAGGATTGATAAAGGGTAGCCTGCCACGCAACCACACCGAATTTCAGCACGTTGCGAGCAAGCAGCGCAGAGTTATTCACCCTATGGTGAATATGGGTTAGAGTTGCCATTAGGGTTAGGGTTAGGGTTAGGGTTGTGATTAGGGTTAGGGTTAGGGTTAGGGAGGAGTACCCGTTGGAGATAAAGATATTCTTCCATAACTTTTTTTCTGTAGGTCATAGAGACTTGGAAGTTGGTTCCATCTCCACTAATGTGGGTATGCCCGATCCATTGGTACCACCCCCGAGCTTCTACGACCTTTGGAAGGGGTAGGGTTAGGGTTGTGATTAGTGTTTGCTTTTTGGGTTGTGATTAGGGTTAGGGTTAGGAATGAAAACCTATAGGAGTTCAAGATATTCTTCCATAACTTTTTTTCTGAAGGTCATAGAGACTTGGAAGTTGGTTCCATCTCCACTAATGTGGCTATGCCCGATCCATTGGGACCATCCCCGAGCTTCTATGACCTTCGGAAATGGTGAAACCACCAAATCTATTTAAAAAAGTACAAGATATTTTTGAATAACTTTTTTTCTGAAAGTCATAGAGACTTGGGCTTTTCAGGATTGATAAAGGGTAGCCTGCCACGCAACCACACCAAATTTCAGCACGTTGCGAGCAAGCAGCGCAGAGTTATTCACCCTATGGTGAATATGGGTTAGAGTTGCCATTAGGGTTAGGGTTAGGGTTAGGGTTGTGATTAGGGTTAGGGTTAGGGTTAGGGAGGAGTACCCGTTGGAGATAAAGATATTCTTCCATAACTTTTTTTCTGTAGGTCATAGAGACTTGGAAGTTGGTTCCATCTCCACTAATGTGGGTATGCCCGATCCATTGGTACCACCCCCGAGCTTCTACGACCTTTGGAAGGGGTAGGGTTAGGGTTGTGATTAGTGTTTGCTTTTTGGGTTGTGATTAGGGTTAGGGTTAGGAATGAAAACCTATAGGAGTTCAAGATATTCTTCCATAACTTTTTTTCTGAAGGTCATAGAGACTTGGAAGTTGGTTCCATCTCCACTAATGTGGCTATGCCCGATCCATTGGTACCACCCCCGAGCTTCTACGACCTTTGGAAGGGGTAGGGTTAGGGTTGTGATTAGTGTTTGCTTTTTGGGTTGTGATTAGGGTTAGGGTTAGGGTTAGGGTTAGGGAGGAGTACCCGTTGGAGATAAAGATATTCTTCCATAACTTTTTTTCTGTAGGTCATAGAGACTTGGAAGTTGGTTCCATCTCCACTAATGTGGGTATGCCCGATCCATTGGTACCACCCCCGAGCTTCTACGACCTTTGGAAGGGGTAGGGTTAGGGTTGTGATTAGTGTTTGCTTTTTGGGTTGTGATTAGGGTTAGGGTTAGGGAGGAGTACCCGTTGGAGATAAAGATATTCTTCCATAACTTTTTTTCTGTAGGTCATAGAGAGTTGGAAGTTGGTTCCATCTCCACTAATGTGGGTATGCCCGATCCATTGGTACCACCCCCGAGCTTCTACGACCTTCGGAAATGGTGAAACCACCAAATCTATTAAAAAAAGTACAAGATATTTTTGAATAACTTTTTTTCTGAAAGTCATAGAGACTTGGGCTTTTCAGGATTGATAAAGGGTAGCCTGCCACGCAACCACACCGAATTTCAGCACGTTGCGAGCAAGCAGCGCAGAGTTATTCACCCTATGGTGAATATGGGTTAGAGTTGCCATTAGGGTTAGGGTTGTGATTAGGGTTAGGGTTAGGGTTAGGGTTAGGGAGGAGTACCCGTTGGAGATAAAGATATTCTTCCATAACTTTTTTTCTGTAGGTCATAGAGACTTGGAAGTTGGTTCCATCTCCACTAATGTGGCTATGCCCGATCCATTGGTACCACCCCCGAGCTTCTACGACCTTTGGAAGGGGTAGGGTTAGGGTTGTGATTAGTGTTTGCTTTTTGGGTTGTGATTAGGGTTAGGGTTAGGGTTAGGGTTAGGGAGGAGTACCCGTTGGAGATAAAGATATTCTTCCATAACTTTTTTTCTGTAGGTCATAGAGACTTGGAAGTTGGTTCCATCTCCACTAATGTGGGTATGCCCGATCCATTGGTACCACCCCCGAGCTTCTACGACCTTCGGAAATGGTGAAACCACCAAATCTATTAAAAAAAGTACAAGATATTTTTGAATAACTTTTTTTCTGAAAGTCATAGAGACTTGGGCTTTTCAGGATTGATAAAGGGTAGCCTGCCACGCAACCACACCGAATTTCAGCACGTTGCGAGCAAGCAGCGCAGAGTTATTCACCCTATGGTGAATATGGGTTAGAGTTGCCATTAGGGTTAGGGTTGTGATTAGGGTTAGGGTTAGGGTTAGGGTTAGGGAGGAGTACCCGTTGGAGATAAAGATATTCTTCCATAACTTTTTTTCTGTAGGTCATAGAGACTTGGAAGTTGGTTCCATCTCCACTAATGTGGCTATGCCCGATCCATTGGTACCACCCCCGAGCTTCTACGACCTTTGGAAGGGGTAGGGTTAGGGTTGTGATTAGTGTTTGCTTTTTGGGTTGTGATTAGGGTTAGGGTTAGGGTTAGGGTTAGGGAGGAGTACCCGTTGGAGATAAAGATATTCTTCCATAACTTTTTTTCTGTAGGTCATAGAGACTTGGAAGTTGGTTCCATCTCCACTAATGTGGGTATGCCCGATCCATTGGTACCACCCCCGAGCTTCTACGACCTTTGGAAGGGGTAGGGTTAGGGTTGTGATTAGTGTTTGCTTTTTGGGTTGTGATTAGGGTTAGGGTTAGGGAGGAGTACCCGTTGGAGATAAAGATATTCTTCCATAACTTTTTTTCTGTAGGTCATAGAGAGTTGGAAGTTGGTTCCATCTCCACTAATGTGGGTATGCCCGATCCATTGGTACCACCCCCGAGCTTCTACGACCTTCGGAAATGGTGAAACCACCAAATCTATTAAAAAAAGTACAAGATATTTTTGAATAACTTTTTTTCTGAAAGTCATAGAGACTTGGGCTTTTCAGGATTGATAAAGGGTAGCCTGCCACGCAACCACACCGAATTTCAGCACGTTGCGAGCAAGCAGCGCAGAGTTATTCACCCTATGGTGAATATGGGTTAGAGTTGCCATTAGGGTTAGGGTTAGGGTTGTGACTAGGGTTAGGGTTAGGGTTAGGGTTAGGGAGGAGTACCCGTTGGAGATAAAGATATTCTTCCATAACTTTTTTTCTGTAGGTCATAGAGACTTGGAAGTTGGTTCCATCTCCACTAATGTGGCTATGCCCGATCCATTGGTACCACCCCCGAGCTTCTACGCCCTTTGGAAGGGGTAGGGTTAGGGTTGTGATTAGTGTTTGCTTTTTGGGTTGTGATTAGGGTTAGGGTTAGGGATGAAAACCTATAGGAGTTCAAGATATTCTTCCATAACTTTTTTTCTGAAGGTCATAGAGACTTGGAAGTTGGTTCCATCTCCACTAATGTGGCAATGCCCGATCCATTGGGACCATCCCCGAGCTTCTATGACCTTCGGAAATGGTGAAACCACCAAATCTATTAAAAAAAGTACAAGATATTTTTGAATAACTTTTTTTCTGAAAGTCATAGAGACTTGGGCTTTTCAGGATTGATAAAGGGTAGCCTGCCACGCAACCACACCGAATTTCAGCACGTTGCGAGCAAGCAGCGCAGAGTTATTCACCCTATGGTGAATATGGGTTAGAGTTGCCATTAGGGTTAGGGTTAGGGTTAGGGTTGTGATTAGGGTTAGGGTTAGGGTTAGGGAGGAGTACCCGTTGGAGATAAAGATATTCTTCCATAACTTTTTTTCTGTAGGTCATAGAGACTTGGAAGTTGGTTCCATCTCCACTAATGTGGGTATGCCCGATCCATTGGTACCACCCCCGAGCTTCTACGACCTTTGGAAGGGGTAGGGTTAGGGTTGTGATTAGTGTTTGCTTTTTGGGTTGTGATTAGGGTTAGGGTTAGGAATGAAAACCTATAGGAGTTCAAGATATTCTTCCATAACTTTTTTTCTGAAGGTCATAGAGACTTGGAAGTTGGTTCCATCTCCACTAATGTGGCTATGCCCGATCCATTGGGACCATCCCCGAGCTTCTATGACCTTCGGAAATGGTGAAACCACCAAATCTATTTAAAAAAGTACAAGATATTTTTGAATAACTTTTTTTCTGAAAGTCATAGAGACTTGGGCTTTTCAGGATTGATAAAGGGTAGCCTGCCACGCAACCACACCAAATTTCAGCACGTTGCGAGCAAGCAGCGCAGAGTTATTCACCCTATGGTGAATATGGGTTAGAGTTGCCATTAGGGTTAGGGTTAGGGTTAGGGTTGTGATTAGGGTTAGGGTTAGGGTTAGGGAGGAGTACCCGTTGGAGATAAAGATATTCTTCCATAACTTTTTTTCTGTAGGTCATAGAGACTTGGAAGTTGGTTCCATCTCCACTAATGTGGGTATGCCCGATCCATTGGTACCACCCCCGAGCTTCTACGACCTTTGGAAGGGGTAGGGTTAGGGTTGTGATTAGTGTTTGCTTTTTGGGTTGTGATTAGGGTTAGGGTTAGGAATGAAAACCTATAGGAGTTCAAGATATTCTTCCATAACTTTTTTTCTGAAGGTCATAGAGACTTGGAAGTTGGTTCCATCTCCACTAATGTGGCTATGCCCGATCCATTGGTACCACCCCCGAGCTTCTACGACCTTTGGAAGGGGTAGGGTTAGGGTTGTGATTAGTGTTTGCTTTTTGGGTTGTGATTAGGGTTAGGGTTAGGGTTAGGGTTAGGGAGGAGTACCCGTTGGAGATAAAGATATTCTTCCATAACTTTTTTTCTGTAGGTCATAGAGACTTGGAAGTTGGTTCCATCTCCACTAATGTGGGTATGCCCGATCCATTGGTACCACCCCCGAGCTTCTACGACCTTTGGAAGGGGTAGGGTTAGGGTTGTGATTAGTGTTTGCTTTTTGGGTTGTGATTAGGGTTAGGGTTAGGGAGGAGTACCCGTTGGAGATAAAGATATTCTTCCATAACTTTTTTTCTGTAGGTCATAGAGAGTTGGAAGTTGGTTCCATCTCCACTAATGTGGGTATGCCCGATCCATTGGTACCACCCCCGAGCTTCTACGACCTTCGGAAATGGTGAAACCACCAAATCTATTAAAAAAAGTACAAGATATTTTTGAATAACTTTTTTTCTGAAAGTCATAGAGACTTGGGCTTTTCAGGATTGATAAAGGGTAGCCTGCCACGCAACCACACCGAATTTCAGCACGTTGCGAGCAAGCAGCGCAGAGTTATTCACCCTATGGTGAATATGGGTTAGAGTTGCCATTAGGGTTAGGGTTGTGATTAGGGTTAGGGTTAGGGTTAGGGTTAGGGAGGAGTACCCGTTGGAGATAAAGATATTCTTCCATAACTTTTTTTCTGTAGGTCATAGAGACTTGGAAGTTGGTTCCATCTCCACTAATGTGGCTATGCCCGATCCATTGGTACCACCCCCGAGCTTCTACGACCTTTGGAAGGGGTAGGGTTAGGGTTGTGATTAGTGTTTGCTTTTTGGGTTGTGATTAGGGTTAGGGTTAGGGTTAGGGTTAGGGAGGAGTACCCGTTGGAGATAAAGATATTCTTCCATAACTTTTTTTCTGTAGGTCATAGAGACTTGGAAGTTGGTTCCATCTCCACTAATGTGGGTATGCCCGATCCATTGGTACCACCCCCGAGCTTCTACGACCTTTGGAAGGGGTAGGGTTAGGGTTGTGATTAGTGTTTGCTTTTTGGGTTGTGATTAGGGTTAGGGTTAGGGAGGAGTACCCGTTGGAGATAAAGATATTCTTCCATAACTTTTTTTCTGTAGGTCATAGAGAGTTGGAAGTTGGTTCCATCTCCACTAATGTGGGTATGCCCGATCCATTGGTACCACCCCCGAGCTTCTACGACCTTCGGAAATGGTGAAACCACCAAATCTATTAAAAAAAGTACAAGATATTTTTGAATAACTTTTTTTCTGAAAGTCATAGAGACTTGGGCTTTTCAGGATTGATAAAGGGTAGCCTGCCACGCAACCACACCGAATTTCAGCACGTTGCGAGCAAGCAGCGCAGAGTTATTCACCCTATGGTGAATATGGGTTAGAGTTGCCATTAGGGTTAGGGTTAGGGTTGTGACTAGGGTTAGGGTTAGGGTTAGGGTTAGGGAGGAGTACCCGTTGGAGATAAAGATATTCTTCCATAACTTTTTTTCTGTAGGTCATAGAGACTTGGAAGTTGGTTCCATCTCCACTAATGTGGCTATGCCCGATCCATTGGTACCACCCCCGAGCTTCTACGCCCTTTGGAAGGGGTAGGGTTAGGGTTGTGATTAGTGTTTGCTTTTTGGGTTGTGATTAGGGTTAGGGTTAGGGATGAAAACCTATAGGAGTTCAAGATATTCTTCCATAACTTTTTTTCTGAAGGTCATAGAGACTTGGAAGTTGGTTCCATCTCCACTAATGTGGCAATGCCCGATCCATTGGGACCATCCCCGAGCTTCTATGACCTTCGGAAATGGTGAAACCACCAAATCTATTAAAAAAAGTACAAGATATTTTTGAATAACTTTTTTTCTGAAAGTCATAGAGACTTGGGCTTTTCAGGATTGATAAAGGGTAGCCTGCCACGCAACCACACCGAATTTCAGCACGTTGCGAGCAAGCAGCGCAGAGTTATTCACCCTATGGTGAATATGGGTTAGAGTTGCCATTAGGGTTAGGGTTAGGGTTAGGGTTGTGATTAGGGTTAGGGTTAGGGTTAGGGAGGAGTACCCGTTGGAGATAAAGATATTCTTCCATAACTTTTTTTCTGTAGGTCATAGAGACTTGGAAGTTGGTTCCATCTCCACTAATGTGGGTATGCCCGATCCATTGGTACCACCCCCGAGCTTCTACGACCTTTGGAAGGGGTAGGGTTAGGGTTGTGATTAGTGTTTGCTTTTTGGGTTGTGATTAGGGTTAGGGTTAGGAATGAAAACCTATAGGAGTTCAAGATATTCTTCCATAACTTTTTTTCTGAAGGTCATAGAGACTTGGAAGTTGGTTCCATCTCCACTAATGTGGCTATGCCCGATCCATTGGGACCATCCCCGAGCTTCTATGACCTTCGGAAATGGTGAAACCACCAAATCTATTTAAAAAAGTACAAGATATTTTTGAATAACTTTTTTTCTGAAAATCATAGAGACTTGGGCTTTTCAGGATTGATAAAGGGTAGCCTGCCACGCAACCACACCAAATTTCAGCACGTTGCGAGCAAGCAGCGCAGAGTTATTCACCCTATGGTGAATATGGGTTAGAGTTGCCATTAGGGTTAGGGTTAGGGTTGTGATTAGGGTTAGGGTTAGGGTTAGGGTTAGGGAGGAGTACCCGTTGGAGATAAAGATATTCTTCCATAACTTTTTTTCTGTAGGTCATAGAGACTTGGAAGTTGGTTCCATCTCCACTAATGTGGGTATGCCCGATCCATTGGTACCACCCCCGAGCTTCTACGACCTTTGGAAGGGGTAGGGTTAGGGTTGTGATTAGTGTTTGCTTTTTGGGTTGTGATTAGGGTTAGGGTTAGGGAGGAGTACCCGTTGGAGATAAAGATATTCTTCCATAACTTTTTTTCTTTAGGTCATAGAGACTTGGAAGTTGGTTCCATCTCCACTAATGTGGGTATGCCCGATCCATTGGTACCACCCCCGAGCTTCTACGACCTTTGGAAGGGGTAGGGTTAGGGTTGTGATTAGTGTTTGCTTTTTGGGTTGTGATTAGGGTTAGGGTTAGGAAGGAGTACCCGTTGGAGATAAAGATATTCTTCCATAACTTTTTTTCTGTAGGTCATAGAGACTTGGAAGTTGGTTCCATCTCCACTAATGTGGGTATGCCCGATCCATTGGTACCACCCCCAAGCTTCTACGACCTTTGGAAGGGGTAGGGTTAGGGTTGTGATTAGTGTTTGCTTTTTGGGTTGTGATTAGGGTTAGGGTTAGGAATGAAAACCTATAGGAGTTCAAGATATTCTTCCATAACTTTTTTTCTGAAGGTCATAGAGACTTGGAAGTTGGTTCCATCTCCACTAATGTGGCTATGCCCGATCCATTGGGACCATCCCCGAGCTTCTATGACCTTCGGAAATGGTGAAACCACCAAATCTATTAAAAAAAGTACAAGATATTTTTGAATAACTTTTTTTCTGAAAGTCATAGAGACTTGGGCTTTTCAGGATTGATAAAGGGTAGCCTGCCACGCAACCACACCGAATTTCAGCACGTTGCGAGCAAGCAGCGCAGAGTTATTCACCCTATGGTGAATATGGGTTAGAGTTGACATTAGGGTTAGGGTTAGGGTTAGGGTTGTGATTAGGGTTAGGGTTAGGGTTAGGGTTAGGGAGGAGTACCCGTTGGAGATAAAGATATTCTTCCATAACTTTTTTTCTGTAGGTCATAGAGACTTGGAAGTTGGTTCCATCTCCACTAATGTGGGTATGCCCGATCCATTGGTACCACCCCCGAGCTTCTACGACCTTTGGAAGGGGTAGGGTTAGGGTTGTGATTAGTGTTTGCTTTTTGGGTTGTGATTAGGGTTAGGGTTAGGGTTAGGGTTAGGGAGGAGTACCCGTTGGAGATAAAGATATTCTTCCATAACTTTTTTTCTGTAGGTCATAGAGACTTGGAAGTTGGTTCCATCTCCACTAATGTGGGTATGCCCGATCCATTGGTACCACCCCCGAGCTTCTACGACCTTTGGAAGGGGTAGGGTTAGGGTTGTGATTAGTGTTTGCTTTTTGGGTTGTGATTAGGGTTAGGGTTAGGGAGGAGTACCCATTGGAGATAAAGATATTCTTCCATAACTTTTTTTCTGTAGGTCATAGAGAGTTGGAAGTTGGTTCCATCTCCACTAATGTGGGTATGCCCGATCCATTGGTACCACCCCCGAGCTTCTACGACCTTCGGAAATGGTGAAACCACCAAATCTATTAAAAAAAGTACAAGATATTTTTGAATAACTTTTTTTCTGAAAGTCATAGAGACTTGGGCTTTTCAGGATTGATAAAGGGTAGCCTGCCACGCAACCACACCGAATTTCAGCACGTTGCGAGCAAGCAGCGCAGAGTTATTCACCCTATGGTGAATATGGGTTAGAGTTGCCATTAGGGTTAGGGTTAGGGTTGTGACTAGGGTTAGGGTTAGGGTTAGGGTTAGGGAGGAGTACCCGTTGGAGATAAAGATATTCTTCCATAACTTTTTTTCTGTAGGTCATAGAGACTTGGAAGTTGGTTCCATCTCCACTAATGTGGCTATGCCCGATCCATTGGTACCACCCCCGAGCTTCTACGCCCTTTGGAAGGGGTAGGGTTAGGGTTGTGATTAGTGTTTGCTTTTTGGGTTGTGATTAGGGTTAGGGTTAGGGATGAAAACCTATAGGAGTTCAAGATATTCTTCCATAACTTTTTTTCTGAAGGTCATAGAGACTTGGAAGTTGGTTCCATCTCCACTAATGTGGCTATGCCCGATCCATTGGGACCATCCCCGAGCTTCTATGACCTTCGGAAATGGTGAAACCACCAAATCTATTAAAAAAAGTACAAGATATTTTTGAATAACTTTTTTTCTGAAAGTCATAGAGACTTGGGCTTTTCAGGATTGATAAAGGGTAGCCTGCCACGCAACCACACCGAATTTCAGCACGTTGCGAGCAAGCAGCGCAGAGTTATTCACCCTATGGTGAATATGGGTTAGAGTTGCCATTAGGGTTAGGGTTGTGATTAGGGTTAGGGTTAGGGTTAGGGTTAGGGAGGAGTACCCGTTGGAGATAAAGATATTCTTCCATAACTTTTTTTCTGTAGGTCATAGAGACTTGGAAGTTGGTTCCATCTCCACTAATGTGGGTATGCCCGATCCATTGGTACCTCCCCCGAGCTTCTACGACCTTTGGAAGGGGTAGGGTGAGGGTTGTGATTAGTGTTTGCTTTTTGGGTTGTGATTAGGGTTAGGGTTAGGGTTAGGGTTAGGGAGGAGTACCCGTTGGAGATAAAGATATTCTTCCATAACTTTTTTTCTGTAGGTCATAGAGACTTGGAAGTTGGTTCCATCTCCACTAATGTGGGTATGCCCGATCCATTGGTACCACCCCCGAGCTTCTACGACCTTTGGAAGGGGTAGGGTTAGGGTTGTGATTAGTGTTTGCTTTTTGGGTTGTGATTAGGGTTAGGGTTAGGGAGGAGTACCCGTTGGAGATAAAGATATTCTTCCATAACTTTTTTTCTGTAGGTCATAGAGACTTGGAAGTTGGTTCCATCTCCACTAATGTGGGTATGCCCGATCCATTGGTACCACCCCCGAGCTTCTACGCCCTTTGGAAGGGGTAGGGTTAGGGTTGTGATTAGTGTTTGCTTTTTGGGTTGTGATTAGGGTTAGGGTTAGGGATGAAAACCTATAGGAGTTCAAGATATTCTTCCATAACTTTTTTTCTGAAGGTCATAGAGACTTGGAAGTTGGTTCCATCTCCACTAATGTGGCTATGCCCGATCCATTGGGACCATCCCCGAGCTTCTATGACCTTCGGAAATGGTGAAACCACCAAATCTATTAAAAAAAGTACAAGATATTTTTGAATAACTTTTTTTCTGAAAGTCATAGAGACTTGGGCTTTTCAGGATTGATAAAGGGTAGCCTGCCACGCAACCACACCGAATTTCAGCACGTTGCGAGCAAGCAGCGCAGAGTTATTCACCCTATGGTGAATATGGGTTAGAGTTGCCATTAGGGTTAGGGTTAGGGTTAGGGTTGTGATTAGGGTTAGGGTTAGGGTTAGGGAGGAGTACCCATTGGAGATAAAGATATTCTTCCATAACTTTTTTTCTGTAGGTCATAGAGACTTGGAAGTTGGTTCCATCTCCACTAATGTGGGTATGCCCGATCCATTGGTACCACCCCCGAGCTTCTACGACCTTTGGAAGGGGTAGGGTTAGGGTTGTGATTAGTGTTTGCTTTTTGGGTTGTGATTAGGGTTAGGGTTAGGGATGAAAACCTATAGGAGTTCAAGATATTCTTCCATAACTTTTTTTCTGAAGGTCATAGAGACTTGGAAGTTGGTTCCATCTCCACTAATGTGGCTATGCCCGATCCATTGGGACCATCCCCGAGCTTCTATGACCTTCGGAAATGGTGAAACCACCAAATCTATTAAAAAAAGTACAAGATATTTTTGAATAACTTTTTTTCTGAAAGTCATAGAGACTTGGGCTTTTCAGGATTGATAAAGGGTAGCCTGCCACGCAACCACACCGAATTTCAGCACGTTGCGAGCAAGCAGCGCAGAGTTATTCACCCTATGGTGAATATGGGTTAGAGTTGCCATTAGGGTTAGGGTTAGGGTTGTGATTAGGGTTAGGGTTAGGGTTAGGGAGGAGTACCCGTTGGAGATAAAGATATTCTTCCATAACTTTTTTTCTGTAGGTCATAGAGACTTGGAAGTTGGTTCCATCTCCACTAATGTGGGTATGCCCGATCCATTGGTACCACCCCCGAGCTTCTACGACCTTTGGAAGGGGTAGGGTTAGGGTTGTGATTAGTGTTTGCTTTTTGGGTTGTGATTAGGGTTAGGGTTAGGGAGGAGTACCCGTTGGAGATAAAGATATTCTTCCATAACTTTTTTTCTGAAGGTCATAGAGACTTGGAAGTTGGTTCCATCTCCACTAATGTGGCTATGCCCGATCCATTGGGACCATCCCCGAGCTTCTATGACCTTCAGAAATGGTGAAACCACCAAATCTATTAAAAAAAGTACAAGATATTTTTGAATAACTTTTTTTCTGAAAGTCATAGAGACTTGGGCTTTTCAGGATTGATAAAGGGTAGCCTGCCACGCAACCACACCGCATTTCAGCACATTGCAAGCAAGCAGCGCAGAGTTATTCACCCTATGGTGAATATGGGTTAGAGTTGCCATTAGGGTTAGGGTTAGGGTTGTGATTAGGGTTAGGGTTAGGGTTAGGGTTAGGGAGGAGTACCCGTTGGAGATAAAGATATTCTTCCATAACTTTTTTTCTGTAGGTCATAGAGACTTGGAAGTTGGTTCCATCTCCACTAATGTGGGTATGCCCGATCCATTGGTACCACCCCCGAGCTTCTACGCCCTTTGGAAGGGGTAGGGTTAGGGTTGTGATTAGTGTTTGCTTTTTGGGTTGTGATTAGGGTTAGGGTTAGGGATGAAAACCTATAGGAGTTCAAGATATTCTTCCATAACTTTTTTTCTGAAGGTCATAGAGACTTGGAAGTTGGTTCCATCTCCACTAATGTGGCTATGCCCGATCCATTGGGACCATCCCCGAGCTTCTATGACCTTCGGAAATGGTGAAACCACCAAATCTATTAAAAAAAGTACAAGATATTTTTGAATAACTTTTTTTCTGAAAGTCATAGAGACTTGGGCTTTTCAGGATTGATAAAGGGTAGCCTGCCACGCAACCACACCGAATTTCAGCACGTTGCGAGCAAGCAGCGCAGAGTTATTCACCCTATGGTGAATATGGGTTAGAGTTGCCATTAGGGTTAGGGTTAGGGTTAGGGTTGTGATTAGGGTTAGGGTTAGGGTTAGGGAGGAGTACCCGTTGGAGATAAAGATATTCTTCCATAACCTTTTTTCTGTAGGTCATAGAGACTTGGAAGTTGGTTCCATCTCCACTAATGTGGGTATGCCTGATCCATTGGTACCACCCCCGAGCTTCTACGACCTTTGGAAGGGGTAGGGTTAGGGTTGTGATTAGTGTTTGCTTTTTGGGTTGTGATTAGGGTTAGGGTTAGGAAGGAGTACCCGTTGGAGATAAAGATATTCTTCCATAACTTTTTTTCTGTAGGTCATAGAGACTTGGAAGTTGGTTCCATCTCCACTAATGTGGGTATGCCCGATCCATTGGTACCACCCCCGAGCTTCTACGACCTTTGGAAGGGGTAGGGTTAGGGTTGTGATTAGTGTTTGCTTTTTGGGTTGTGATTAGGGTTAGGGTTAGGGATGAAAACCTATAGGAGTTCAAGATATTCTTCCATAACTTTTTTTCTGAAGGTCATAGAGACTTGGAAGTTGGTTCCATCTCCACTAATGTGGCTATGTCCGATCCATTGGGACCATCCCCGAGCTTCTATGACCTTCGGAAATGGTGAAACCACCAAATCTATTAAAAAAAGTACAAGATATTTTTGAATAACTTTTTTTCTGAAAGTCATAGAGACTTGGGCTTTTCAGGATTGATAAAGGGTAGCCTGCCACGCAACCACACCGAATTTCAGCACGTTGCGAGCAAGCAGCGCAGAGTTATTCACCCTATGCTGAATATGGGTTAGAGTTGCCATTAGGGTTAGGGTTAGGGTTGTGATTAGGGTTAGGGTTAGGGTTAGGGAGGAGTACCCATTGGAGATCAAGATATTCTTCCATAACTTTTTTTCTGTAGATCATAGAGACTTGGAAGTTGGTTCCATCTCCATTAATGTGGGTATGCCCGATCCATTGGGACCATCCCCGAGCTTCTATGACCTTCGGAAATGGTGAAACCACCAAATCTATTAAAAAAAGTACAAGATATTTTTGAATAACTTTATTTCTGAAAGTCATAGAGACTTGGGCTTTTCAGGATTGATAAAGGGTAGCCTGCCACGCAACCACACCGAATTTCAGCACGTTGCGAGCAAGCAGCGCAGAGTTATTCACCCTATGGTGAATATGGGTTAGAGTTGCCATTAGGGTTAGGGTTAGGGTTGTGATTAGGGTTAGGGTTAGGGTTAGGGAGGAGTACCCGTTGGAGATAAAGATATTCTTCCATAACCTTTTTTCTGTAGGTCATAGAGACTTGGAAGTTGGTTCCATCTCCACTAATGTGGGTATGCCTGATCCATTGGTACCACCCCCGAGCTTCTACGACCTTTGGAAGGGGTAGGGTTAGGGTTGTGATTAGTGTTTGCTTTTTGGGTTGTGATTAGGGTTAGGGTTAGGAAGGAGTACCCGTTGGAGATAAAGATATTCTTCCATAACTTTTTTTCTGTAGGTCATAGAGACTTGGAAGTTGGTTCCATCTCCACTAATGTGGGTATGCCCGATCCATTGGTACCACCCCCGAGCTTCTACGACCTTTGGAAGGGGTAGGGTTAGGGTTGTGATTAGTGTTTGCTTTTTGGGTTGTGATTAGGGTTAGGGTTAGGGATGAAAACCTATAGGAGTTCAAGATATTCTTCCATAACTTTTTTTCTGAAGGTCATAGAGACTTGGAAGTTGGTTCCATCTCCACTAATGTGGCTATGCCCGATCCATTGGGACCATCCCCGAGCTTCTATGACCTTCGGAAATGGTGAAACCACCAAATCTATTAAAAAAAGTACAAGATATTTTTGAATAACTTTTTTTCTGAAAGTCATAGAGACTTGGGCTTTTCAGGATTGATAAAGGGTAGCCTGCCACGCAACCACACCGAATTTCAGCACGTTGCGAGCAAGCAGCGCAGAGTTATTCACCCTATGGTGAATATGGGTTAGAGTTGCCATTAGGGTTAGGGTTAGGGTTAGGGTTGTGATTAGGGTTAGGGTTAGGGTTAGGGAGGAGTACCCGTTGGAGATAAAGATATTCTTCCATAACCTTTTTTCTGTAGGTCATAGAGACTTGGAAGTTGGTTCCATCTCCACTAATGTGGGTATGCCCGATCCATTGGTACCACCCCCGAGCTTCTACGACCTTTGGAAGGGGTAGGGTTAGGGTTGTGATTAGTGTTTGCTTTTTGGGTTGTGATTAGGGTTAGGGTTAGGGAGGAGTACCCGTTGGAGATAAAGATATTCTTCCATAACTTTTTTTCTGTAGGTCATAAAGACTTGGAAGTTGGTTCCATCTCCACTAATGTGGGTATGCCCGATCCATTGGTACCACCCCCGAGCTTCTACAACCTTTGGAAGGGGTAGGGTTAGGGTTGTGATTAGTGTTTGCTTTTTGGGTTGTGATTAGGGTTAGGGTTAGGGATGAAAACCTATAGGAGTTCAAGATATTCTTCCATAACTTTTTTTCTGAAGGTCATAGAGACTTGGAAGTTGGTTCCATCTCCACTAATGTGGCTATGCCCGATCCATTGGGACCATCCCCGAGCTTCTATGACCTTCGGAAATGGTGAAACCACCAAATCTATTAAAAAAAGTACAAGATATTTTTGAATAACTTTTTTTCTGAAAGTCATAGAGACTTGGGCTTTTCAGGATTGATAAAGGGTAGCCTGCCACGCAACCACACCGAATTTCAGCACGTTGCGAGCAAGCAGCGCAGAGTTATTCACCCTATGGTGAATATGGGTTAGAGTTGCCATTAGGGTTAGGGTTAGGGTTAGGGTTGTGATTAGGGTTAGGGTTAGGGTTAGGGAGGAGTACCCGTTGGAGATAAAGATATTCTTCCATAACCTTTTTTCTGTAGGTCATAGAGACTTGGAAGTTGGTTCCATCTCCACTAATGTGGGTATGCCCGATCCATTGGTACCACCCCCGAGCTTCTACGACCTTTGGAAGGGGTAGGGTTAGGGTTGTGATTAGTGTTTGCTTTTTGGGTTGTGATTAGGGTTAGGGTTAGGGAGGAGTACCCGTTGGAGATAAAGATATTCTTCCATAACTTTTTTTCTGTAGGTCATAAAGACTTGGAAGTTGGTTCCATCTCCACTAATGTGGGTATGCCCGATCCATTGGTACCACCCCCGAGCTTCTACGACCTTTGGAAGGGGTAGGGTTAGGGTTGTGATTAGTGTTTGCTTTTTGGGTTGTGATTAGGGTTAGGGTTAGGGATGAAAACCTATAGGAGTTCAAGATATTCTTCCATAACTTTTTTTCTGAAGGTCATAGAGACTTGGAAGTTGGTTCCATCTCCACTAATGTGGCTATGCCCGATCCATTGGGACCATCCCCGAGCTTCTATGACCTTCGGAAATGGTGAAACCACCAAATCTATTAAAAAAAGTACAAGATATTTTTGAATAACTTTTTTTCTGAAAGTCATAGAGACTTGGGCTTTTCAGGATTGATAAAGGGTAGCCTGCCACGCAACCACACCGAATTTCAGCACGTTGCGAGCAAGCAGCGCAGAGTTATTCACCCTATGGTGAATATGGGTTAGAGTTGCCATTAGGGTTAGGGTTAGGGTTAGGGTTGTGATTAGGGTTAGGGTTAGGGTTAGGGAGGAGTACCCATTGGAGATAAAGATATTCTTCCATAACTTTTTTTCTGTAGGTCATAGAGACTTGGAAGTTGGTTCCATCTCCACTAATGTGGGTATGCCCGATCCATTGGTACCACCCCCGAGCTTCTACGACCTTTGGAAGGGGTAGGGTTAGGGTTGTGATTAGTGTTTGCTTTTTGGGTTGTGATTAGGGTTAGGGTTAGGGATGAAAACCTATAGGAGTTCAAGATATTCTTCCATAACTTTTTTTCTGAAGGTCATAGAGACTTGGAAGTTGGTTCCATCTCCACTAATGTGGCTATGCCCGATCCATTGGGACCATCCCCGAGCTTCTATGACCTTCGGAAATGGTGAAACCACCAAATCTATTAAAAAAAGTACAAGATATTTTTGAATAACTTTTTTTCTGAAAGTCATAGAGACTTGGGCTTTTCAGGATTGATAAAGGGTAGCCTGCCACGCAACCACACCGAATTTCAGCACGTTGCGAGCAAGCAGCGCAGAGTTATTCACCCTATGGTGAATATGGGTTAGAGTTGCCATTAGGGTTAGGGTTAGGGTTGTGATTAGGGTTAGGGTTAGGGTTAGGGTTAGGGAGGAGTACCCATTGGAGATCGAGATATTCTTCCATAACTTTTTTTCTGTAGGTCATAGAGACTTGGAAGTTGGTTCCATCTCCACTAATGTGGGTATGCCCGATCCATTGGTACCACCCCCGAGCTTCTACGACCTTTGGAAGGGGTAGGGTTAGGGTTGTGATTAGTGTTTGCTTTTTGGGTTGTGATTAGGGTTAGGGTTAGGGATGAAAACCTATAGGAGTTCAAGATATTCTTCCATAACTTTTTTTCTGAAGGTCATAGAGACTTGGAAGTTGGTTCCATCTCCACTAATGTGGCTATGCCCGATCCATTGGGACCATCTCCGAGCTTCTATGACCTTTGGAAATGGTGAAACCACCAAATCTATTAAAAAAAGTACAAGATATTTTTGAATAACTTTTTTTCTGAAAGTCATAGAGACTTGGGCTTTTCAGGATTGATAAAGGGTAGCCTGCCACACAACCACACCGAATTTCAGCACGTTGCGAGCAAGCAGCGCAGAGTTATTCACCCTATGGTGAATATGGGTTAGAGTTGCCATTAGGGTTAGGGTTAGGGTTGTGATTAGGGTTAGGGTTAGGGTTAGGGAGGAGTACCCGTTGGAGATAAAGATATTCTTCCATAACTTTTTTTCTGTAGGTCATAGAGACTTGGAAGTTGGTTCCATCTCCACTAATGTGGGTATGCCCGATCCATTGGTACCACCCCCGAGCTTCTACGACCTTTGGAAGGGGTAGGGTTAGGGTTGTGATTAGTGTTTGCTTTTTGGGTTGTGATTAGGGTTAGGGTTAGGGAGGAGTACCCGTTGGAGATAAAGATATTCTTCCATAACTTTTTTTCTGTAGGTCATAGAGACTTGGAAGTTGGTTCCATCTCCACTAATGTGGGTATGCCCGATCCATTGGTACCACCCCCGAGCTTCTACGACCTTTGGAAGGGGTAGGGTTAGGGTTGTGATTAGTGTTTGCTTTTTGGGTTGTGATTAGGGTTAGGGTTAGGGATGAAAACCTATAGGAGTTCAAGATATTCTTCCATAACTTTTTTTCTGAAGGTCATAGAGACTTGGAAGTTGGTTCCATCTCCACTAATGTGGCTATGCCCGATCCATTGGGACCATCCCCGAGCTTCTATGACCTTCGGAAATGGTGAAACCACCAAATCTATTAAAAAAAGTACAAGATATTTTTGAATAACTTTTTTTCTGAAAGTCATAGAGACTTGGGCTTTTCAGGATTGATAAAGGGTAGCCTGCCACGCAACCACACCGAATTTCAGCACGTTGCGAGCAAGCAGCGCAGAGTTATTCACCCTATGGTGAATATGGGTTAGAGTTGCCATTAGGGTTAGGGTTAGGGTTGTGATTAGGGTTAGGGTTAGGGTTAGGGTTAGGGAGGAGTACCCATTGGAGATCAAGATATTCTTCCATAACTTTTTTTCTGTAGGTCATAGAGACTTGGAAGTTGGTTCCGTCTCCACTAATGTGGGTATGCCCGATCCATTGGTACCACCCCCGAGCTTCTACGACCTTTGGAAGGGGTAGGGTTAGGGTTGTGATTAGTGTTTGCTTTTCGGGTTGTGATTAGGGTTAGGGTTAGGGATGAAAACCTATAGGAGTTCAAGATATTCTTCCATAACTTTTTTTCTGAAGGTCATAGAGACTTGGAAGTTGGTTCCATCTCCACTAATGTGGCTATGCCCGATCCATTGGGACCATCCCCGAGCTTCTATGACCTTCGGAAATGGTGAAACCACCAAATCTATTAAAAAAAGTACAAGATATTTTTGAATAACTTTTTTTCTGAAAGTCATAGAGACTTGGGCTTTTCAGGATTGATAAAGGGTAGCCTGCCACGCAACCACACCGAATTTCAGCACGTTGCGAGCAAGCAGCGCAGAGTTATTCACCCTATGGTGAATATGGGTTAGAGTTGCCATTAGGGTTAGGGTTAGGGTTGTGATTAGGGTTAGGGTTAGGGTTAGGGTTAGGGAGGAGTACCCATTGGAGATCGAGATATTCTTCCATAACTTTTTTTCTGTAGGTCATAGAGACTTGGAAGTTGGTTCCATCTCCACTAATGTGGGTATGCCCGATCCATTGGTACCACCCCCGAGCTTCTACGACCTTTGGAAGGGGTAGGGTTAGGGTTGTGATTAGTGTTTGCTTTTTGGGTTGTGATTAGGGTTAGGGTTAGGGATGAAAACCTATAGGAGTTCAAGATATTCTTCCATAACTTTTTTTCTGAAGGTCATAGAGACTTGGAAGTTGGTTCCATCTCCACTAATGTGGGTATGCCCGATCCATTGGTACCACCCCCGAGCTTCTACGACCTTTGGAAGGGGTAGGGTTAGGGTTGTGATTAGTGTTTGCTTTTTGGGTTGTGATTAGGGTTAGGGTTAGGGATGAAAACCTATAGGAGTTCAAGATATTCTTCCATAACTTTTTTTCTGAAGGTCATAGAGACTTGGAAGTTGGTTCCATCTCCACTAATGTGGCTATGCCCGATCCATTGGGACCATCCCCGAGCTTCTATGACCTTCGGAAATGGTGAAACCACCAAATCTATTAAAAAAAGTACAAGATATTTTTGAATAACTTTTTTTCTGAAAGTCATAGAGACTTGGGCTTTTCAGGATTGATAAAGGGTAGCCTGCCACGCAACCACACCGAATTTCAGCACGTTGCGAGCAAGCAGCGCAGAGTTATTCACCCTATGGTGAATATGGGTTAGAGTTGCCATTAGGGTTAGGGTTAGGGTTGTGATTAGGGTTAGGGTTAGGGTTAGGGTTAGGGAGGAGTACCCATTGGAGATCAAGATATTCTTCCATAACTTTTTTTCTGTAGGTCATAGAGACTTGGAAGTTGGTTCCGTCCCCACTAATGTGGGTATGCCCGATCCATTGGTACCACCCCCGAGCTTCTACGACCTTTGGAAGGGGTAGGGTTAGGGTTGTGATTAGTGTTTGCTTTTCGGGTTGTGATTAGGGTTAGGGTTAGGGATGAAAACCTATAGGAGTTCAAGATATTCTTCCATAACTTTTTTTCTGAAGGTCATAGAGACTTGGAAGTTGGTTCCATCTCCACTAATGTGGCTATGCCCGATCCATTGGGACCATCCCCGAGCTTCTATGACCTTCGGAAATGGTGAAACCACCAAATCTATTAAAAAAAGTACAAGATATTTTTGAATAACTTTTTTTCTGAAAGTCATAGAGACTTGGGCTTTTCAGGATTGATAAAGGGTAGCCTGCCACGCAACCACACCGAATTTCAGCACGTTGCGAGCAAGCAGCGCAGAGTTATTCACCCTATGGTGAATATGGGTTAGAGTTGCCATTAGGGTTAGGGTTAGGGTTAGGGTTGTGATTAGGGTTAGGGTTAGGGTTAGGGAGGAGTACCCGTTGGAGATAAAGATATTCTTCCATAACCTTTTTTCTGTAGGTCATAGAGACTTGGAAGTTGGTTCCATCTCCACTAATGTGGGTATGCCTGATCCATTGGTACCACCCCCGAGCTTCTACGACCTTTGGAAGGGGTAGGGTTAGGGTTGTGATTAGTGTTTGCTTTTTGGGTTGTGATTAGGGTTAGGGTTAGGAAGGAGTACCCGTTGGAGATAAAGATATTCTTCCATAACTTTTTTTCTGTAGGTCATAGAGACTTGGAAGTTGGTTCCATCTCCACTAATGTGGGTATGCCCGATCCATTGGTACCACCCCCGAGCTTCTACGACCTTTGGAAGGGGTAGGGTTAGGGTTGTGATTAGTGTTTGCTTTTTGGGTTGTGATTAGGGTTAGGGTTAGGGATGAAAACCTATAGGAGTTCAAGATATTCTTCCATAACTTTTTTTCTGAAGGTCATAGAGACTTGGAAGTTGGTTCCATCTCCACTAATGTGGCTATGCCCGATCCATTGGGACCATCCCCGAGCTTCTATGACCTTCGGAAATGGTGAAACCACCAAATCTATTAAAAAAAGTACAAGATATTTTTGAATAACTTTTTTTCTGAAAGTCATAGAGACTTGGGCTTTTCAGGATTGATAAAGGGTAGCCTGCCACGCAACCACAACGAATTTCAGCACGTTGCGAGCAAGCAGCGCAGAGTTATTCACCCTATGTTGAATATGGGTTAGAGTTGCCATTAGGGTTAGGGTTAGGGTTGTGATTAGGGTTAGGGTTAGGGTTAGGGAGGAGTACCCATTGGAGATCAAGATATTCTTCCATAACTTTTTTTCTGTAGGTCATAGAGACTTGGAAGTTGGTTCCATCTCTACTAATGTGGGTATGCCCGATCCATTGGGACCATCCCCGAGCTTCTATGACCTTCAGAAATGGTGAAACCACCAAATCTATTAAAAAAAGTACAAGATATTTTTGAATAACTTTTTTTCTGAAAGTCATAGAGACTTGGGCTTTTCAGGATTGATAAAGGGTAGCCTGCCACGCAACCACACCGAATTTCAGCACGTTGCGAGCAAGCAGCGCAGAGTTATTCACCCTATGGTGAATATGGGTTAGAGTTGCCATTAGGGTTAGGGTTAGGGTTGTGATTAGGGTTAGGGTTGTGATTAGGGTTAGGGTTAGGGTTAGGGAGGAGTACCCGTTGGAGATAAAGATATTCTTCCATAACTTTTTTTCTGTAGGTCATAGAGACTTGGAAGTTGGTTCCATCTCCACTAATGTGGGTATGCCCGATCCATTGGTACCACCCCCGAGCTTCTACGACCTTTGGAAGGGGTAGGGTTAGGGTTGTGATTAGTGTTTGCTTTTTGGGTTGTGATTAGGGTTAGGGTTAGGGAGGAGTACCCGTTGGAGATAAAGATATTCTTCCATAACTTTTTTTCTGTAGGTCATAGAGACTTGGAAGTTGGTTCCATCTCCACTAATGTGGGTATGCCCGATCCATTGGTACCACCCCCGAGCTTCTACGACCTTTGGAAGGGGTAGGGTTAGGGTTGTGATTAGTGTTTGCTTTTTGGGTTGTGATTAGGGTTAGGGTTAGGGATGAAAACCTATAGGAGTTCAAGATATTCTTCCATAACTTTTTTTCTGAAGGTCATAGAGACTTGGAAGTTGGTTCCATCTCCACTAATGTGGCTATGCCCGATCCATTGGGACCATCCCCGAGCTTCTATGACCTTCGGAAATGGTGAAACCACCAAATCTATTAAAAAAAGTACAAGATATTTTTGAATAACTTTTTTTCTGAAAGTCATAGAGACTTGGGCTTTTCAGGATTGATAAAGGGTAGCCTGCCACGCAACCACACCGAATTTCAGTACGTTGCGAGCAAGCAGCGCAGAGTTATTCACCCTATGGTGAATATGGGTTAGAGTTGCCATTAGGGTTAGGGTTAGGGTTAGGGTTGTGATTAGGGTTAGGGTTAGGGTTAGGGAGGAGTACCCGTTGGAGATAAAGATATTCTTCCATAACCTTTTTTCTGTAGGTCATAGAGACTTGGAAGTTGGTTCCATCTCCACTAATGTGGGAATGCCCGATCCATTGGTACCACCCCCGAGCTTCTACGACCTTTGGAAGGGGTAGGGTTAGGGTTGTGATTAGTGTTTGCTTTTTGGGTTGTGATTAGGGTTAGGGTTAGGGAGGAGTACCCGTTGGAGATAAAGATATTCTTCCATAACTTTTTTTCTGTAGGTCATAAAGACTTGGAAGTTGGTTCCATCTCCACTAATGTGGGTATGCCCGATCCATTGGTACCACCCCCGAGCTTCTACGACCTTTGGAAGGGGTAGGGTTAGGGTTGTGATTAGTGTTTGCTTTTTGGGTTGTGATTAGGGTTAGGGTTAGGGATGAAAACCTATAGGAGTTCAAGATATTCTTCCATAACTTTTTTTCTGAAGGTCATAGAGACTTGGAAGTTGGTTCCATCTCCACTAATGTGGCTATGCCCGATCCATTGGGACCATCCCCGAGCTTCTATGACCTTCGGAAATGGTGAAACCACCAAATCTATTAAAAAAAGTACAAGATATTTTTGAATAACTTTTTTTCTGAAAGTCATAGAGACTTGGGCTTTTCAGGATTGATAAAGGGTAGCCTGCCACGCAACCACACCGAATTTCAGCACGTTGCGAGCAAGCAGCGCAGAGTTATTCACCCTATGGTGAATATGGGTTAGAGTTGCCATTAGGGTTAGGGTTAGGGTTGTGATTAGGGTTAGGGTTAGGGTTAGGGTTAGGGAGGAGTACCCATTGGAGATCAAGATATTCTTCCATAACTTTTTTTCTGTAGGTCATAGAGACTTGGAAGTTGGTTCCATCTCCACTAATGTGGGTATGCCCGATCCATTGGTACCACCCCCGAGCTTCTACGACCTTTGGAAGGGGTAGGGTTAGGGTTGTGATTAGTGTTTGCTTTTTGGGTTGTGATTAGGGTTAGGGTTAGGGATGAAAACCTATAGGAGTTCAAGATATTCTTCCATAACTTTTTTTCTGAAGGTCATAGAGACTTGGAAGTTGGTTCCATCTCCACTAATGTGGCTATGCCCGATCCATTGGGACCATCTCCGAGCTTCTATGACCTTTGGAAATGGTGAAACCACCAAATCTATTAAAAAAAGTACAAGATATTTTTGAATAACTTTTTTTCTGAAAGTCATAGAGACTTGGGCTTTTCAGGATTGATAAAGGGTAGCCTGCCACACAACCACACCGAATTTCAGCACGTTGCGAGCAAGCAGCGCAGAGTTATTCACCCTATGGTGAATATGGGTTAGAGTTGCCATTAGGGTTAGGGTTAGGGTTGTGATTAGGGTTAGGGTTAGGGTTAGGGAGGAGTACCCGTTGGAGATAAAGATATTCTTCCATAACTTTTTTTCTGTAGGTCATAGAGACTTGGAAGTTGGTTCCATCTCCACTAATGTGGGTATGCCCGATCCATTGGTACCACCCCCGAGCTTCTACGACCTTTGGAAGGGGTAGGGTTAGGGTTGTGATTAGTGTTTGCTTTTTGGGTTGTGATTAGGGTTAGGGTTAGGGAGGAGTACCCGTTGGAGATAAAGATATTCTTCCATAACTTTTTTTCTGTAGGTCATAGAGACTTGGAAGTTGGTTCCATCTCCACTAATGTGGGTATGCCCGATCCATTGGTACCACCCCCGAGCTTCTACGACCTTTGGAAGGGGTAGGGTTAGGGTTGTGATTAGTGTTTGCTTTTTGGGTTGTGATTAGGGTTAGGGTTAGGGATGAAAACCTATAGGAGTTCAAGATATTCTTCCATAACTTTTTTTCTGAAGGTCATAGAGACTTGGAAGTTGGTTCCATCTCCACTAATGTGGCTATGCCCGATCCATTGGGACCATCCCCGAGCTTCTATGACCTTCGGAAATGGTGAAACCACCAAATCTATTAAAAAAAGTACAAGATATTTTTGAATAACTTTTTTTCTGAAAGTCATAGAGACTTGGGCTTTTCAGGATTGATAAAGGGTAGCCTGCCACGCAACCACACCGAATTTCAGCACGTTGCGAGCAAGCAGCGCAGAGTTATTCACCCTATGGTGAATATGGGTTAGAGTTGCCATTAGGGTTAGGGTTAGGGTTGTGATTAGGGTTAGGGTTAGGGTTAGGGTTAGGGAGGAGTACCCATTGGAGATCAAGATATTCTTCCATAACTTTTTTTCTGTAGGTCATAGAGACTTGGAAGTTGGTTCCGTCTCCACTAATGTGGGTATGCCCGATCCATTGGTACCACCCCCGAGCTTCTACGACCTTTGGAAGGGGTAGGGTTAGGGTTGTGATTAGTGTTTGCTTTTCGGGTTGTGATTAGGGTTAGGGTTAGGGATGAAAACCTATAGGAGTTCAAGATATTCTTCCATAACTTTTTTTCTGAAGGTCATAGAGACTTGGAAGTTGGTTCCATCTCCACTAATGTGGCTATGCCCGATCCATTGGGACCATCCCCGAGCTTCTATGACCTTCGGAAATGGTGAAACCACCAAATCTATTAAAAAAAGTACAAGATATTTTTGAATAACTTTTTTTCTGAAAGTCATAGAGACTTGGGCTTTTCAGGATTGATAAAGGGTAGCCTGCCACGCAACCACACCGAATTTCAGCACGTTGCGAGCAAGCAGCGCAGAGTTATTCACCCTATGGTGAATATGGGTTAGAGTTGCCATTAGGGTTAGGGTTAGGGTTGTGATTAGGGTTAGGGTTAGGGTTAGGGTTAGGGAGGAGTACCCATTGGAGATCGAGATATTCTTCCATAACTTTTTTTCTGTAGGTCATAGAGACTTGGAAGTTGGTTCCATCTCCACTAATGTGGGTATGCCCGATCCATTGGTACCACCCCCGAGCTTCTACGACCTTTGGAAGGGGTAGGGTTAGGGTTGTGATTAGTGTTTGCTTTTTGGGTTGTGATTAGGGTTAGGGTTAGGGATGAAAACCTATAGGAGTTCAAGATATTCTTCCATAACTTTTTTTCTGAAGGTCATAGAGACTTGGAAGTTGGTTCCATCTCCACTAATGTGGGTATGCCCGATCCATTGGTACCACCCCCGAGCTTCTACGACCTTTGGAAGGGGTAGGGTTAGGGTTGTGATTAGTGTTTGCTTTTTGGGTTGTGATTAGGGTTAGGGTTAGGGATGAAAACCTATAGGAGTTCAAGATATTCTTCCATAACTTTTTTTCTGAAGGTCATAGAGACTTGGAAGTTGGTTCCATCTCCACTAATGTGGCTATGCCCGATCCATTGGGACCATCCCCGAGCTTCTATGACCTTCGGAAATGGTGAAACCACCAAATCTATTAAAAAAAGTACAAGATATTTTTGAATAACTTTTTTTCTGAAAGTCATAGAGACTTGGGCTTTTCAGGATTGATAAAGGGTAGCCTGCCACGCAACCACACCGAATTTCAGCACGTTGCGAGCAAGCAGCGCAGAGTTATTCACCCTATGGTGAATATGGGTTAGAGTTGCCATTAGGGTTAGGGTTAGGGTTGTGATTAGGGTTAGGGTTAGGGTTAGGGTTAGGGAGGAGTACCCATTGGAGATCAAGATATTCTTCCATAACTTTTTTTCTGTAGGTCATAGAGACTTGGAAGTTGGTTCCGTCTCCACTAATGTGGGTATGCCCGATCCATTGGTACCACCCCCGAGCTTCTACGACCTTTGGAAGGGGTAGGGTTAGGGTTGTGATTAGTGTTTGCTTTTCGGGTTGTGATTAGGGTTAGGGTTAGGGATGAAAACCTATAGGAGTTCAAGATATTCTTCCATAACTTTTTTTCTGAAGGTCATAGAGACTTGGAAGTTGGTTCCATCTCCACTAATGTGGCTATGCCCGATCCATTGGGACCATCCCCGAGCTTCTATGACCTTCGGAAATGGTGAAACCACCAAATCTATTAAAAAAAGTACAAGATATTTTTGAATAACTTTTTTTCTGAAAGTCATAGAGACTTGGGCTTTTCAGGATTGATAAAGGGTAGCCTGCCACGCAACCACACCGAATTTCAGCACGTTGCGAGCAAGCAGCGCAGAGTTATTCACCCTATGGTGAATATGGGTTAGAGTTGCCATTAGGGTTAGGGTTAGGGTTAGGGTTGTGATTAGGGTTAGGGTTAGGGTTAGGGAGGAGTACCCGTTGGAGATAAAGATATTCTTCCATAACCTTTTTTCTGTAGGTCATAGAGACTTGGAAGTTGGTTCCATCTCCACTAATGTGGGTATGCCTGATCCATTGGTACCACCCCCGAGCTTCTACGACCTTTGGAAGGGGTAGGGTTAGGGTTGTGATTAGTGTTTGCTTTTTGGGTTGTGATTAGGGTTAGGGTTAGGAAGGAGTACCCGTTGGAGATAAAGATATTCTTCCATAACTTTTTTTCTGTAGGTCATAGAGACTTGGAAGTTGGTTCCATCTCCACTAATGTGGGTATGCCCGATCCATTGGTACCACCCCCGAGCTTCTACGACCTTTGGAAGGGGTAGGGTTAGGGTTGTGATTAGTGTTTGCTTTTTGGGTTGTGATTAGGGTTAGGGTTAGGGATGAAAACCTATAGGAGTTCAAGATATTCTTCCATAACTTTTTTTCTGAAGGTCATAGAGACTTGGAAGTTGGTTCCATCTCCACTAATGTGGCTATGCCCGATCCATTGGGACCATCCCCGAGCTTCTATGACCTTCGGAAATGGTGAAACCACCAAATCTATTAAAAAAAGTACAAGATATTTTTGAATAACTTTTTTTCTGAAAGTCATAGAGACTTGGGCTTTTCAGGATTGATAAAGGGTAGCCTGCCACGCAACCACAACGAATTTCAGCACGTTGCGAGCAAGCAGCGCAGAGTTATTCACCCTATGTTGAATATGGGTTAGAGTTGCCATTAGGGTTAGGGTTAGGGTTGTGATTAGGGTTAGGGTTAGGGTTAGGGAGGAGTACCCATTGGAGATCAAGATATTCTTCCATAACTTTTTTTCTGTAGGTCATAGAGACTTGGAAGTTGGTTCCATCTCTACTAATGTGGGTATGCCCGATCCATTGGGACCATCCCCGAGCTTCTATGACCTTCAGAAATGGTGAAACCACCAAATCTATTAAAAAAAGTACAAGATATTTTTGAATAACTTTTTTTCTGAAAGTCATAGAGACTTGGGCTTTTCAGGATTGATAAAGGGTAGCCTGCCACGCAACCACACCGAATTTCAGCACGTTGCGAGCAAGCAGCGCAGAGTTATTCACCCTATGGTGAATATGGGTTAGAGTTGCCATTAGGGTTAGGGTTAGGGTTGTGATTAGGGTTAGGGTTGTGATTAGGGTTAGGGTTAGGGTTAGGGAGGAGTACCCGTTGGAGATAAAGATATTCTTCCATAACTTTTTTTCTGTAGGTCATAGAGACTTGGAAGTTGGTTCCATCTCCACTAATGTGGGTATGCCCGATCCATTGGTACCACCCCCGAGCTTCTACGACCTTTGGAAGGGGTAGGGTTAGGGTTGTGATTAGTGTTTGCTTTTTGGGTTGTGATTAGGGTTAGGGTTAGGGAGGAGTACCCGTTGGAGATAAAGATATTCTTCCATAACTTTTTTTCTGTAGGTCATAGAGACTTGGAAGTTGGTTCCATCTCCACTAATGTGGGTATGCCCGATCCATTGGTACCACCCCCGAGCTTCTACGACCTTTGGAAGGGGTAGGGTTAGGGTTGTGATTAGTGTTTGCTTTTTGGGTTGTGATTAGGGTTAGGGTTAGGGATGAAAACCTATAGGAGTTCAAGATATTCTTCCATAACTTTTTTTCTGAAGGTCATAGAGACTTGGAAGTTGGTTCCATCTCCACTAATGTGGCTATGCCCGATCCATTGGGACCATCCCCGAGCTTCTATGACCTTCGGAAATGGTGAAACCACCAAATCTATTAAAAAAAGTACAAGATATTTTTGAATAACTTTTTTTCTGAAAGTCATAGAGACTTGGGCTTTTCAGGATTGATAAAGGGTAGCCTGCCACGCAACCACACCGAATTTCAGCACGTTGCGAGCAAGCAGCGCAGAGTTATTCACCCTATGGTGAATATGGGTTAGAGTTGCCATTAGGGTTAGGGTTAGGGTTGTGATTAGGGTTAGGGTTAGGGTTAGGGAGGAGTACCCGTTGGAGATAAAGATATTCTTCCATAACCTTTTTTCTGTAGGTCATAGAGACTTGGAAGTTGGTTCCATCTCCACTAATGTGGGAATGCCCGATCCATTGGTACCACCCCCGAGCTTCTACGACCTTTGGAAGGGGTAGGGTTAGGGTTGTGATTAGTGTTTGCTTTTTGGGTTGTGATTAGGGTTAGGGTTAGGGAGGAGTACCCGTTGGAGATAAAGATATTCTTCCATAACTTTTTTTCTGTAGGTCATAAAGACTTGGAAGTTGGTTCCATCTCCACTAATGTGGGTATGCCCGATCCATTGGTACCACCCCCGAGCTTCTACGACCTTTGGAAGGGGTAGGGTTAGGGTTGTGATTAGTGTTTGCTTTTTGGGTTGTGATTAGGGTTAGGGTTAGGGATGAAAACCTATAGGAGTTCAAGATATTCTTCCATAACTTTTTTTCTGAAGGTCATAGAGACTTGGAAGTTGGTTCCATCTCCACTAATGTGGCTATGCCCGATCCATTGGGACCATCCCCGAGCTTCTATGACCTTCGGAAATGGTGAAACCACCAAATCTATTAAAAAAAGTACAAGATATTTTTGAATAACTTTTTTTCTGAAAGTCATAGAGACTTGGGCTTTTCAGGATTGATAAAGGGTAGCCTGCCACGCAACCACACCGAATTTCAGCACGTTGCGAGCAAGCAGCGCAGAGTTATTCACCCTATGGTGAATATGGGTTAGAGTTGCCATTAGGGTTAGGGTTAGGGTTAGGGTTGTGATTAGGGTTAGGGAGGAGTACCCGTTGGAGATAAAGATATTCTTCCATAACCTTTTTTCTGTAGGTCATAGAGACTTGGAAGTTGGTTCCATCTCCACTAATGTGGGTATGCCCGATCCATTGGTACCACCCCCGAGCTTCTACGACCTTTGGAAGGGGTAGGGTTAGGGTTGTGATTAGTGTTTGCTTTTTGGGTTGTGATTAGGGTTAGGGTTAGGGAGGAGTACCCGTTGGAGATAAAGATATTCTTCCATAACTTTTTTTCTGTATGTCATAAAGACTTGGAAGTTGGTTCCATCTCCACTAATGTGGGTATGCCCGATCCATTGGTACCACCCCCGAGCTTCTACGACCTTTGGAAGGGGTAGGGTTAGGGTTGTGATTAGTGTTTGCTTTTTGGGTTGTGATTAGGGTTAGGGTTAGGGATGAAAACCTATAGGAGTTCAAGATATTCTTCCATAACTTTTTTCCTGAAGGTCATAGAGACTTGGAAGTTGGTTCCATCTCCACTAATGTGGCTATGCCCGATCCATTGGGACCATCCCCGAGCTTCTATGACCTTTGGAAATGGTGAAACCACCAAATCTATTAAAAAAAGTACAAGATATTTTTGAATAACTTTTTTTCTGAAAGTCATAGAGACTTGGGCTTTTCAGGATTGATAAAGGGTAGCCTGCCACACAACCACACCGAATTTCAGCACGTTGCGAGCAAGCAGCGCAGAGTTATTCACCCTATGGTGAATATGGGTTAGAGTTGCCATTAGGGTTAGGGTTAGGGTTGTGATTAGGGTTAGGGTTAGGGTTAGGGTTAGGGAGGAGTACCCGTTGGAGATAAAGATATTCTTCCATAACTTTTTTTCTGTAGGTCATAGAGACTTGGAAGTTGGTTCCATCTCCACTAATGTGGGTATGCCCGATCCATTGGTACCACCCCCGAGCTTCTACGACCTTTGGAAGGGGTAGGGTTAGGGTTGTGATTAGTGTTTGCTTTTTGGGTTGTGATTAGGGTTAGGGTTAGGGAGGAGTACCCGTTGGAGATAAAGATATTCTTCCATAACTTTTTTTCTGTAGGTCATAGAGACTTGGAAGTTGGTTCCATCTCCACTAATGTGGGTATGCCCGATCCATTGGTACCACCCCCGAGCTTCTACGACCTTTGGAAGGGGTAGGGTTAGGGTTGTGATTAGTGTTTGCTTTTTGGGTTGTGATTAGGGTTAGGGTTAGGGAGGAGTACCCGTTGGAGATAAAGATATTCTTCCATAACTTTTTTTCTGTAGGTCATAGAGACTTGGAAGTTGGTTCCATCTCCACTAATGTGGGTATGCCCGATCCATTGGTACCACCCCCGAGCTTCTACGACCTTTGGAAGGGGTAGGGTTAGGGTTGTGATTAGTGTTTGCTTTTTGGGTTGTGATTAGGGTTAGGGTTAGGGATGAAAACCTATAGGAGTTCAAGATATTCTTCCATAACTTTTTTTCTGAAGGTCATAGAGACTTGGAAGTTGGTTCCATCTCCACTAATGTGGCTATGCCCGATCCATTGGGACCATCCCCGAGCTTCTATGACCTTCGGAAATGGTGAAACCACCAAATCTATTAAAAAAAGTACAAGATATTTTTGAATAACTTTTTTTCTGAAAGTCATAGAGACTTGGGCTTTTCGGGATTGATAAAGGGTAGCCTGCCACGCAACCACACCGAATTTCAGCACGTTGCGAGCAAGCAGCGCAGAGTTATTCACCCTATGGTGAATATGGGTTAGAGTTGCCATTAGGGTTAGGGTTAGGGTTGTGATTAGGGTTAGGGTTAGGGTTAGGGAGGAGTACCCGTTGGAGATAAAGATATTCTTCCATAACTTTTTTTCTGTAGGTCATAGAGACTTGGAAGTTGGTTCCATCTCCACTAATGTGGGTATGCCCGATCCATTGGTACCACCCCCGAGCTTCTACGACCTTTGGAAGGGGTAGGGTTAGGGTTGTGATTAGTGTTTGCTTTTTGGGTTGTGATTAGGGTTAGGGTTAGGGAGGAGTACCCGTTGGAGATAAAGATATTCTTCCATAACTTTTTTTCTGTAGGTCATAGAGACTTGGAAGTTGGTTCCATCTCCACTAATGTGGGTATGCCCGATCCATTGGTACCACCCCCGAGCTTCTACGACCTTTGGAAGGGGTAGGGTTAGGGTTGTGATTAGTGTTTGCTTTTTGGGTTGTGATTAGGGTTAGGGTTAGGGATGAAAACCTATAGGAGTTCAAGATATTCTTCCATAACTTTTTTTCTGAAGGTCATAGAGACTTGGAAGTTGGTTCCATCTCCACTAATGTGGCTATGCCCGATCCATTGGGACCATCCCCGAGCTTCTATGACCTTCGGAAATGGTGAAACCACCAAATCTATTAAAAAAAGTACAAGATATTTTTGAATAACTTTTTTTCTGAAAGTCATAGAGACTTGGGCTTTTCAGGATTGATAAAGGGTAGCCTGCCACGCAACCACACCGAATTTCAGCACGTTGCGAGCAAGCAGCGCAGAGTTATTCACCCTATGGTGAATATGGGTTAGAGTTGCCATTAGGGTTAGGGTTAGGGTTGTGATTAGGGTTAGGGTTAGGGTTAGGGTTAGGGAGGAGTACCCATTGGAGATCAAGATATTCTTCCATAACTTTTTTTCTGTAGGTCATAGAGACTTGGAAGTTGGTTCCGTCTCCACTAATGTGGGTATGCCCGATCCATTGGTACCACCCCCGAGCTTCTACGACCTTTGGAAGGGGTAGGGTTAGGGTTGTGATTAGTGTTTGCTTTTCGGGTTGTGATTAGGGTTAGGGTTAGGGATGAAAACCTATAGGAGTTCAAGATATTCTTCCATAACTTTTTTTCTGAAGGTCATAGAGACTTGGAAGTTGGTTCCATCTCCACTAATGTGGCTATGCCCGATCCATTGGGACCATCCCCGAGCTTCTATGACCTTCGGAAATGGTGAAACCACCAAATCTATTAAAAAAAGTACAAGATATTTTTGAATAACTTTTTTTCTGAAAGTCATAGAGACTTGGGCTTTTCAGGATTGATAAAGGGTAGCCTGCCACGCAACCACACCGAATTTCAGCACGTTGCGAGCAAGCAGCGCAGAGTTATTCACCCTATGGTGAATATGGGTTAGAGTTGCCATTAGGGTTAGGGTTAGGGTTGTGATTAGGGTTAGGGTTAGGGTTAGGGTTAGGGAGGAGTACCCATTGGAGATCGAGATATTCTTCCATAACTTTTTTTCTGTAGGTCATAGAGACTTGGAAGTTGGTTCCATCTCCACTAATGTGGGTATGCCCGATCCATTGGTACCACCCCCGAGCTTCTACGACCTTTGGAAGGGGTAGGGTTAGGGTTGTGATTAGTGTTTGCTTTTTGGGTTGTGATTAGGGTTAGGGTTAGGGATGAAAACCTATAGGAGTTCAAGATATTCTTCCATAACTTTTTTTCTGAAGGTCATAGAGACTTGGAAGTTGGTTCCATCTCCACTAATGTGGGTATGCCCGATCCATTGGTACCACCCCCGAGCTTCTACGACCTTTGGAAGGGGTAGGGTTAGGGTTGTGATTAGTGTTTGCTTTTTGGGTTGTGATTAGGGTTAGGGTTAGGGATGAAAACCTATAGGAGTTCAAGATATTCTTCCATAACTTTTTTTCTGAAGGTCATAGAGACTTGGAAGTTGGTTCCATCTCCACTAATGTGGCTATGCCCGATCCATTGGGACCATCCCCGAGCTTCTATGACCTTCGGAAATGGTGAAACCACCAAATCTATTAAAAAAAGTACAAGATATTTTTGAATAACTTTTTTTCTGAAAGTCATAGAGACTTGGGCTTTTCAGGATTGATAAAGGGTAGCCTGCCACGCAACCACACCGAATTTCAGCACGTTGCGAGCAAGCAGCGCAGAGTTATTCACCCTATGGTGAATATGGGTTAGAGTTGCCATTAGGGTTAGGGTTAGGGTTGTGATTAGGGTTAGGGTTAGGGTTAGGGTTAGGGAGGAGTACCCATTGGAGATCAAGATATTCTTCCATAACTTTTTTTCTGTAGGTCATAGAGACTTGGAAGTTGGTTCCGTCTCCACTAATGTGGGTATGCCCGATCCATTGGTACCACCCCCGAGCTTCTACGACCTTTGGAAGGGGTAGGGTTAGGGTTGTGATTAGTGTTTGCTTTTCGGGTTGTGATTAGGGTTAGGGTTAGGGATGAAAACCTATAGGAGTTCAAGATATTCTTCCATAACTTTTTTTCTGAAGGTCATAGAGACTTGGAAGTTGGTTCCATCTCCACTAATGTGGCTATGCCCGATCCATTGGGACCATCCCCGAGCTTCTATGACCTTCGGAAATGGTGAAACCACCAAATCTATTAAAAAAAGTACAAGATATTTTTGAATAACTTTTTTTCTGAAAGTCATAGAGACTTGGGCTTTTCAGGATTGATAAAGGGTAGCCTGCCACGCAACCACACCGAATTTCAGCACGTTGCGAGCAAGCAGCGCAGAGTTATTCACCCTATGGTGAATATGGGTTAGAGTTGCCATTAGGGTTAGGGTTAGGGTTGTGATTAGGGTTAGGGTTAGGGTTAGGGTTAGGGAGGAGTACCCATTGGAGATCGAGATATTCTTCCATAACTTTTTTTCTGTAGGTCATAGAGACTTGGAAGTTGGTTCCATCTCCACTAATGTGGGTATGCCCGATCCATTGGTACCACCCCCGAGCTTCTACGACCTTTGGAAGGGGTAGGGTTAGGGTTGTGATTAGTGTTTGCTTTTTGGGTTGTGATTAGGGTTAGGGTTAGGGATGAAAACCTATAGGAGTTCAAGATATTCTTCCATAACTTTTTTTCTGAAGGTCATAGAGACTTGGAAGTTGGTTCCATCTCCACTAATGTGGGTATGCCCGATCCATTGGTACCACCCCCGAGCTTCTACGACCTTTGGAAGGGGTAGGGTTAGGGTTGTGATTAGTGTTTGCTTTTTGGGTTGTGATTAGGGTTAGGGTTAGGGATGAAAACCTATAGGAGTTCAAGATATTCTTCCATAACTTTTTTTCTGAAGGTCATAGAGACTTGGAAGTTGGTTCCATCTCCACTAATGTGGCTATGCCCGATCCATTGGGACCATCCCCGAGCTTCTATGACCTTCGGAAATGGTGAAACCACCAAATCTATTAAAAAAAGTACAAGATATTTTTGAATAACTTTTTTTCTGAAAGTCATAGAGACTTGGGCTTTTCAGGATTGATAAAGGGTAGCCTGCCACGCAACCACACCGAATTTCAGCACGTTGCGAGCAAGCAGCGCAGAGTTATTCACCCTATGGTGAATATGGGTTAGAGTTGCCATTAGGGTTAGGGTTAGGGTTGTGATTAGGGTTAGGGTTAGGGTTAGGGTTAGGGAGGAGTACCCATTGGAGATCAAGATATTCTTCCATAACTTTTTTTCTGTAGGTCATAGAGACTTGGAAGTTGGTTCCGTCTCCACTAATGTGGGTATGCCCGATCCATTGGTACCACCCCCGAGCTTCTACGACCTTTGGAAGGGGTAGGGTTAGGGTTGTGATTAGTGTTTGCTTTTCGGGTTGTGATTAGGGTTAGGGTTAGGGATGAAAACCTATAGGAGTTCAAGATATTCTTCCATAACTTTTTTTCTGAAGGTCATAGAGACTTGGAAGTTGGTTCCATCTCCACTAATGTGGCTATGCCCGATCCATTGGGACCATCCCCGAGCTTCTATGACCTTCGGAAATGGTGAAACCACCAAATCTATTAAAAAAAGTACAAGATATTTTTGAATAACTTTTTTTCTGAAAGTCATAGAGACTTGGGCTTTTCAGGATTGATAAAGGGTAGCCTGCCACGCAACCACACCGAATTTCAGCACGTTGCGAGCAAGCAGCGCAGAGTTATTCACCCTATGGTGAATATGGGTTAGAGTTGCCATTAGGGTTAGGGTTAGGGTTAGGGTTGTGATTAGGGTTAGGGTTAGGGTTAGGGAGGAGTACCCGTTGGAGATAAAGATATTCTTCCATAACCTTTTTTCTGTAGGTCATAGAGACTTGGAAGTTGGTTCCATCTCCACTAATGTGGGTATGCCTGATCCATTGGTACCACCCCCGAGCTTCTACGACCTTTGGAAGGGGTAGGGTTAGGGTTGTGATTAGTGTTTGCTTTTTGGGTTGTGATTAGGGTTAGGGTTAGGAAGGAGTACCCGTTGGAGATAAAGATATTCTTCCATAACTTTTTTTCTGTAGGTCATAGAGACTTGGAAGTTGGTTCCATCTCCACTAATGTGGGTATGCCCGATCCATTGGTACCACCCCCGAGCTTCTACGACCTTTGGAAGGGGTAGGGTTAGGGTTGTGATTAGTGTTTGCTTTTTGGGTTGTGATTAGGGTTAGGGTTAGGGATGAAAACCTATAGGAGTTCAAGATATTCTTCCATAACTTTTTTTCTGAAGGTCATAGAGACTTGGAAGTTGGTTCCATCTCCACTAATGTGGCTATGCCCGATCCATTGGGACCATCCCCGAGCTTCTATGACCTTCGGAAATGGTGAAACCACCAAATCTATTAAAAAAAGTACAAGATATTTTTGAATAACTTTTTTTCTGAAAGTCATAGAGACTTGGGCTTTTCAGGATTGATAAAGGGTAGCCTGCCACGCAACCACAACGAATTTCAGCACGTTGCGAGCAAGCAGCGCAGAGTTATTCACCCTATGTTGAATATGGGTTAGAGTTGCCATTAGGGTTAGGGTTAGGGTTGTGATTAGGGTTAGGGTTAGGGTTAGGGAGGAGTACCCATTGGAGATCAAGATATTCTTCCATAACTTTTTTTCTGTAGGTCATAGAGACTTGGAAGTTGGTTCCATCTCTACTAATGTGGGTATGCCCGATCCATTGGGACCATCCCCGAGCTTCTATGACCTTCAGAAATGGTGAAACCACCAAATCTATTAAAAAAAGTACAAGATATTTTTGAATAACTTTTTTTCTGAAAGTCATAGAGACTTGGGCTTTTCAGGATTGATAAAGGGTAGCCTGCCACGCAACCACACCGAATTTCAGCACGTTGCGAGCAAGCAGCGCAGAGTTATTCACCCTATGGTGAATATGGGTTAGAGTTGCCATTAGGGTTAGGGTTAGGGTTGTGATTAGGGTTAGGGTTGTGATTAGGGTTAGGGTTAGGGTTAGGGAGGAGTACCCGTTGGAGATAAAGATATTCTTCCATAACTTTTTTTCTGTAGGTCATAGAGACTTGGAAGTTGGTTCCATCTCCACTAATGTGGGTATGCCCGATCCATTGGTACCACCCCCGAGCTTCTACGACCTTTGGAAGGGGTAGGGTTAGGGTTGTGATTAGTGTTTGCTTTTTGGGTTGTGATTAGGGTTAGGGTTAGGGAGGAGTACCCGTTGGAGATAAAGATATTCTTCCATAACTTTTTTTCTGTAGGTCATAGAGACTTGGAAGTTGGTTCCATCTCCACTAATGTGGGTATGCCCGATCCATTGGTACCACCCCCGAGCTTCTACGACCTTTGGAAGGGGTAGGGTTAGGGTTGTGATTAGTGTTTGCTTTTTGGGTTGTGATTAGGGTTAGGGTTAGGGATGAAAACCTATAGGAGTTCAAGATATTCTTCCATAACTTTTTTTCTGAAGGTCATAGAGACTTGGAAGTTGGTTCCATCTCCACTAATGTGGCTATGCCCGATCCATTGGGACCATCCCCGAGCTTCTATGACCTTCGGAAATGGTGAAACCACCAAATCTATTAAAAAAAGTACAAGATATTTTTGAATAACTTTTTTTCTGAAAGTCATAGAGACTTGGGCTTTTCAGGATTGATAAAGGGTAGCCTGCCACGCAACCACACCGAATTTCAGCACGTTGCGAGCAAGCAGCGCAGAGTTATTCACCCTATGGTGAATATGGGTTAGAGTTGCCATTAGGGTTAGGGTTAGGGTTGTGATTAGGGTTAGGGTTAGGGTTAGGGAGGAGTACCCGTTGGAGATAAAGATATTCTTCCATAACCTTTTTTCTGTAGGTCATAGAGACTTGGAAGTTGGTTCCATCTCCACTAATGTGGGAATGCCCGATCCATTGGTACCACCCCCGAGCTTCTACGACCTTTGGAAGGGGTAGGGTTAGGGTTGTGATTAGTGTTTGCTTTTTGGGTTGTGATTAGGGTTAGGGTTAGGGAGGAGTACCCGTTGGAGATAAAGATATTCTTCCATAACTTTTTTTCTGTAGGTCATAAAGACTTGGAAGTTGGTTCCATCTCCACTAATGTGGGTATGCCCGATCCATTGGTACCACCCCCGAGCTTCTACGACCTTTGGAAGGGGTAGGGTTAGGGTTGTGATTAGTGTTTGCTTTTTGGGTTGTGATTAGGGTTAGGGTTAGGGATGAAAACCTATAGGAGTTCAAGATATTCTTCCATAACTTTTTTTCTGAAGGTCATAGAGACTTGGAAGTTGGTTCCATCTCCACTAATGTGGCTATGCCCGATCCATTGGGACCATCCCCGAGCTTCTATGACCTTCGGAAATGGTGAAACCACCAAATCTATTAAAAAAAGTACAAGATATTTTTGAATAACTTTTTTTCTGAAAGTCATAGAGACTTGGGCTTTTCAGGATTGATAAAGGGTAGCCTGCCACGCAACCACACCGAATTTCAGCACGTTGCGAGCAAGCAGCGCAGAGTTATTCACCCTATGGTGAATATGGGTTAGAGTTGCCATTAGGGTTAGGGTTAGGGTTAGGGTTGTGATTAGGGTTAGGGAGGAGTACCCGTTGGAGATAAAGATATTCTTCCATAACCTTTTTTCTGTAGGTCATAGAGACTTGGAAGTTGGTTCCATCTCCACTAATGTGGGTATGCCCGATCCATTGGTACCACCCCCGAGCTTCTACGACCTTTGGAAGGGGTAGGGTTAGGGTTGTGATTAGTGTTTGCTTTTTGGGTTGTGATTAGGGTTAGGGTTAGGGAGGAGTACCCGTTGGAGATAAAGATATTCTTCCATAACTTTTTTTCTGTATGTCATAAAGACTTGGAAGTTGGTTCCATCTCCACTAATGTGGGTATGCCCGATCCATTGGTACCACCCCCGAGCTTCTACGACCTTTGGAAGGGGTAGGGTTAGGGTTGTGATTAGTGTTTGCTTTTTGGGTTGTGATTAGGGTTAGGGTTAGGGATGAAAACCTATAGGAGTTCAAGATATTCTTCCATAACTTTTTTCCTGAAGGTCATAGAGACTTGGAAGTTGGTTCCATCTCCACTAATGTGGCTATGCCCGATCCATTGGGACCATCCCCGAGCTTCTATGACCTTTGGAAATGGTGAAACCACCAAATCTATTAAAAAAAGTACAAGATATTTTTGAATAACTTTTTTTCTGAAAGTCATAGAGACTTGGGCTTTTCAGGATTGATAAAGGGTAGCCTGCCACACAACCACACCGAATTTCAGCACGTTGCGAGCAAGCAGCGCAGAGTTATTCACCCTATGGTGAATATGGGTTAGAGTTGCCATTAGGGTTAGGGTTAGGGTTGTGATTAGGGTTAGGGTTAGGGTTAGGGTTAGGGAGGAGTACCCGTTGGAGATAAAGATATTCTTCCATAACTTTTTTTCTGTAGGTCATAGAGACTTGGAAGTTGGTTCCATCTCCACTAATGTGGGTATGCCCGATCCATTGGTACCACCCCCGAGCTTCTACGACCTTTGGAAGGGGTAGGGTTAGGGTTGTGATTAGTGTTTGCTTTTTGGGTTGTGATTAGGGTTAGGGTTAGGGAGGAGTACCCGTTGGAGATAAAGATATTCTTCCATAACTTTTTTTCTGTAGGTCATAGAGACTTGGAAGTTGGTTCCATCTCCACTAATGTGGGTATGCCCGATCCATTGGTACCACCCCCGAGCTTCTACGACCTTTGGAAGGGGTAGGGTTAGGGTTGTGATTAGTGTTTGCTTTTTGGGTTGTGATTAGGGTTAGGGTTAGGGAGGAGTACCCGTTGGAGATAAAGATATTCTTCCATAACTTTTTTTCTGTAGGTCATAGAGACTTGGAAGTTGGTTCCATCTCCACTAATGTGGGTATGCCCGATCCATTGGTACCACCCCCGAGCTTCTACGACCTTTGGAAGGGGTAGGGTTAGGGTTGTGATTAGTGTTTGCTTTTTGGGTTGTGATTAGGGTTAGGGTTAGGGATGAAAACCTATAGGAGTTCAAGATATTCTTCCATAACTTTTTTTCTGAAGGTCATAGAGACTTGGAAGTTGGTTCCATCTCCACTAATGTGGCTATGCCCGATCCATTGGGACCATCCCCGAGCTTCTATGACCTTCGGAAATGGTGAAACCACCAAATCTATTAAAAAAAGTACAAGATATTTTTGAATAACTTTTTTTCTGAAAGTCATAGAGACTTGGGCTTTTCGGGATTGATAAAGGGTAGCCTGCCACGCAACCACACCGAATTTCAGCACGTTGCGAGCAAGCAGCGCAGAGTTATTCACCCTATGGTGAATATGGGTTAGAGTTGCCATTAGGGTTAGGGTTAGGGTTGTGATTAGGGTTAGGGTTAGGGTTAGGGAGGAGTACCCGTTGGAGATAAAGATATTCTTCCATAACTTTTTTTCTGTAGGTCATAGAGACTTGGAAGTTGGTTCCATCTCCACTAATGTGGGTATGCCCGATCCATTGGTACCACCCCCGAGCTTCTACGACCTTTGGAAGGGGTAGGGTTAGGGTTGTGATTAGTGTTTGCTTTTTGGGTTGTGATTAGGGTTAGGGTTAGGGATGAAAACCTATAGGAGTTCAAGATATTCTTCCATAACTTTTTTTCTGAAGGTCATAGAGACTTGGAAGTTGGTTCCATCTCCACTAATGTGGCTATGCCCGATCCATTGGGACCATCCCCAAGATTCTATGACCTTCGGAAATGGTGAAACCACCAAATCTATTAAAAAAAGTACAAGATATTTTTGAATAACTTTTTTTCTGAAAGTCATAGAGACTTGGGCTTTTCAGGATTGATAAAGGGTAGCCTGCCACGCAACCACACCGAATTTCAGCACGTTGCGAGCAAGCAGCGCAGAGTTATTCACCCTATGGTGAATATGGGTTAGAGTTGCCATTAGGGTTAGGGTTAGGGTTGTGATTAGGGTTAGGGTTAGGGTTAGGGTTAGGGAGGAGTACCCGTTGGAGATAAAGATATTCTTCCATAACTTTTTTTCTTTAGGTCATAGAGACTTGGAAGTTGGTTCCATCTCCACTAATGTGGCTATGCCCGATCCATTGGGACCATCCCCGAGCTTCTATGACCTTCGGAAATGGTGAAACCACCAAATCTATTAAAAAAAGTACAAGATATTTTTGAATAACTTTTTTTCTGAAAGTCATAGAGACTTGGGCTTTTCAGGATTGATAAAGGGTAGCCTGCCACGCAACCACACCGAATTTCAGCACGTTGCGAGCAAGCAGCGCAGAGTTATTCACCCTATGGTGAATATGGGTTAGAGTTGCCATTAGGGTTAGGGTTAGGGTTTTGATTAGGGTTAGGGTTAGGGTTAGGGTTAGGGTTAGGGAGGAGTACCCGTTGGAGATAAAGATATTCTTCCATAACTTTTTTTCTGTAGGTCATAGAGACTTGGAAGTTGGTTCCATCTCCACTAATGTGGGCATGCCCGATCCATTGGTACCACCCCCGAGCTTCTACGACCTTTGGAAGGGGTAGGGTTAGGGTTGTGATTAGTGTTTGCTTTTTGGGTTGTGATTAGGGTTAGGGTTAGGGATGAAAACCTATAGGAGTTCAAGATATTCTTCCATAACTTTTTTTCTGAAGGTCATAGAGACTTGGAAGTTGGTTCCATCTCCACTAATGTGGCTATGCCCGATCCATTGGGACCATCCCCGAGCTTCTATGACCTTCGGAAATGGTGAAACCACCAAATCTATTAAAAAAAGTGCAAGATATTTTTGAATAACTTTTTTTCTGAAAGTCATAGAGACTTGGGCTTTTCAGGATTGATAAAGGGTAGCCTGCCACGCAACCACACCGAATTTCAGCACGTTGCGAGCAAGCAGCGCAGAGTTATTCACCCTATGGTGAATATGGGTTAGAGTTGCCATTAGGGTTAGGGTTAGGGTTGTGATTAGGGTTAGGGTTAGGGTTAGGGTTAGGGAGGAGTACCCGTTGGAGATAAAGATATTCTTCCATAACTTTTTTTCTTTAGGTCATAGAGACTTGGAAGTTGGTTCCATCTCCACTAATGTGGCTATGCCCGATCCATTGGGACCATCCGCGAGCTTCTATGACCTTTGAAAGGGGTAGGGTTAGGGTTGTGATTAGTGTTTGCTTTTTGGGTTGTGATTAGGGTTAGGGTTAGGGATGAAAACCTATAGGAGTTCAAGATATTCTTCCATAACTTTTTTTCTGAAGGTCATAGAGACTTGGAAGTTGGTTCCATCTCCACTAATGTGGCTATGCCCGATCCATTGGGACCATCCCCAAGATTCTATGACCTTCGGAAATGGTGAAACCACCAAATCTATTAAAAAAAGTACAAGATATTTTTGAATAACTTTTTTTCTGAAAGTCATAGAGACTTGGGCTTTTCAGGATTGATAAAGGGTAGCCTGCCACGCAACCACACCGAATTTCAGCACGTTGCGAGCAAGCAGCGCAGAGTTATTCACCCTATGGTGAATATGGGTTAGAGTTGCCATTAGGGTTAGGGTTAGGGTTGTGATTAGGGTTAGGGTTAGGGTTAGGGTTAGGGAGGAGTACCCGTTGGAGATAAAGATATTCTTCCATAACTTTTTTTCTTTAGGTCATAGAGACTTGGAAGTTGGTTCCATCTCCACTAATGTGGCTATGCCCGATCCATTGGGACCATCCCCGAGCTTCTATGACCTTCGGAAATGGTGAAACCACCAAATCTATTAAAAAAAGTACAAGATATTTTTGAATAACTTTTTTTCTGAAAGTCATAGAGACTTGGGCTTTTCAGGATTGATAAAGGGTAGCCTGCCACGCAACCACACCGAATTTCAGCACGTTGCGAGCAAGCAGCGCAGAGTTATTCACCCTATGGTGAATATGGGTTAGAGTTGCCATTAGGGTTAGGGTTAGGGTTTTGATTAGGGTTAGGGTTAGGGTTAGGGTTAGGGAGGAGTACCCGTTGGAGATAAAGATATTCTTCCATAACTTTTTTTCTGTAGGTCATAGAGACTTGGAAGTTGGTTCCATCTCCACTAATGTGGGCATGCCCGATCCATTGGTACCACCCCCGAGCTTCTACGACCTTTGGAAGGGGTAGGGTTAGGGTTGTGATTAGTGTTTGCTTTTTGGGTTGTGATTAGGGTTAGGGTTAGGGATGAAAACCTATAGGAGTTCAAGATATTCTTCCATAACTTTTTTTCTGAAGGTCATAGAGACTTGGAAGTTGGTTCCATCTCCACTAATGTGGCTATGCCCGATCCATTGGGACCATCCCCGAGCTTCTATGACCTTCGGAAATGGTGAAACCACCAAATCTATTAAAAAAAGTGCAAGATATTTTTGAATAACTTTTTTTCTGAAAGTCATAGAGACTTGGGCTTTTCAGGATTGATAAAGGGTAGCCTGCCACGCAACCACACCGAATTTCAGCACGTTGCGAGCAAGCAGCGCAGAGTTATTCACCCTATGGTGAATATGGGTTAGAGTTGCCATTAGGGTTAGGGTTAGGGTTGTGATTAGGGTTAGGGTTAGGGTTAGGGTTAGGGAGGAGTACCCGTTGGAGATAAAGATATTCTTCCATAACTTTTTTTCTTTAGGTCATAGAGACTTGGAAGTTGGTTCCATCTCCACTAATGTGGCTATGCCCGATCCATTGGGACCATCCGCGAGCTTCTATGACCTTTGAAAGGGGTAGGGTTAGGGTTGTGATTAGTGTTTGCTTTTTGGGTTGTGATTAGGGTTAGGGTTAGGGATGAAAACCTATAGGAGTTCAAGATATTCTTCCATAACTTTTTTTCTGAAGGTCATAGAGACTTGGAAGTTGGTTCTATCTGCACTAATGTGGCTATGCCCGATCCATTGGGACCATCCCTGAGCTTCTATGACCTTCGGAAATGGTGAAACCACCAAATCTATTTAAAAAAGTACAAGATATTTTTGAATAACTTTTTTTCTGAAAATCATAGAGACTTGGGCTTTTCAGGATTGATAAAGGGTAGCCTGCCACACAACCACACCAAATTTCAGCACGTTGCGAGCAAGCAGCGCAGAGTTATTCACCCTATGGTGAATATGGGTTAGAGTTGCCATTAGGGTTAGGGTTAGGGTTAGGGTTAGGGTTAGGGAGGAGTACCCGTTGGAGATAAAGATATTCTTCCATAACTTTTTTTCTTTAGGTCATAGAGACTTGGAAGTTGGTTCCATCTCCACTAATGTGGCTATGCCCGATCCATTGGGACCATCCGCGAGCTTCTATGACCTTTGGAAGGGGTAGGGTTAGGGTTGTGATTAGTGTTTGCTTTTTGGGTTGTGATTAGGGTTAGGGTTAGGGAGGAGTACCCATTGGAGATCGAGATATTCTTCCATAACTTTTTTTCTGTAGGTCATAGAGACTTGGAAGTTGGTTCCATCTCCACTAATGTGGGTATGCCCGATCCATTGGTACCACCCCCGAGCTTCTACGACCTTTGGAAGGGGTAGGGTTAGGGTTGTGATTAGTGTTTGCTTTTTGGGTTGTGATTAGGGTTAGGGTTAGGGATGAAAACCTATAGGAGTTCAAGATATTCTTCCATAACTTTTTTTCTGAAGGTCATAGAGACTTGGAAGTTGGTTCCATCTCCACTAATGTGGCTATGCCCGATCCATTGGGACCATCCCCGAGCTTCTATGACCTTTGGAAATGGTGAAACCACCAAATCTATTAAAAAAAGTACAAGATATTTTTGAATAACTTTTTTTCTGAAAGTCATAGAGACTTGGGCTTTTCAGGATTGATAAAGGGTAGCCTGCCACACAACCACACCGAATTTCAGCACGTTGCGAGCAAGCAGCGCAGAGTTATTCACCCTATGGTGAATATGGGTTAGAGTTGCCATTAGGGTTAGGGTTAGGGTTGTGATTAGGGTTAGGGTTAGGGTTAGGGAGGAGTACCCGTTGGAGATAAAGATATTCTTCCATAACTTTTTTTCTGTAGGTCATAGAGACTTGGAAGTTGGTTCCATCTCCACTAATGTGGGTATGCCCGATCCATTGGTACCACCCCCGAGCTTCTATGACCTTTGGAAGGGGTAGGGTTAGGGTTGTGATTAGTGTTTGCTTTTTGGGTTGTGATTAGGGTTAGGGTTAGGGATGAAAACCTATAGGAGTTCAAGATATTCTTCCATAACTTTTTTTCTGAAGGTCATAGAGACTTGGAAGTTGGTTCCATCTCCACTAATGTGGCTATGCCCGATCCATTGGGACCATCCCCGAGCTTCTATGACCTTTGGAAGGGGTAGGGTTAGGGTTGTGATTAGTGTTTGCTTTTTGGGTTGTGATTAGGGTTAGGGTTAGGGAGGAGTACCCGTTGGAGATAAAGATATTCTTCCATAACTTTTTTTCTGTAGGTCATAGAGACTTCGAAGTTGGTTCCATCTCCACTAATGTGGGTATGCCCGATCCATTGGTACCACCCCCGAGCTTCTACGACCTTTGGAAGGGGTAGGGTTAGGGTTGTGATTAGTGTTTGCTTTTTGGGTTGTGATTAGGGTTAGGGTTAGGGATGAAAACCTATAGGAGTTCAAGATATTCTTCCATAACTTTTTTTCTGAAGGTCATAGAGACTTGGAAGTTGGTTCCATCTCCACTAATGTGGCTATGCCCGATCCATTGGGACCATCCCTGAGCTTCTATGACCTTCGGAAATGGTGAAACCACCAAATCTATTAAAAAAAGTACAAGATATTTTTGAATAACTTTTTTTCTGAAAGTCATAGAGACTTGGGCTTTTCAGGATTGATAAAGGGTAGCCTGCCACACAACCACACCGAATTTCAGCACGTTGCGAGCAAGCAGCGCAGAGTTATTCACCCTATGGTGAATATGGGTTAGAGTTGCCATTAGGGTTAGGGTTAGGGTTGTGATTAGGGTTAGGGTTAGGGAGGAGTACCCGTTGGAGATAAAGATATTCTTCCATAACTTTTTTTCTGTAGGTCATAGAGACTTGGAAGTTGGTTCCATCTCCACTAATGCGGCTATGCCCGATCCATTGGTACCACCCCCGAGCTTCTACGCCCTTTGGAAGGGGTAGGGTTAGGGTTGTGATTAGTGTTTGCTTTTTGGGTTGTGATTAGGGTTAGGGTTAGGGATGAAAACCTATCGGAGTTCAAGATATTCTTCCATAACTTTTTTTCTGAAGGTCATAGAGACTTGGAAGTTGGTTCCATCTCCACTAATGTGGGTATGCCCGATCCATTGGTACCACCCCCGAGCTTCTACGACCTTTGGAAGGGGTAGGGTTAGGGTTGTGATTAGTGTTTGCTTTTTGGGTTGTGATTAGGGTTAGGGTTAGGGTTAGGGTTAGGGAGGAGTACCCGTTGGAGATAAAGATATTCTTCCATAACTTTTTTTCTGAAGGTCATAGAGACTTGGAAGTTGGTTCCATCTCCACTAATGTGGCTATGCCCGATCCATTGGTACCACCCCCGAGCTTCTACGACCTTTGGAAGGGGTAGGGTTAGGGTTGTGATTAGTGTTTGCTTTTTGGGTTGTGATTAGGGTTAGGGTTAGGGTTAGGGTTAGGGAGGAGTACCCATTGGAGATCAAGATATTCTTCCATAACTTTTTTTCTGTAGGTCATAGAGACTTGGAAGTTGGTTCCATCTCCACTAATGTGGGTATGCCCGATCCATTGGTACCACCCCCGAGCTTCTACGACCTTTGGAAGGGGTAGGGTTAGGGTTGTGATTAGTGTTTGCTTTTTGGGTTGTGATTAGGGTTAGGGATGAAAACCTATAGGAGTTCAAGATATTCTTCCATAACTTTTTTTCTGAAGGTCATAGAGACTTGGAAGTTGGTTCCATCTCCACTAATGTGGCTATGCCCGATCCATTGGGACCATCCCCGAGCTTCTATGACCTTCGGAAATGGTGAAACCACCAAATCTATTAAAAAAAGTACAAGATATTTTTGAATAACTTTTTTTCTGAAAGTCATAGAGACTTGGGCTTTTCAGGATTGATAAAGGGTAGCCTGCCACGCAACCACACCGAATTTCAGCACGTTGCGAGCAAGCAGCGCAGAGTTATTCACCCTATGGTGAATATGGGTTAGAGTTGCCATTAGGGTTAGGGTTAGGGTTAGGGTTGTGATTAGGGTTAGGGAGGAGTACCCATTGGAGATAAAGATATTCTTCCATAACCTTTTTTCTGTAGGTCATAGAGACTTGGAAGTTGGTTCCATCTCCACTAATGTGGGAATGCCCGATCCATTGGTACCACCCCCGAGCTTCTACGACCTTTGGAAGGGGTAGGGTTAGGGTTGTGATTAGTGTTTGCTTTTTGGGTTGTGATTAGGGTTAGGGTTAGGGAGGAGTACCCGTTGGAGATAAAGATATTCTTCCATAACTTTTTTTCTGTAGGTCATAGAGACTTGGAAGTTGGTTCCATCTCCACTAATGTGGCTATGCCCGATCCATTGGGACCATCCCCGAGCTTCTATGACCTTTGGAAATGGTGAAACCACCAAATCTATTAAAAAAAGTACAAGATATTTTTGAATAACTTTTTTTCTGAAAGTCATAGAGACTTGGGCTTTTCAGGATTGATAAAGGGTAGCCTGCCACACAACCACACCGAATTTCAGCACGTTGCGAGCAAGCAGCGCAGAGTTATTCACCCTATGGTGAATATGGGTTAGAGTTGCCATTAGGGTTAGGGTTAGGGTTGTGATTAGGGTTAGGGTTAGGGTTAGGGTTAGGGAGGAGTACCTGTTGGAGATAAAGATATTCTTCCATAACTTTTTTTCTGTAGGTCATAGAGACTTGGAAGTTGGTTCCATCTCCACTAATGTGGGTATGCCCGATCCATTGGTACCACCCCCGAGCTTCTACGACCTTTGGAAGGGGTAGGGTTAGGGTTGTGATTAGTGTTTGCTTTTTGGGTTGTGATTAGGGTTAGGGTTAGGGAGGAGTACCCGTTGGAGATAAAGATATTCTTCCATAACTTTTTTTCTGTAGGTCATAGAGACTTGGAAGTTGGTTCCATCTCCACTAATGTGGGTATGCCCGATCCATTGGTACCACCCCCGAGCTTCTACGACCTTTGGAAGGGGTAGGGTTAGGGTTGTGATTAGTGTTTGCTTTTTGGGTTGTGATTAGGGTTAGGGTTAGGGATGAAAACCTATAGGAGTTCAAGATATTCTTCCATAACTTTTTTTCTGAAGGTCATAGAGACTTGGAAGTTGGTTCCATCTCCACTAATGTGGCTATGCCCGATCCATTGGGACCATCCCCGAGCTTCTATGACCTTCGGAAATGGTGAAACCACCAAATCTATTAAAAAAAGTACAAGATATTTTTGAATAACTTTTTTTCTGAAAGTCATAGAGACTTGGGCTTTTCAGGATTGATAAAGGGTAGCCTGCCACGCAACCACACCGAATTTCAGCACGTTGCGAGCAAGCAGCGCAGAGTTATTCACCCTATGGTGAATATGGGTTAGAGTTGCCATTAGGGTTAGGGTTAGGGTTGTGATTAGGGTTAGGGTTAGGGAGGAGTACCCGTTGGAGATAAAGATATTCTTCCATAACTTTTTTTCTGTAGGTCATAGAGACTTGGAAGTTGGTTCCATCTCCACTAATGCGGCTATGCCCGATCCATTGGTACCACCCCCGAGCTTCTACGCCCTTTGGAAGGGGTAGGGTTAGGGTTGTGATTAGTGTTTGCTTTTTGGGTTGTGATTAGGGTTAGGGTTAGGGATGAAAACCTATCGGAGTTCAAGATATTCTTCCATAACTTTTTTTCTGAAGGTCATAGAGACTTGGAAGTTGGTTCCATCTCCACTAATGTGGGTATGCCCGATCCATTGGTACCACCCCCGAGCTTCTACGACCTTTGGAAGGGGTAGGGTTAGGGTTGTGATTAGTGTTTGCTTTTTGGGTTGTGATTAGGGTTAGGGTTAGGGAGGAGTACCCGTTGGAGATAAAGATATTCTTCCATAACTTTTTTTCTGTAGGTCATAGAGACTTGGAAGTTGGTTCCATCTCCACTAATGTGGGTATGCCCGATCCACTGGTACCACCCCCGAGCTTCTACGACCTTTGGAAGGGGTAGGGTTAGGGTTGTGATTAGTGTTTGCTTTTTGGGTTGTGATTAGGGTTAGGGTTAGGAATGAAAACCTATAGGAGTTCAAGATATTCTTCCATAACTTTTTTTCTGAAGGTCATAGAGACTTGGAAGTTGGTTCCATCTCCACTAATGTGGCTATGCCCGATCCATTGGGACCATCCCCGAGCTTCTATGACCTTCGGAAATGGTGAAACCACCAAATCTATTAAAAAAAGTACAAGATATTTTTGAATAACTTTTTTTCTGAAAGTCATAGAGACTTGGGCTTTTCAGGATTGATAAAGGGTAGCCTGCCACGCAACCACACCGAATTTCAGCACGTTGCGAGCAAGCAGCGCAGAGTTATTCACCCTATGGTGAATATGGGTTAGAGTTGCCATTAGGGTTAGGGTTAGGGTTAGGGTTGTGATTAGGGTTAGGGTTAGGGTTAGGGAGGAGTACCCGTTGGAGATAAAGATATTCTTCCATAACCTTTTTTCTGTAGGTCATAGAGACTTGGAAGTTGGTTCCATCTCCACTAATGTGGGTATGCCCGATCCATTGGTACCACCCCCGAGCTTCTACGACCTTTGGAAGGGGTAGGGTTAGGGTTGTGATTAGTGTTTGCTTTTTGGGTTGTGATTAGGGTTAGGGTTAGGGATGAAAACCTATAGGAGTTCAAGATATTCTTCCATAACTTTTTTTCTGAAGGTCATAGAGACTTGGAAGTTGGTTCCATCTCCGCTAATGTGGCTATGCCCGATCCATTGGGACCATCCCCGAGCTTCTATGACCTTCGGAAATGGTAAAACCACCAAATCTATTAAAAAAAGTACAAGATATTTTTGAATAACTTTTTTTCTGAAAGTCATAGAGACTTGGGCTTTTCAGGATTGATAAAGGGTAGCCTGCCACGTAACCACACCGAATTTCAGCACGTTGCGAGCAAGCAGCGCAGAGTTATTCACCCTATGGTGAATATGGGTTAGAGTTGCCATTAGGGTTAGGGTTAGGGTTGTGATTAGGGTTAGGGTTAGGGAGGAGTACCCGTTGGAGATAAAGATATTCTTCCATAACTTTTTTTCTGTAGGTCATAGAGACTTGGAAGTTGGTTCCATCTCCACTAATGCGGCTATGCCCGATCCATTGGTACCACCCCCGAGCTTCTACGCCCTTTGGAAGGGGTAGGGTTAGGGTTGTGATTAGTGTTTGCTTTTTGGGTTGTGATTAGGGTTAGGGTTAGGGATGAAAAGCTATAGGAGTTCAAGATATTCTTCCATAACTTTTTTTCTGAAGGTCATAGAGACTTGGAAGTTGGTTCCATCTCCACTAATGTGGCTATGCCCGATCCAATGGGACCATCCCCGAGCTTCTATGACCTTCGGAAATGGTGAAACCACCAAATCTATTAAAAAAAGTACAAGATATTTTTGAATAACTTTTTTTCTGAAAGTCATAGAGACTTGGGCTTTTCAGGATTGATAAAGGGTAGCCTGCCACGCAACCACACCGGATTTCAGCACGTTGCGAGCAAGCAGCGCAGAGTTATTCACCCTATGCTGAATATGGGTTAGAGTTGCCATTAGGGTTAGGGTTAGGGTTGTGATTAGGGTTAGGGTTAGGGTTAGGGAGGAGTACCCGTTGGAGATAAAGATATTCTTCCATAACTTTTTTTCTGTAGGTCATAGAGACTTGGAAGTTGGTTCCATCTCCACTAATGTGGGTATGCCCGATCCATTGGTACCACCCCCGAGCTTCTACGACCTTTGGAAGGGGTAGGGTTAGGGTTGTGATTAGTGTTTGCTTTTTGGGTTGTGATTAGGGTTAGGGTTAGGGAGGAGTACCCGTTGGAGATAAAGATATTCTTCCATAACTTTTTTTCTGTAGGTCATAGAGACTTGGAAGTTGGTTCCATCTCCACTAATGTGGGTATGCCCGATCCATTGGTACCACCCCCGAGCTTCTACGACCTTTGGAAGGGGTAGGGTTAGGGTTGTGATTAGTGTTTGCTTTTTGGGTTGTGATTAGGGTTAGGGTTAGGGATGAAAACCTATAGGAGTTCAAGATATTCTTCCATAACCTTTTTTCTGAAGGTCATAGAGACTTGGAAGTTGGTTCCATCTCCACTAATGTGGCTATGCCCGATCCATTGGGACCATCCCCGAGCTTCTATGACCTTCGGAAATGGTGAAACCACCAAATCTATTAAAAAAAGTACAAGATATTTTTGAATAACTTTTTTTCTGAAAGTCATAGAGACTTGGGCTTTTCAGGATTGATGAAGGGTAGCCTGCCACGCAACCACACCGAATTTCAGCACGTTGCGAGCAAGCAGCGCAGAGTTATTCACCCTATGGTGAATATGGGTTAGAGTTGCCATTAGGGTTAGGGTTAGGGTTGTGATTAGGGTTAGGGTTAGGGAGGAGTACCCGTTGGAGATAAAGATATTCTTCCATAACTTTTTTTCTGTAGGTCATAGAGACTTGGAAGTTGGTTCCATCTCCACTAATGCGGCTATGCCCGATCCATTGGTACCACCCCCGAGCTTCTACGCCCTTTGGAAGGGGTAGGGTTAGGGTTGTGATTAGTGTTTGCTTTTTGGGTTGTGATTAGGGTTAGGGTTAGGGATGAAAACCTATCGGAGTTCAAGATATTCTTCCATAACTTTTTTTCTGAAGGTCATAGAGACTTGGAAGTTGGTTCCATCTCCACTAATGTGGGTATGCCCGATCCATTGGTACCACCCCCGAGCTTCTACGACCTTTGGAAGGGGTAGGGTTAGGGTTGTGATTAGTGTTTGCTTTTTGGGTTGTGATTAGGGTTAGGGTTAGGGAGGAGTACCCGTTGGAGATAAAGATATTCTTCCATAACTTTTTTTCTGTAGGTCATAGAGACTTGGAAGTTGGTTCCATCTCCACTAATGTGGGTATGCCCGATCCACTGGTACCACCCCCGAGCTTCTACGACCTTTGCAAGGGGTAGGGTTAGGGTTGTGATTAGTGTTTGCTTTTTGGGTTGTGATTAGGGTTAGGGTTAGGAATGAAAACCTATAGGAGTTCAAGATATTCTTCCATAACTTTTTTTCTGAAGGTCATAGAGACTTGGAAGTTGGTTCCATCTCCACTAATGTGGCTATGCCCGATCCATTGGGACCATCCCCGAGCTTCTATGACCTTCGGAAATGGTGAAACCACCAAATCTATTAAAAAAAGTACAAGATATTTTTGAATAACTTTTTTTCTGAAAGTCATAGAGACTTGGGCTTTTCAGGATTGATAAAGGGTAGCCTGCCACGCAACCACACCGAATTTCAGCACGTTGCGAGCAAGCAGCGCAGAGTTATTCACCCTATGGTGAATATGGGTTAGAGTTGCCATTAGGGTTAGGGTTAGGGTTAGGGTTGTGATTAGGGTTAGGGTTAGGGTTAGGGAGGAGTACCCGTTGGAGATAAAGATATTCTTCCATAACCTTTTTTCTGTAGGTCATAGAGACTTGGAAGTTGGTTCCATCTCCACTAATGTGGGTATGCCCGATCCATTGGTACCACCCCCGAGCTTCTACGACCTTTGGAAGGGGTAGGGTTAGGGTTGTGATTAGTGTTTGCTTTTTGGGTTGTGATTAGGGTTAGGGTTAGGGATGAAAACCTATAGGAGTTCAAGATATTCTTCCATAACTTTTTTTCTGAAGGTCATAGAGACTTGGAAGTTGGTTCCATCTCCACTAATGTGGCTATGCCCGATCCATTGGGACCATCCCCGAGCTTCTATGACCTTCGGAAATGGTGAAACCACCAAATCTATTAAAAAAAGTACAAGATATTTTTGAATAACTTTTTTTCTGAAAGTCATAGAGACTTGGGCTTTTCAGGATTGATAAAGGGTAGCCTGCCACGTAACCACACCGAATTTCAGCACGTTGCGAGCAAGCAGCGCAGAGTTATTCACCCTATGGTGAATATGGGTTAGAGTTGCCATTAGGGTTAGGGTTAGGGTTGTGATTAGGGTTAGGGTTAGGGAGGAGTACCCGTTGGAGATAAAGATATTCTTCCATAACTTTTTTTCTGTAGGTCATAGAGACTTGGAAGTTGGTTCCATCTCCACTAATGCGGCTATGCCCGATCCATTGGTACCACCCCCGAGCTTCTACGCCCTTTGGAAGGGGTAGGGTTAGGGTTGTGATTAGTGTTTGCTTTTTGGGTTGTGATTAGGGTTAGGGTTAGGGATGAAAACCTATCGGAGTTCAAGATATTCTTCCATAACTTTTTTTCTGAAGGTCATAGAGACTTGGAAGTTGGTTCCATCTCCACTAATGTGGCTATGCCCGATCCATTGGGACCATCCCCGAGCTTCTATGACCTTCGGAAATGGTGAAACCACCAAATCTATTAAAAAAAGTACAAGATATTTTTGAATAACTTTTTTTCTGAAAGTCATAGAGACTTGGGCTTTTCAGGATTGATAAAGGGTAGCCTGCCACGCAACCACACCAAATTTCAGCACGTTGCGAGCAAGCAGCGCAGAGTTATTCACCCTATGGTGAATATGGGTTAGAGTTGCCATTAGGGTTAGGGTTAGGGTTGTGATTAGGGTTAGGGTTAGGGTTAGGGAGGAGTACCCATTGGAGATAAAGATATTCTTCCATAACTTTTTTTCTGTAGGTCATAGAGACTTGGAAGTTGGTTCCATCTCCACTAATGTGGGTATGCCCGATCCATTGGTACCACCCCCGAGCTTCTACGACCTTTGGAAGGGGTAGGGTTAGGGTTGTGATTAGTGTTTGCTTTTTGGGTTGTGATTAGGGTTAGGGTTAGGGATGAAAAGCTATAGGAGTTCAAGATATTCTTCCATAACTTTTTTTCTGAAGGTCATAGAGACTTGGAAGTTGGTTCCATCTCCACTAATGTGGCTATGCCCGATCCAATGGGACCATCCCCGAGCTTCTATGACCTTCGGAAATGGTGAAACCACCAAATCTATTAAAAAAAGTACAAGATATTTTTGAATAACTTTTTTTCTGAAAGTCATAGAGACTTGGGCTTTTCAGGATTGATAAAGGGTAGCCTGCCACGCAACCACACCGGATTTCAGCACGTTGCGAGCAAGCAGCGCAGAGTTATTCACCCTATGCTGAATATGGGTTAGAGTTGCCATTAGGGTTAGGGTTAGGGTTGTGATTAGGGTTAGGGTTAGGGTTAGGGAGGAGTACCCGTTGGAGATAAAGATATTCTTCCATAACTTTTTTTCTGTAGGTCATAGAGACTTGGAAGTTGGTTCCATCTCCACTAATGTGGGTATGCCCGATCCATTGGTACCACCCCCGAGCTTCTACGACCTTTGGAAGGGGTAGGGTTAGGGTTGTGATTAGTGTTTGCTTTTTGGGTTGTGATTAGGGTTAGGGTTAGGGAGGAGTACCCGTTGGAGATAAAGATATTCTTCCATAACTTTTTTTCTGTAGGTCATAGAGACTTGGAAGTTGGTTCCATCTCCACTAATGTGGGTATGCCCGATCCATTGGTACCACCCCCGAGCTTCTACGACCTTTGGAAGGGGTAGGGTTAGGGTTGTGATTAGTGTTTGCTTTTTGGGTTGTGATTAGGGTTAGGGTTAGGGATGAAAACCTATAGGAGTTCAAGATATTCTTCCATAACCTTTTTTCTGAAGGTCATAGAGACTTGGAAGTTGGTTCCATCTCCACTAATGTGGCTATGCCCGATCCATTGGGACCATCCCCGAGCTTCTATGACCTTCGGAAATGGTGAAACCACCAAATCTATTAAAAAAAGTACAAGATATTTTTGAATAACTTTTTTTCTGAAAGTCATAGAGACTTGGGCTTTTCAGGATTGATGAAGGGTAGCCTGCCACGCAACCACACCGAATTTCAGCACGTTGCGAGCAAGCAGCGCAGAGTTATTCACCCTATGGTGAATATGGGTTAGAGTTGCCATTAGGGTTAGGGTTAGGGTTGTGATTAGGGTTAGGGTTAGGGAGGAGTACCCGTTGGAGATAAAGATATTCTTCCATAACTTTTTTTCTGTAGGTCATAGAGACTTGGAAGTTGGTTCCATCTCCACTAATGCGGCTATGCCCGATCCATTGGTACCACCCCCGAGCTTCTACGCCCTTTGGAAGGGGTAGGGTTAGGGTTGTGATTAGTGTTTGCTTTTTGGGTTGTGATTAGGGTTAGGGTTAGGGATGAAAACCTATCGGAGTTCAAGATATTCTTCCATAACTTTTTTTCTGAAGGTCATAGAGACTTGGAAGTTGGTTCCATCTCCACTAATGTGGGTATGCCCGATCCATTGGTACCACCCCCGAGCTTCTACGACCTTTGGAAGGGGTAGGGTTAGGGTTGTGATTAGTGTTTGCTTTTTGGGTTGTGATTAGGGTTAGGGTTAGGGAGGAGTACCCGTTGGAGATAAAGATATTCTTCCATAACTTTTTTTCTGTAGGTCATAGAGACTTGGAAGTTGGTTCCATCTCCACTAATGTGGGTATGCCCGATCCACTGGTACCACCCCCGAGCTTCTACGACCTTTGCAAGGGGTAGGGTTAGGGTTGTGATTAGTGTTTGCTTTTTGGGTTGTGATTAGGGTTAGGGTTAGGAATGAAAACCTATAGGAGTTCAAGATATTCTTCCATAACTTTTTTTCTGAAGGTCATAGAGACTTGGAAGTTGGTTCCATCTCCACTAATGTGGCTATGCCCGATCCATTGGGACCATCCCCGAGCTTCTATGACCTTCGGAAATGGTGAAACCACCAAATCTATTAAAAAAAGTACAAGATATTTTTGAATAACTTTTTTTCTGAAAGTCATAGAGACTTGGGCTTTTCAGGATTGATAAAGGGTAGCCTGCCACGCAACCACACCGAATTTCAGCACGTTGCGAGCAAGCAGCGCAGAGTTATTCACCCTATGGTGAATATGGGTTAGAGTTGCCATTAGGGTTAGGGTTAGGGTTAGGGTTGTGATTAGGGTTAGGGTTAGGGTTAGGGAGGAGTACCCGTTGGAGATAAAGATATTCTTCCATAACCTTTTTTCTGTAGGTCATAGAGACTTGGAAGTTGGTTCCATCTCCACTAATGTGGGTATGCCCGATCCATTGGTACCACCCCCGAGCTTCTACGACCTTTGGAAGGGGTAGGGTTAGGGTTGTGATTAGTGTTTGCTTTTTGGGTTGTGATTAGGGTTAGGGTTAGGGATGAAAACCTATAGGAGTTCAAGATATTCTTCCATAACTTTTTTTCTGAAGGTCATAGAGACTTGGAAGTTGGTTCCATCTCCACTAATGTGGCTATGCCCGATCCATTGGGACCATCCCCGAGCTTCTATGACCTTCGGAAATGGTGAAACCACCAAATCTATTAAAAAAAGTACAAGATATTTTTGAATAACTTTTTTTCTGAAAGTCATAGAGACTTGGGCTTTTCAGGATTGATAAAGGGTAGCCTGCCACGTAACCACACCGAATTTCAGCACGTTGCGAGCAAGCAGCGCAGAGTTATTCACCCTATGGTGAATATGGGTTAGAGTTGCCATTAGGGTTAGGGTTAGGGTTGTGATTAGGGTTAGGGTTAGGGAGGAGTACCCGTTGGAGATAAAGATATTCTTCCATAACTTTTTTTCTGTAGGTCATAGAGACTTGGAAGTTGGTTCCATCTCCACTAATGCGGCTATGCCCGATCCATTGGTACCACCCCCGAGCTTCTACGCCCTTTGGAAGGGGTAGGGTTAGGGTTGTGATTAGTGTTTGCTTTTTGGGTTGTGATTAGGGTTAGGGTTAGGGATGAAAACCTATCGGAGTTCAAGATATTCTTCCATAACTTTTTTTCTGAAGGTCATAGAGACTTGGAAGTTGGTTCCATCTCCACTAATGTGGGTATGCCCGATCCATTGGTACCACCCCCGAGCTTCTACGACCTTTGGAAGGGGTAGGGTTAGGGTTGTGATTAGTGTTTGCTTTTTGGGTTGTGATTAGGGTTAGGGTTAGGGAGGAGTACCCGTTGGAGATAAAGATATTCTTCCATAACTTTTTTTCTGTAGGTCATAGAGACTTGGAAGTTGGTTCCATCTCCACTAATGTGGGTATGCCCAATCCACTGGTACCACCCCCGAGCTTCTACGACCTTTGCAAGGGGTAGGGTTAGGGTTGTGATTAGTGTTTGCTTTTTGGGTTGTGATTAGGGTTAGGGTTAGGAATGAAAACCTATAGGAGTTCAAGATATTCTTCCATAACTTTTTTTCTGAAGGTCATAGAGACTTGGAAGTTGGTTCCATCTCCACTAATGTGGCTATGCCCGATCCATTGGGACCATCCCCGAGCTTCTATGACCTTCGGAAATGGTGAAACCACCAAATCTATTAAAAAAAGTACAAGATATTTTTGAATAACTTTTTTTCTGAAAGTCATAGAGACTTGGGCTTTTCAGGATTGATAAAGGGTAGCCTGCCACGCAACCACACCGAATTTCAGCACGTTGCGAGCAAGCAGCGCAGAGTTATTCACCCTATGGTGAATATGGGTTAGAGTTGCCATTAGGGTTAGGGTTAGGGTTAGGGTTGTGATTAGGGTTAGGGTTAGGGTTAGGGAGGAGTACCCGTTGGAGATAAAGATATTCTTCCATAACCTTTTTTCTGTAGGTCATAGAGACTTGGAAGTTGGTTCCATCTCCACTAATGTGGGTATGCCCGATCCATTGGTACCACCCCCGAGCTTCTACGACCTTTGGAAGGGGTAGGGTTAGGGTTGTGATTAGTGTTTGCTTTTTGGGTTGTGATTAGGGTTAGGGTTAGGGATGAAAACCTATAGGAGTTCAAGATATTCTTCCATAACTTTTTTTCTGAAGGTCATAGAGACTTGGAAGTTGGTTCCATCTCCACTAATGTGGCTATGCCCGATCCATTGGGACCATCCCCGAGCTTCTATGACCTTCGGAAATGGTGAAACCACCAAATCTATTAAAAAAAGTACAAGATATTTTTGAATAACTTTTTTTCTGAAAGTCATAGAGACTTGGGCTTTTCAGGATTGATAAAGGGTAGCCTGCCACGTAACCACACCGAATTTCAGCACGTTGCGAGCAAGCAGCGCAGAGTTATTCACCCTATGGTGAATATGGGTTAGAGTTGCCATTAGGGTTAGGGTTAGGGTTGTGATTAGGGTTAGGGTTAGGGAGGAGTACCCGTTGGAGATAAAGATATTCTTCCATAACTTTTTTTCTGTAGGTCATAGAGACTTGGAAGTTGGTTCCATCTCCACTAATGCGGCTATGCCCGATCCATTGGTACCACCCCCGAGCTTCTACGCCCTTTGGAAGGGGTAGGGTTAGGGTTGTGATTAGTGTTTGCTTTTTGGGTTGTGATTAGGGTTAGGGTTAGGGATGAAAACCTATCGGAGTTCAAGATATTCTTCCATAACTTTTTTTCTGAAGGTCATAGAGACTTGGAAGTTGGTTCCATCTCCACTAATGTGGCTATGCCCGATCCATTGGGACCATCCCCGAGCTTCTATGACCTTCGGAAATGGTGAAACCACCAAATCTATTAAAAAAAGTACAAGATATTTTTGAATAACTTTTTTTCTGAAAGTCATAGAGACTTGGGCTTTTCAGGATTGATAAAGGGTAGCCTGCCACGCAACCACACCGGATTTCAGCACGTTGCGAGCAAGCAGCGCAGAGTTATTCACCCTATGCTGAATATGGGTTAGAGTTGCCATTAGGGTTAGGGTTAGGGTTGTGATTAGGGTTAGGGTTAGGGTTAGGGAGGAGTACCCGTTGGAGATAAAGATATTCTTCCATAACTTTTTTTCTGTAGGTCATAGAGACTTGGAAGTTGGTTCCATCTCCACTAATGTGGGTATGCCCGATCCATTGGTACCACCCCCGAGCTTCTACGACCTTTGGAAGGGGTAGGGTTAGGGTTGTGATTAGTGTTTGCTTTTTGGGTTGTGATTAGGGTTAGG